>NC_142684.1:38171250-38476875 GCF_056320005.1 Nelumbo lutea | reverse complement strand
CTTGGTTTGTAGTAGAAAAAATTGGATTAACTGATGAATGAGTTGTGTATGGCTTGGTTGTGTTGATTTAATGGTTCACAATATTTAACCTAGAATATTTGTGGAAAAAGATGGAGAGATGAGTTTAAAGATTAGCAGGATAGTTAGTTTGTTCTTGTTCTATATTTGCTGGAGTTTTGTCTTGCCCGAGGATAACTCTACAACTCTACAACTCTCATGTTTTGTGTTTTGACAGATTCGGTCTGCATCGAGGTCATAATCGGGCTCGAAGTCGGAATAAATTCATAGTAAAGCCCAGTTCACAGCTGAAGCCCAATTCATAGGAAAGCCTTGTAGAAGCCCAAGTTATTAAAGAGCCCAACTCGAATTCAAGAATAAAGAGTCTCATCAGATTCAAATTTCAAATGTAATCTTAGAAGGATAAGATGATTGAGATTAGATTACTAGATAAGAGATAGGATAGGATTAGATCAAAACTGATTAGGACTTTCTATTTTTTAGGATAATCTCCTAAGAGGAGTTGGAGAGAGCCCCTCCTCCTAAAGCTATTTAAAGGGGGGGGGGACCAGCTTTAGGCATCACTCAATCACTGAAGCACTCAATCAATTCATAAGAAATCAAGCAATCAATTCAAAAGATCAATCCATCCATTTGGGAAGCAAAGCAAGAAGGAGACGACAACTATGAGCAGCTGAGCTTTTCTTTTCTGATTCAAGGGGGATTGTTGATTCGATTGTGTCATCGTGAGGTTCTGTGTTTAATTTAAATTCTTACTTTTAATTCAAGTATTCATTGATTCTTGTGCATGTTCTTATGGATGATAATGTTAATTAGTTTGACAAATTAATTAATGTTGATCCCCCTACTACTATCCATGGTTCGATGATCCATAATTATCATGAATAATGGTACAATTAGCAATTAGGTTATTATCTTTTTGGGTCAATTGTTTGTGACAACCTTTGACCAATGTATTGGCATGTTTTAACCAAAGGGAAATCAACAGAACAAGATTCGATAATTATAGTTATTTCAATTATTGTTATTTTGGTTTAACTGTTTTCACGAAGGTTATTGCTATCATTAATTGATATGGAACGCTGTCGTACCCAGTCGGTTAATGATAAGTGTTGGTCGAATGTTGGGTTTGGTCAACTAATTCAGGAAAACACGAGGTTTATTATGGCTATCCTAATAAATCCTAAGGTTAAATACTTGAATTGCAAGACTGCTGAAGTTTACCTATGATCAATGACCAATTGACTCAATCCAAACCCTTGGATCAGAATTCAGTAAGACTGAATTTTCCTTGTTAATTGTTATTTGATATTTTGCGTTAATATTTATTTTAGAAATTTAATTTCCCACTCTTTATATTGCGCATTTGGCTGAGAAATTAATTACTGGCTCCCTGTGGGATTCGACCTGGTACCACTGTTACTACAAATTTATTGTAAGGTGGGACTAGAATTAATTTTGACGGCTTCGACAACCTGTCAATGTGTTAGGTGCTCTTTTTATTATTTTCATTGTTCCTTTTTGCTTAGTTGTTTGCTTTATTCTTTTAGGTTTAATTGCTAAATTTCATCTTAGAAATAATTGTTCATGCACTGTAATTAGTTGCATTTTATTGTGTTTATTTTGTCTTTCCATTAATTAATTTAAGAGTATCCAACCTAAATAAGATAAGGTGGGGATTTCATCACCCTTCCTTGGCCCAAAAATCACCACCATTCACATGCGGTTCACCCTAACCTTTATTTAAAATTTGGATAGAAAGATCCTTTAGGGAAGCCTCACATTTCGTTCAAAGGTGTGTTGAATTTTAGGAGAGCTTGAAATTATTTTTCGAAACCAACGATTGGTGTCTAAGGAAAAAGGTTAAACGGCTAAGCCTAAGCGGGTTTTATGGTTACTTAATTAGGTCTTGGTGAGAGCAAGGGAGCCTCCCACATCCCCACTTCTTACCTGGCTAGCAAAAGGAAGTGGTGTAATTCTAAGTGAACCTAAGAGGATTCACATTGGTTGGACCACTAGTTTAGGAAACCCTAGGCCAGCTCTAGGTCATGTGGTTGATTTGTTTGCATTTCTTTGAAAGTTTAAAAATTCAAATTTGAATTTAAATTTTAGGATTTTAAATTTCAAAATCTGAATTTGAATTTAAATTTCAAAAATTTAAATTTTGAATTTAAAAAAAAAAGAGAAAATAATAAATAATAAAATTAATAAAAAAGGAGAAATTTTCAAAAGTTAAGTTTAAATTTTAGAATTTAAATTTCATTTGAAATTAAACTCAAAATTCTAAATTCAAATAAGAAGAAAAGGGACTTCTATGTCGTATGTTGGGAAGGAGATTTCTAGAAAGTTGAAGGAATACTTCACTCCAACACAATTCAACTCTTTATCCTGCATTCAGTTACCTAATACTCAGGCCTTACAGTATGAAATTAAGTCAAGTATAGTCTAGATTCTTCCATCCTTCTGTGCGAACCCAAGTGAGGACCCATACAAGCACATAGATGAGTTCCTGAAAATATGTTCAACTATAAGGATTCAGAATTTCAATGATAATGCCCTTAGATTGACTCTTTTCCCCTTCTTCTTGAAGGATAAGGCCAAGCATTGGTTAGGGACTATAGGGCGACCCATTAGGACTTGGGCAGAAATGCAACAAAAATTCCTTAGGAAGTTATATCCTATAGGAAGAACCAATACCATGAGGAGAGATATCATAGGATTCACCCAAACACTAAGTGAACAAATTCATGAGGCTTGGGAGAAGATGAAAAACTTAATGAGAAAATGCCCACACCATGGCCTATCCCAATGGCAAATTGTCCAGGCCTTCTATGAAGGCCTAACAGATCAATACAAGTAGATGGTAGATGCATCGTGTGGGGGAACATTTATGAGCAAGAGAAAGGATGAAGCTTATAATCTTTTCAAAACCCTGAGTGAGAATTCTATCAATAATGCATCGTTGTATTCCTATGAAAGGTCGGTGGGACCCTCAAAGAGGGCAGGGCTCTATGAGGTCAGAAATAATATAGAGCCCAAGGAAAAAATAGATTTGAATGCCATTTCTAGAAAGTTGGATAGTATAGACCTTCAAGCCCAGAAACTCGACCAATTTTTCACCAAGTTGATGACTGTCTTACTGCACCCCAGTTTCCACCTTTTATCCAAGAACAAGTTCAGGCGGCCCAGAGTTTCTCAAGGCCCAATAATGATCCATATTTTAATGCTTATAACCCTGGGTGGAGAAACCATCCTAACTTTTCTTGGAGGACACATCAACCCAATGTACAATCCCATCAGCATCCATCCAACTCCATGGCCCAGCAGTTTCAGAGGCTAGTAGTACAAAACCAGTTCTAGCAGGTTTACCCTAGGAGTCAACCGACCCAACCATATCAAGGCAACCCACAACCCCCTCAGTCCTGATAATTAGACGCTCAATTTATGTAGTTGTAGCAGTTGATCCTAAATCAATAGTAGTCCATTGCTAGGTTAAAAAGCCAAATAAGACAACTAGCTAAAGCTAATGCAAGGAGGGGAGTGGGGCAACTACTAGGTCAATCGGTTGCAAACCCTAGGAATTAGCCACCTGGTCTTTCTCAACAAATTGAACCACCTCCTCAGAATCCCCAATTCAAAAATGCTAAAGCTATAACAACTTTAAGTAGTGGGAGAATTTTGGAAGACCCGTATGAGAAAGAAAGTAAAGAAGAAGAAGAGGTGTTAGAAAACCCTAAGTTGGGGGGGGGAAGAAGAAGAAAGGGAAAACTTAGAAAAAGAGTCTAAAGTGAACCAATTTGTAGTCCCCTTGGTGGGTGCCGAACCCAACCAAAGATAAATATTCTTGCTCTGGGTTAATAATTTGCAGATAGTGATGAGCAAGGTCATTCTCCACAGGGATTGGGTGGATTTATTTCCAAGTAGATGGATTAAGGGGAGTTGTAAAGCTTACGAAAATAAGAAAATAGCAGAAAATAACAGAAAACAAAGATTAAATCGATGGGAGATGGCTTCCAGTCGGCATAGTTTGAGCCCTTAAGCTTGTTGTCATCAAGAAGCTTTGCAAAAGATCCGTTTGCCATTTTCTGATAAAAGAGCAAATATCAGTCCACAAACTAATTTGATTCATGTTCATTTCATAGATATGGCTTTTAATCTACAATCCATTTCCATTTATTCATCTCTGAGATTTCCCTCCTTTCTCAGTGACGGAGACTATAGGTTGTCTCTGGAAATGTGGGAAATCACATAGGGTGCATGGAGCTAACTGTTTCAGCTGCATAACCCCACCACCTTTTTGTGAAGGATCATATCCACTCATCATATGAGTTTTCCCTTTGGCCTCTGTCAGACAAGGTTCAGAGCCGTTTTCTGGTAAACCTTTCTGTCCAGTGAGTGCTTACCTATCATATTCGTGAACGCCAAGGTACCATGAGAGAGTTCCCATTTTCTAGTGAAGCCCCTCCCACATCGATCTATGACGCCCCTATCATCTTATGAAACACTCAGACAAGCCCAACAGCAAATGGATAGCCCATTTTCTGGTGCATTTCCTCATTACTGAAGGACCCATCCTCATGATAATGATGGACGGTGGTGGGTGCCGAACCCAACCAAAGATAAATATTCTTTCTCTGGGTTAATAATTTGCAGATAGTGGTGAGCAAGGTTGTTCTCCACAGGGATTGGGTGGATTTATTTCCAAGTAGATGGATTAAGGGGGGTTATAAAGCTAACGAAAATAAGAAAATAGCAGAAAATAACAGAAAACAAAGATTAAATCGATGGGAGATGGTTTCCGGTTGAAGGGACAAGTTCAGCTTTGATTCGTAGCATTGATCCTTGATGCAAAGATAGATTCATATGTTTATGAATAAATTGGTTATAGCTATTAACAAGCTCTAACAGCCAGCCTCTACTCTTATTATTAGACAACCAAAACAAGCTCTTTGATTGCTTCCCTTATTAATAGGCAGTCCTAAACAAGCTCTTAGGATTTAACCTATTAATAGCATTAAGAGGGGAGAGACCCAATTCTAGTCAGCGATCTCACAAGCTCAGATCGTTTAAACCAGATCATATATTTTCTTAACATAGATCGAAAACTTTTTTGCAATCAATTTATGTTAGTTGCCACCATGATCGAACCTACCAATCATATACAAAATTGGAGGTTCAATCGGCCATAGATTATTTCCATTGAATGAGCAAGGGGCCCTTCTTGCTTAATCAACAAAAATAATCATCACAGTTAATTAGCAGAAAACATATGAATACCCATAAACAATGAACTAAAATAAAAAAAAAAATCAATTAGATCTCACAATATTACAGAATCAAGGCTTCCCTAACCCTTCAATCAGAAATAAAAACTTACAGACACTTCATGATGAAAACACAACTTCTAGATGAGAAAGGGGGGCAAACTCTTGCTTCTTCCTCCTTGGTTGCTGATTTCCCTCTCTGAAGACTGAAGCTCTCTTGGAGGAATTGATGCCTTGGGTGCTGGTCCACCCCCCCTTTATATAGATTTGGGGAGAGGGCTGCTCTCCAACTCCCTTAAGGAGATTATCCTCAAACTGGAAAGTCCTAGTCTAATTTGAACTTATCCTGTCTAACTCTTATCTCTTATCTTTATAGGATTACAATTTGAGAATTTAAATCTGGTAAAACTCTTTTATTGAGATTACATCAACTTCTATTCTAATGGGACTCTTGGATCTTGAATTCGAACTGGGCTTCTTTAACAATTCGGGCTTGCTTCAAGACTCTCTGCGAAATGGGCTTCAGCTTGTGAAATGGGCCTTGCTGCGAAATTTCTCTGACTTTGGACCCGAATTCCTCTTCGATGCGGACCGATTCTGCCAAAACCCAAAACATAAAAGTTGTGGGATTTTGCCTTACCTTTCCAGTGCTTCTTGAAATATCCAAATCGGAGTCCGGAGTTGAGAGTTAAGCCCATATCACTGATCAGTACCGAAACTGTACAAAAACATCCGATTAGCGTTGTTTTCTTCCAATGGCCTTCTTGCTTGCCCTGAATCGAAATACAAGAGTAATGAGTCCAATTAGGTACCAATTAAGTGTAAAATACTGAATATTGAGGGATAAACATATGACAAATTTTATTCTTATCACCCATTTCTTACCACACTCACAGTCGGGCCATCACGGAAAAAGAAAGAGACTCGCAATAAGGAGATCAGGGAACTTTACAAACAAGTATACATTAGCATCCCACTCCTCGATGCGATTCAACATGTCTCGGCTTACGCAAAGCTTCTGAAAGACCTATGCGCCCAAAAAAGGGAGCCATGATTGGCCCCACAAAAAGTGATGCTCTCAGCAGATGTGAGTGTGGTCCTCCTGAACCAACTTCCCCAGAAAATGAAAGACCCAGGTGCTCCTCTTATTAGTTGTAAAATCTCTGGAATCACCTTTGATAGGGCCTTATTGGATCTAGGAGCTAGTGTGAACCTGCTTCCATCCATTATTTATGAAAGGTTCAGGGTCAGCGAGTTGAAACCTACCCAATAATTTTGCAACTCGCTAATCGGTCGGTCAAGACTCCTCGAGGTGTCATCAAGGATGTCATTGTTAGGATAAAAAACTGTTATTTCCCTATAGTTTTTATTGTCCTAGACATGACTCCAACCGAAGAATTGAACCACAACCCGATAATCTTTGGACAACCATTTTTAGCAACGGCTAATGCAAATATCAACTGTAAATCGAGGGAAATGGACATCTCATTTGGGGAGTACAAGGTCCAATTGAATGTTTTTAATGCCTCTAAGTATCCAAACCTAAGGGAAGATGAAGGTAGTGTGGACGTAGTGGAAAATCTTGTGAATGACCTATCCACCCCTTGGTTAGCCCAATCTGGTCCTGGTTAGAATGAAAACGAAAGTGAGTACGAGAGTTTGGATGAGAGAGATGAATAGTTGCATCTGGCTGAAGACATTAAACTTAGCACTGATTAGGAGGCAACCCAACATAATTTTTTTTAGTTAATTTTAGGATTAGAGTTTTTTCACTTTCTTGATTCAAGACAAGGTGGCATACCTTCAACCCCTTAGGAAAACCCTACTCGTTGTTCCCTTTGGCCCAAATCTTTTTTGCACCATTCAAGTCATGCCATTAGGGACAATGGAATTTAAGTTAGGGTGAGGAAAGAGAGAAAAATGAAAAAAAATTGTGAAGCTAAGCCTTTAAAGATGGAGAATTAAACTTTCACTAAAATTTTCCATTAAAAGAGATTCACAAACAGAAAAGTTAAGGAAATTGATAAAAGAATATTGAATTCTATAGAAATTGGTAGCAAGTGGTAGGAGTCAAAATTGGTCTTGTTTGAATATTGTCGAAACCGTATGGAAATTCAAAAATACTCCAAAATTTACCCCTGTCAAAGTAGGAAGAGAAAGATTGAGAAATTAGACAAAATTCTTTAAATTGTTAAGAGACAATGGACTACCCTGAACAGTGTTGCAAAAAAAAAGGGGGATAGAAGGTCAATGGATACCCTAGACTTAGTAACTGGGTCTCTTTACCTTAGCCAAGTGCCGAGATTCGTGTTAAACGAAAAAGGAAATGCTAAAGACACTTACCTAACACTTAGTAACCGAGTCTTTTCACCTAAGGCAAGTGTTGGGATTCGCGTATAACGATGAAAGGTAACAATAAAAATAAGTTCAGGGGTAGAAATCCGCTATCAGAAATAATAAGAAGAATACCTGTCTGATTTTAAAATTAATCTCTTCTTATAAAGACAGTTTGAAAATGAAAGGGTTTGAAAATGAAGGAGTAGTGAAAAGGCCATTGTATGTCTCAGCCAAATTAGAACCAGAAGAAAGATAGAAGTTGTTGAATCTCTTAAGAGGTATATAAACCTTCTCTTCCCCTATTGCAAAGTTAGAATACATGTCAAGTAAAACTAAACTATGTTTTCTCTCATATCAACAAAATTCTAGGATGTCTTCACCTGGTCGTATGACCAAATGCTCAGATGGAACTTAGCACTAGTCAAGCACTCACTTTGCATCGATCCTAAGTTCAATCCCACGAAACAACCATAGAGGGTTTTCAAGCTAGAGATATCCCTGAAGATTAAAGAGGAGGTCAAACGACTCCTAAAAGTGGCTTCATCAAACCAATTGCTCACCCATAGTGGTTAGCCAACTAAGGTTAGTACTCGGATCCTAACACACTAGTTCATGACTATCAAAAAAGGACTAGTGCACTAACTTTTCCCACCCCTACCTTAGGTGTTGTGTCGACTTCAAGGACCTGAACAGGGCCTTTCCCAAAGATGAATTCTCATTGCCAAACATGGGCATCCTTACTAATTCAATAATTGGGAACCAATTGTTTTCTTTATTAGATGTATATAGTGGATACAATCAGATATACATGGACCCCATAGATGCACCCCACACAACATTCAAAGCAGCAATTGGAAATTTTTACTACAAAATGATGCCCTTTGGTCTGAAGAATGTTGGAGCCACATACCAGAGAGTGATGGCGAGCGTCTTTCATGATATGATTGCATAAAGAAATCGAGTGCTATGTGGATGACATAGTAGTGAAGGTGAAATAAAAGAGAGGACCACTCCGAACTGTTATGTGGATGATATAGTGTGCATTCAAAGTACAACCAAGAAAATTTTGGGGGTATTAAGTTGACCATACCAAGATCCACCAAAATGAGATAAAAGTAAAAGCAGACCTGGACTTACCTCCCCCAAGCACTGAGTCACAACTAAAAACCTTCTTATCGAAACTCTCCTACCTTAGAAGGTTCATCCCCGGTCCGACACACACAGTAATGCCTCTACTTAAGCTGATCAAGAAGTCCATAGACTACAAATGGTCAATATAGCATCACCATGCTTTTGACCAATTGAAGCAAACAATGCCCAAAGCCCCAACCATGTCCCCTCCATAAAATCACTGAGAATTTAGGATGTACATAGCATCAACCCAAAATAGATATGCTGATGCACTAGCCACCCTTAGATCTAAATGAGAACCCAATCACCATAACAATCCAAAAATTAAGTTAAAGAAGATGACTAGAGATACAACATAATATAAAAATTAAGTAACACGATGGTGGCGATGCAAGATGGCAAGATCCTTTTAACATTTCATTTGGTAAATGGAGTATTATATAACAAAATGGCAAATGAAGTAAGGGAAAGATGCCTAGGGCCCAAAGAAGTAGCAGTAGTTCTAAGCGAAACTCACAAAACATATTATGGAGATGTGACTACAACACTTTATAGGAGATTGCAAAGGTTGGGATATTACTAGCCAGAGATGAAAGTAGACTCAACTAAGTTACAAAATGACTATGAGAGATGCATACCAGAGGTAGATAAAAATGAATTCCTCATAGTGGGTGATGTGGATTGGCGAGTCATGTACATAGATTATATCCAGAATGACATTACGCTAGTCGACCCAATTTTTCGAAGGAAACTCTTAGCAATAGCCAAAAGATTCTACTTGCATGACGGAGTGTTATAAAAAAGTCCTATACAAGGAATCCTCTGTGCTGTCTATCCAGTGAGGAAATAGAAGAAGAACTGGATGCAGCCCATAGCTCTAAACTAGCTCCACACCAAGGACAAATGGCCTACATAACCACATCCTGCACTTTGGCTTCTATTGGCCAATAATGCTAGAAGATACCCAAAAGTATGTACATATGTGCAACAAATGCCAATTACATGGCAAACGGATACATTGACCAACTGAAGGGATAGGAAATCCATCTCATGGATGCCCAAAGATTGTGGAATAAGGGGGCGAATTTCAAAAATTTTTCTCTCCCTTCAACTGGGAATCGAATTCCCCATTTAGAAAATCATATTTTCAATGATCATTCTTGAACCATAAATTGAACCAGATCTGAACCAAAAGGAGTAGGGAGAGATAATACCTGATACAGAGAAGTAGTATCTCCCAATGGAGGTATTCACGCCCAAGGAAGGATCCAAAATCTGCTCCCACTGAATATGGCACAGTGCAGGGTGGAGCAGAATCAGTAGTGTTCTTCCAAAAGAACTTGACCCTTCTCAAGAATCACCTGGATGGCTTGTGAATACAATTCCCACCAATCTTTATCTCCCAAGAACTGGAGATCGAACTGCTGTAGGCGGCGACTGCAAGAAGGAGGCGGCAAGAGAGTATTTGCAGGGTGCAGATTCTTTCTTCTGTGATTTCATCTCTGAAGACAAGACTATGTATTGCTTGCTTGTGATAGCCATGTTTAAAAGTTGCCGCCCCCTCTTCCTTTTATAGACTTAAAGGGATCAGCTCCTAATCCCATTAGGAGTTGCTAAAAAACATCATATATGGATTAAAAGTCCCTTTAAGATAAGGGATAACCCTTATCTTATCTGCAGATTAGATCAGCCATCTCCTAATCTAATTAGGAAGTTTCCAGATCTAAATCTTATTTACATCTTGGACTCTCTAAGTGGATAGGGTGTGGGCCCAATCCTATCAGCTGATCTATGTCAGAATTTGCCCCTTAAGTGACTAATCAAATTAGTTCAGTTCAAAATGGACTTAAGGCCCATTTAAGGTTATGTATTCATTTAGCCTTCCAAACTGCTGCCCAGTTGGGCTTCCTTGTATGGTGTGGGACCAAAACATTGATTTACACATCAGCCACATGGGTTCAGCCCAACCTTTGTTACAATGCCTGGCCGAATACACTGTTATGGACAGTGTACCCCTTGAAATCCATCAGATGGGCTCTATGGGCCCAACACTTACCCTAAGTGGTCATTGGGCCAAACCACCTTGTAACACCCACAGACTGTGGGCAGATGCAAGATTAGCCTATCAGGTATTATCCTCAATGGTCTTACACTTAACCTCTCAACCCATAATGATCATACACTGCCCGACAAGAGAGGACCTCTCCCTCGGCTGCAAGGAACAGTATTGCACTCTCTCTTGCATGGATCCCGGGAATTAAAACCTTTTGCAAATCATTTCGAAACCATAATATATATACTTTTATATCTCATATAAAATATATTTTGCAAAACAAATCTCAACAATTGAAATCGGCTGCCAGTAGTCTTGGTTTCCATTAGTGAGAGTGCATCCCCGATCATTACCTTTGTCCGACTGACGGGTTTGTCGAAGCCCTCAAAATTAGTACTAGTCCCACAATAAAATATTTGCAATAAAAGTGGTTCTAGGTCGAATCCCACAGGGAGCAAATCAATAATCTCTTAGCCGAATGGGTAAAGTAATTGTGTGGGAAAATTATATAACTAAAATTAAAAGAATAACAAACTAAGCAAACAAGAGAAAATCAGTCTTACCGAATTCTGGTTCAAGGGTTCGGGTTGAATCGATTGGTCATCGATCCTAGGTACAATTCAGCATTCTTGTAATTCAAGCATTTAACCTTAGATTTATTAGGATAATCATAATAAACCTTGTATTTTCCTAATTCAGTTGACCAAACCCAGCATTCGATCAACACTTATCACCACTCAACTGGGTACGATAGCGTTCCATGTTAAACAATGATAGCATTAAGATTTGTGAAAACAGTTAAACCAAAATAACAATAATTGAGATAGCTGCAATTAATGAATTTTGTTCCATCGATTCTTCTAGTTTGAACCATGTTAAAACATTGGTCAAAGGCTGTCATGAACAATTGACCCAAAAAAGATATCAACCTAATTGCTACTTGTACCATTATTCGTGACAATTACGGATCACCGAAATCATGGATAGCAGTAGGAAAATCAACATTAATTCAATTTGTCAGACTAATTAACATTAACATCCAATAAAAATGTGCACAAGAATCAATGAATACTTGAATTAAAAAGAAAGAAAATAAAGTAACTACAGAACCTCACAATGACACAGTCGAACCTCCCCCCTTGAACCAGAAAAAGAAGCTTAGCTGCTCATGATCTGCACAATCTCCATGCTTTGCTTCTCCATGGCCGAACTGATCTTCTTGAGTTGCTTGATGCTTGATTGCTGGATGATTGAGTGATTGCTAGAGCTGGTTCGCCCCCCTCTTTATATAGCCAAAGGAGATGGCTGTTTTCCAACTCCTTCTAGGAGATCATCTTATCCTTAGGGAGTTTTGATCTTATCTTGAACTAATCCTATCCTATCTCTTATCTATTGCTCTAATCTCAATCTTCTTATCTCTCTAGGATTACATTCAAGACTTTAGATCTGATAAAACTCTCTCCTTGGAGATTACATTCGAAATTCGGACTCTTAACTCTTGAATTCGAGTTGGGCTGCTTCAAGGTACTTCTGCGAGTTGGGCTTAAGTTGTGAAATGAGTCTGGCTGCGAACTTGCTCCGACTTTGGGCTCGTTTTCGTACTCGATGCAGGCCGAATCTGTCAAACCCCAAAACATAAAATTTGTGGGCCTTCCTTTCATCTTTCTAATGCTTCTTGAATTGTCTAATTCGGTGTCCGGAATTGAGAGTTAGGCCCAGATTACTAATTGTCGCCGAAACTGTGCAAAATCACCTGATTTGCCCTATTTTCTTCCAATTGCCTTCTTTATTGCCCTGAATCGAAATACAAGAGTAATGAGTCCATTTAAGTGCTAAATAAATGTAAAAGAGTGAATATTAGGGGATAAAATTAGGGTTCGTTTTGGTCTCATCAAATCCCCCCACACTTAAACTTTGCCCGTCCTCGGGCAAGGCAAAAACTCAAGTAACACAAGAGAGACTAACTATTGATTTTCAATCTTTCTTTTTCTCTACATGAGGCCTGATTCATTTCATGCTTTAGTTCAGACTTGGTAACCTTTCTCTTTTCATCTCTTTCTCCCCTTTTTCTTGTCCAAGAGTGATCGCAAATCACCATTCCTCATGGTCCCACGTTAAATCGATAGTCAAGGAGACAAGCCTTCCAGGGCTGAAACTCCTTGGACTGCATGGGTGCTCATTGCTTTTAACAAACCAATTCAGCCAGATGCAATTACTTTCCTTTGAATCAAAACAAGGTGTGCTTATTGCCATAAGCTTGCTATGTATCACATCTTCACCACTTAGTGTGAATTCCTAGGATCTGAAGGTGAGAATGGGGTTGGGGTTCTAGGGTGAGTGCATTTTATGCTCCATCTCACCCTTGCCCTTTTTTTTTTCAAGATATGAGTGCATTTTATGCTCCATCTCACTCTTGCTTTCATTTCTAGATGTGAGTGCATTTTATGCTCCATTTCACACTTGTTTTTGTTTCTAGATGTGAGTGCATTTTATGCTCCATCTCACATTAGTTACGATTTTATTTTCAAACTCACTCTTTTTTTTTTCACAAGAATCACAGGGTTTCACCACCTGATCCATGAATTCATTGATCGTGGTCTCTATATGCCTAACACAGCAAGTTCTAGAATAATCAACCCATGTTTGACAGATAATTATGTGAAAATCAATCAAACCCTTATGCATCTTGCCTATTGATCGATTAAAAACATGAGGTATCATATGCAGCCAAGAAAGATTCAGTTAGTCATGCTTGCATTCTATCTTATCAATTCAGCCTAAGCACATGATTCCTGATAAGTTGAAATCGTTCAAGGATAAGTTTCTAGGGAGCAGAAATTTCAAGAAGGTAAGGTATCTCAAATTTTCATCAGATTTTCCTAATCCCCCCACACTTAAGTTATACATTGTCCCCAATGTATGTGATTATGCATAAAGTAGAAGGATTTGGGGGTACTTCCCTGTTTGTCTTGTTGGGTTCCTGCTAAACACAATAACAAAATTAACTAAACACAATGGGTTGCCTCCCACAAGCACAATTGTTTAACGTCGTTATGCTCGACGTCCTCCTTTGCTACTTAAGCTCTCATGGTTTCAGCTTTCGGTGTGCTCCCCTTCCATCCATCATGGCCAGGTTCAAATCTGGAATAGGGGCCTTCGTATCCAATTGTGCACTCGATTCTAGCTCCTCATTCATATCTTTTTCAAAAAATTTCTGCACAATTGGGTCAATAGTGTCAACTGAATGGTCTTCATTTGGGTACTTTATAGTTTCAAAAATATTAAATTTAATAGTCTCCCCGCCGATTTCGACGGAGAGGGTACCCTCATCCACATCTATTTTGGTCTTGGCCATTTTCATAAATGGTCTACCTAATAGAAGTGGGGCTGAACTTTCGATCGTGTCCTCCTCCATCTTCAGAATGTAAAAATCAGCTGGGAAAATTAAATCGTTAACCTGCACCATTACATTCTCAACAATCCCTTCTAGGAAGGTGTTAGAATGATCAGCTAATTGGATAACAGCTTTAGTTTCCCTTAAAGGACCTAATCTCAAAGCATAGTAAATCGAGTATGGCATGATGTTGATAGATGCACCTAAGTCTAGCATGGCATACTTGATTTGCTTATTGCCAGTCATACAAGGTAGGGTGAACATACCTGGATCAGCATGTTTTTCTGGTAAGGTCCTCTTGATCATGGCTGAAACGTTCTCTCTAACTCTTGAATCCTGCACCTTGTCTTCTTCCTACCCTTTATCCACCTTCCTTGGTGATGTAGGTTCTAGCTGTAGTTCCTTCCCGCTTCTTAGCACCACTACACTTACACTCTCCTTGGGGTTGACTACCATTTGTGATGGTAGTTTCCCGGAGCTCTGCACCTCCAACTTGCTAACGGCAGTGGCAAGTTGGCTGATTTGGTTTCCCAAATTCTGAATGTTGGCTCTTGTTTCCTATTGAAATTGCTGAGTATTAGTAGCTAGAGCCTTAACTATATCTTCTAATGACGTACTTGAATTCGAGGGTTGGCCTTGCGATGTGATGGGTGTTGAAAACTGGGGCTGTCGACTGAAAAAATGGGGCTGGTATTGCTGCTGTCCTCCTTGGTTCCCGTAGCTTAGGTTTGGGTGATCTCTCCACCCTGGATTGTAATAATTGGAGTAGGGATCATACTTCGTTGGGGCTGGCCCGGGAATCCTCCTATGGCATTGACTTGCTGCATCGAACCATCTTGCAATGATGGACACATGTCCATAGGATGGCTAGGAATCGAACAGATACCACACACCCTGGCTGTTTGTACTTGTCCTGCAGCGAGTTGTCTTACCAAAGCAGTTAGGTCAGAAATCTGATTTTCTAAATTTACATGGCTTACCTCATTAACCCGTCTAATGGTACCATCTGTCCTTGCACTGAACTGTTGTGAATTTTTGGCCATGTTGGAGACTAACTCCCTGGCCGCTTCGGGTGTCTTGTTCACCAAGGCTCCTCCACTGTCTGCATCGACCATACTTCTATCCATGGGCTGCAGCCCTTCGTAGAAGTATTGGATTAATAGATGTTCGGGTATTTGGTGATGTGGACAGCTAGCAACAAGTTGTTTAAATCTTTCCCAATATTCGTATAGTGTCTCACCACCAAATTGTAGAACTCCACATATTTCTTTTCTTATATTTGCAGCCCGAGATGCAGGAAAATATTTATCTAAAAATATCCTATTCATCTCATCCCATGTGCGTACAGAATCGAAAGGGAGAATATACAACCAATCCTTTGCTTTATCTCTTAAAGTAAATGGAAAGGCTATGAGTTTTACCTGGTCCTTGGTCATACCATGGGGTTTCATGCTTGAACAGACGACATGAAATTCCTTTAGATGTTTGTGAGGGTCCTCACCTGGGAAACCATGAAACAGAGGTAATAATTGAATCAAACCAGATTTGAGTTCAAAGGCTACCTCAAGAGTGGGGTACGTGATGCATAAAGGTTGTTGGTTCATAATTGGTGCAGCCAACTCCCTTAATGTCCTCTCTCTGTCAGCCATTCTTTCTACTTCTTCGAAGATGGGAAGATCACAATCTGAATTCACCTTCTTTGGTGAACGATCCTTCCTTTGCTTCGCCTCCTTTCTTAAACGACGGGTGGTCCTCTCAATTTCGGGATTGTACTCGAGTTCACCTCGTTGAGAAGCATGAGTCATAAAACAAAAGAGGTTAAGAAGAGGAAGGTAATAGCTAAGAAATTAAAGTTGCTCCCCGGCAACGGTGCCAAAATTTTGACGGGTTTGTCGAAGCCCTCAAAATTAGTACTAGTCCCACAATAAAATATTTGCAGTAAAAGTGGTTCTAGGTCGAATCCCACAGGGAGCAAATCAATAATCTCTTAGCCGAATGGGTAAAGTAATTGTGTGGAAAATTGAATAACTAAAATTAAAAGAATAACAAACTAAGCAAAGAAGAGAAAATCAGTCTTATCGAATTCTGGTTCAAGGGTTCGGGTTGAATCGATTGGCCTCCTAGGTACAATTCAGCATTCTTGCAATTCAAGCATTTAACCTTAGATTTATTAGGATAGTCATAATAAACCTTGTGTTTTCCTAATTCAGTTGACCAAACCCAGCATTCGATCAACACTTATCACCACTCAACTGGGTACGATAGCGTTCCATGTTAAACAATGATAGCATTAAGATTTGTGAAAACAGTTAAACCAAAATAACAATAATTGAGATAGCTGCAATTATTGAATTTTGTTCCATCGATTCTTCTAGTTTGAACCATTTTAAAACATTGGTCAAAGGCTGTCACGAACAACTGACCCAAAAAAGATATCAACCTAATTGCTACTTGTACCATTATTCGTGACAATTACGGATCACCGAAATCATGGATAGCAGTAGGAAAATCAACATTAATTCAATTTGTCAGACTAATTAACATTAACATCCAATAAAAATGTGCACAAGAACCAATGAATACTTGAATTAAAAAGAAAGAAAATAAAGTAACTACAGAACCTCACAATGACACAATCGAACCTCCCCCCTTGAACCAGAAAAAGAAGCTTAGCTGTTCATGATCTGCACAATCTCCATGCTTTGCTTCTCCATGGCCGAACTGATCTTCTTGAGTTGCTTGATGCTTGATTTCTGGATGATTGAGTGATTGCTAGAGCTGGTTCGCCACCCTCTTTATATAGCCAAAGGAGAGGGCTGTTTTCCAACTCCTTCTAGGAGATCATCTTATCCTTAGGGAGTTTTGATCTTATCTTGAACTAATCCTATCCTATCTCTTATCTAATGCTCTAATCTCAATCTTCTTATCTCTCTAGGATTACATTCAAGACTTTAGATCTGATAAAACTCTCTCCTTGGAGATTACATTCGAAATTCGGACTCTTAACTCTTGAATTCGAGTTGGGCTGCTTTAAGGTACTTCTGCGAGTTGGGCTTAAGTTGTGAAATGAGTCTGGCTGCGAACTTGCTCCGACTTTGGGCTCGTTTTCGTACTCGATGCGGGCCGAATCTGTCAAACCCCAAAACATAAAAGTTGTGGGCCTTCCTTTCGTCTTTCTAATGCTTCTTGAATTGTCTAATTCTTTGTCCGGAATTGAGAGTTAGGCCCAGATTACTAATTGTCGCCGAAACTGTGCAAAATCACCCGATTTGCCCTGTTTTTTTCCAATTGCCTTCTTTATTGCCCTGAATCGAAATACAAGAGTAATGAGTCCATTTAAGTGCTAAATAAATGTAAAAGAGTGAATATTAGGGGATAAAATTAGGGTTCATTTTGGTCTCATCACCGACAAAGGGGATGATCCTATCACTATGATCACCCACTCAGATGAATTCTCAAACTGTCCCAACATACCCAAGTTTTGACCCCCGCTAAGGATCTCACTGATTGGTACATCAAAGATAGCCTAATCCGACACCTAATGCAGTATCATAATCGAGTCTATGGGTCGGGTGTAACTTTCCAGTTTTGCCCATCAATCTCCAAAGTCCAGGGCAACACTAGAAATCTGGTCAAGTTCAAAGATTCAATTAATCCTACACTGTATGTGCCTAGGGTCTCACCCTGGTAGTTGAGACAAGCCACCCCAACAGTGTCAGCCTTGTTAGGATAGGTCTCCCCAGACCGACCCACTAGCTGTGAACATTCTAAATTAACATGAGTCTCATTAAGTGTCCAGTTTAAGGGTATTACATAGAAACATACCAAGGGAACATGAATCAAATATGCAGTTTTATTCATTTACAATAAACTCATAAAGTGCATCATTTTGATTGAAGGTAAGGGCATACAAAACTATCTAACACCAACCAATGACCTCCACCTTATCATCACACTGTGACCTTTCCATACCTAGGGGGTAGATCTGATAGGCAAGATACACCCACCCCCCAAAGGTTATTGCTTCATCATTGTGGCCACAGGTTACTATATAGAATGGGTAGAGGCCATACCCTTTAGAAGAATTTATGTAGATAATGTTGCAAATTTCTTAAGGCAGCACATAGTCCATCAGTTTGGGGTCCTGATGTGGATCCTCATAGACAATGGGTTATCAATAAAAAACCAGGAAGTTTGGGACCTATTGGGACAATATGGTGCACAGCTGGGAACACTGACAACCCATTAGCCACATGGGAATGGGTAAGAAGAGGTAACCAACAAAACCTTGTTAAAGATGCTAAGCAAGATGGTAGCCAAGAACCAAAAAGACTAGGCCGATAAGTTGTCTGAAACACTTTGGGCCTATCGCACAATGATTAGGTAGAGCATACAAGCAACTCAATATTCTTTGGTATATAGATAGGACTTACTGGTAAAGATACAAATAGTGTCTACCAGAGTAGCCTACGCAATGGGAAAGCACTTTCAAACAGACAAGATGAACTAGATGCTTAGTGATAAACTAGAATGTATAGAAGAAGCCGAAGAAAGATCTCTTCAAATGCAAATCAAATAGAAACAACTCATGTCTTCCAACTTCAGCAAACTAGTAAAGCCTTGATAAATCAAAGAAGGCAACAAGGTACTAAAAACAACACTCCATGTAAGACAAGGTAAATCAATTGGCAAGATTGCTCCCAACTAGGTCAGACCATATGTCATCCGAGAAGTTCACCCAACAAGGTACTATGTATTAAAAGATGTAAACACAAATGAACAATATGAAATGGTGAATGGTCACTAATTGAAATTGTACAATGAATGATACATGTAATTTCTATATATGAAGTCAAAGAGTCATATTATCTTACTTTTGCACATACGACTGATTTCAAATGAATACAATGTTCCTTTTGTAACTCTGTGATTATTGTCTGATTGATCTTACTAATCATGCCCTGGCAACCCTGGGAAGGCCCTAGCAACCCTAGGTGCAATGACAAATTCCTTGGAAACCCCAGGAAGGCCTTGGCAACCCCAAGTGTGATGACATATTCCCTAGCAACCCTAAGAAGGCCTTGGCAACCCCAAGTGCGAAGACATATTCCCTGGCAACCCCAAGAAGGCCTTGGAAACCCCAAGTGCAATGACATATTCCTTGGCAACCCCAAGTGCGATGACATATTCTTTGCAAACCCTAGGAAGGCCTTGGCAACCCCAACTGTGATGACATATCCCCTGGCAACCCCATGAAGGCCTTGGCAGCCCCGAGTGTGATGACATATCCCCTAGCAACCCTAGGAAGGCATTGGTAGCCCCAAGTGCGATAGCATATCCCCTAGAAACAGTAATAGCGATGACATACCATGGCAGCCCAAGGTGCGATGACACACCCTAGCAATAGGGAGCCCTTGGCAATCCAAAGTATGATAACATATCCTAGCAATCCCAAATACTATTGTAGGTACATAGTGCTCAATCAGTCTTCGAGAGCACAATAAACATTAGATAGATACCATATGGGTGCTTGTAATTGGCATGTAGCCAATCTTTCCTCTCTGATGAACCTATAGTGCATTGCAGGTCTGCGAAGAACCTATAGTGCATCCCAGGTCAATGATGAACTCACGCTTCATCACACACTCGTGATAAACCTATTCTTGGCACAAGCCCAAATCAAACCCAGGTCGGACATGTTATGAGTTGCATACGCACCCGGCCTTGCAATAAATCCGTAATCACTGTGGGGTCCCGGTTCGTTAAGAACCTGGACTGGATCTTACCTACACACGTAACATTGAAGTAATGAACGTAATAAGGCACCGCATTGGCCTAATAAGATGTCATCTTCCAAATAGTGTGTCATTAATGCCACATCAATTATGTAAGGCACATAAGGGTAGTAGCATACATGGGTTATGTGAAGGGATAGGAAATCCATTATATGGATGCCCAAGATTGCAGAATAAATGGGCGAATTTCAAAAATTTTTTCTTTCCCTTCAACTGGGAATTGAATTCCCTATTTAGAAAATCATATTTTCAATGATCATTCTTGAACCATAAACTGAACTAGATCTGAACCAAAAGCAGGAGAGAGAGATAATACCTGATACAGAGAAATAATATCTCTCAATGTCGGTGTTCACGCCCAAGGTAGAAACCAAAATCTGCTCCCACTGAAGATGGCATAGTGCAAGGTGGAGCAGAATCAGTAG
This sequence comes from Nelumbo lutea, assembly GCF_056320005.1. Taxonomy (NCBI): domain Eukaryota; kingdom Viridiplantae; phylum Streptophyta; class Magnoliopsida; order Proteales; family Nelumbonaceae; genus Nelumbo; species Nelumbo lutea. The sequence goes on along the minus strand of NC_142684.1, from coordinate 38,456,458 downwards.
TGTCCTTCCTAAGAACCTGATTCTTCTCAAAAATCACCTGGACGACTTGTGAATACAACTCCTACCAATCTTTTCTCCAAAAGATTGGAATCAAGATCCAATCTTGATTTCCCCCAAGGAATGGAGATCGAACTGCTATAGGCGGCGGCTGCAGGAAGGAGGCGGCTAAAGAGAATTTGCAGGGTGCAAAATTCTCTCTTCTGTGATCTCAGCTCTGAAGACAAGACTTGAGTCTATTGTGTTGGATGTCTAAAGGCTGCCGCTCCCTCTTCCTTTTATAGACTTAAAGGGATCAGCTCCTAATCCCATTAGGAGTTGCTAACCCAAATCATATCTGGATTAGAAGTCCCTTTAAGATAAGGGATAATCCTTATCTTATCTATGGATTAGATCAGCTAGCTCCTAATCTAATTAGGAAGTTTCCAAATCTAAATCTCATTTAGATCTTGGACTCTCTGAGTGGATAGGGTGTGGGCACAATCCTATCAGCTGATCTTATCCCAGAATTCGCCCCTTAAAGACTAATCAAATTAGCCTAGTTTGAAATGGGCTTAAGGCCCATTTAGGGTTATGTATTCATAAAGCCTTCCAAACTGCTGCCCAGTTGGGCTTCCTTGTATGGCATGGGACCCAAACATTGATCTACACATTAGCCACATGGGTTCAGCCCAGCCTTTGTTACAAGGCCTGGCCGAATACACTGTTATGGACAGTGCACCCCCTGAAACCCATCAGATTGGCTCTATGGGCCCAACACTTACCCTAAGTGGTCCCTGGGCCAAGCCACCTTGTAACACCCACGGACTGTGGGCAGATGCAAGATTAGCCCATCAGGTATTATCCTCAATGGTCTTACACTTAACCTCTCAGCCCATAATGATCATACACTGCCCGACAAGAGAGGACCTCTCCCTCGGCTGCAAGGAACAATGTTGCACTCTCTCAAATATGGATCCCAGGAATTAAAACCTATTTGCAAACATTTCAAAACCACGATATATATATATATATATATATATATATATATATATACTTTTTATCTCATATAAAATATATTTTGCAAAATAAATTTCAACAATTGAAATCGACTGTCGGTAGTCTTGGTTTCCATCAGTGAGAGTGCATCCCTGATCATTACCTTTGTCCAGCAAAGGGGCTGATCCTGTCACTATGATCACCCACTCAGATGAATTCTCAGACTGTCCCAACATACCCAGGTTTTGACCCCCGCTAAGGATCTCACTGATTGGTACATCAAAGGTAGCCTAAGCCGACACCTAGTGCAGTATCATAATCGAGTCTAGGGGTCGGGTGTAACTTTCCAATTTTGCCCAACAATCTCCAAGGTCCAGGGCAATACTGGAACTCTGGTCCAGTTCAAAGATTCAATTAATCTCACACTGTATGTGCATAGGGTCTCACCTTAGTAGCTGAGACAAGCCACCCCAACCGACTTGGTGGCACCACAGTGTTAGCCTTGTCAGGATAGGTCTCCCTAGACTGACCCACAGGCTGTGAACATTCGAAACTAACACGAGTCTCATTAAGTGTCCAGTTTAAGGGTATCACATAGAAACATACCAAGGGAACATGAATCAAATATGCACTTTTATTCATTTACAATAAATTCATAAAGTACATCATTTTGATTGAAGCTAAGGGTATACAAAACTGTCTAATAGCTCCCACTTGCACTTAGGTCCAGTCAGGAACTAGCCAGAGTCCCATGCTTTCCACGTGTTTCTCAAACACTTTCTGTGTCAGTGGCTTAGTCAATGGGTCTACCACATTCTCCACCGATGCTACCTCTTAACATCAACTTCTTGTTGTCACACAATAGTAGAATGGGTGATGTGCTGAATTCTAAATTCATGAATGAACACCTTCATTCATAAGGTAGCCTCACTTACGGCAATGCGTTTGGCTTTGGTTGTGGACTGTTAATTTGCCACTCAGGACCCCTGTTTGCTGACATTCAAGAAACAGCACACGATCCTATCGTGAAAACATATTCAGATGTAGACTTTCTATCATCTGGATCTGACTAGAAATCGGCATCTATATACCCTTGGATCTGTAGTGAGCTACCATCGAATACTAGACAAAATTCTTTTGTCCTTTGAAGGTACTTAAGTATGTTTTTCATAGCAGACCAATGCTCCTGCCCTGGGTTGGCCTGAAATCTGCTTACTACACTCACTGCCAGAGCAATGTCAGGACAAGTGCACAGCATGGCATACATGATGCTCCCTACGGCAGAGGCATAGGGAACGTCTTTCATGCCATCAATCTCCTCAGAAGTCTTGGGAGACATCTTCTTGGAGAGAGTGACTCTCTGCTTGAAAGGAATATTTCCTTTCTTGGAGTTTTCCATGCTGTATCTTTTGACTATTTTGTCAATGTAGGCAGATTGGGGTAATCCTCTTATCTGCTACGATCTATCTCTATAGAGTTGAAGACCCAGTATATAGGAGGCTTCTCCAAGATCTTTCATGGAGAATTGCTGTGAAAGCCATACTTTCACCGTAGTCAACATTCCTACATCATTCCCAATGAGTAGAATGTAATCTACATACAGAACCAAGAAGGTAACCTTATCTCCACTGTACTTCCTGTAAACACAGGGTTCATCTGGATTCTGCTCGAAGTCAAATGATTTGACAGTAGAGTCAAAACAAATGTTCCAACTTCTAAAAGCTTGCTTAAGTCCATAAATGGATGTATTAAGTTTACATACCATGTTTTCCTGACCCGCAGCTATGAAGCCTTGGAGCTGCTGCATATAGATATCTTCAGTAAGATCTCCATTCAGGAATGCAGTTTTCACATCCATTTGCCAAATTTCATAATCATGGTATGCTGCAACAGCTAGCAGGATCCTAATGGATTTAAGCATTGCCACAGGTGAGAAGGTTTCCTCATAATCGATTCTCTCTTTCTGAGTGTACCCTTTCGCCACCAAACAAGCTTTGAAGGTCTCAACCCTACCATCGGGGCCCTTCTTCCTCTTGTAAATCCATTTGCAACCGATTGCTTTTACCCCGGAGGGCGGATCTACTAGAGTCCAGACTCTATTGGTCTCCATTGAGTCCATCTCTACTCTCATGGCCTCCACCCACTTCTAGGAATCTATGTCCAACATAGCTTCCGCATAAGTCACGGGATCCTCCTCACTAGTCAAGGTTTCGACCAAGTAACTATCCTGGTCATAACCATAATAGACTGGTGGCTTGGATACCCGAGTGGATCTTCTAGGTTGGTCACTACCTGGAACTTGTGGGACATCTCCCACTGCTCCTGAACTCTCCTCATCAAGAACAATTTCCTAACGATGGGTGTCCAGGATGTAATCAGTCTCCAAGAACTGGGCATTTCGACTGCAGAACACTTTCTGCTCACTTGGGTCATAGAAAAGGTAACCTCCAGAGCCTTTTGGGTAGCCTAGAAATAGACAACGGCTGGTCTTGGATTCCAACTTGTCTGCACTCGTTCTTTTAACGTGTGCTGGACAATTCCAAATCTTCAAGTGTCTGACACTTGGTTTCTTTCCGGTCCAAAGTTCATATGGAGTGTTCGGAACCGATTTTGTTGGAACCCGATTCAGCACGTAAATCGCAGTCTCTAATGCGTAACCCCAAAAGGATGTGGGTAACTCTGAGTATATGAGAAGTGACCGGACCATATCCAATACGGTCCTATTCCTCCTCTCTGAAACACCATTAAGTTGTGGTGTAGCAGGAGGATCTAATTGTGATATTATCCCATTGTGAGGAGACGGAAAAGAACCCTATTTTTGTCCCCTAATTTTCATCTTTTTTTCATTATTTTAACACTTAAATGCACTCATTACTCTTGTATTTCGACTCAGGGCAATAAAGAAGGCAATTGGTAGGAAACATGCCAATTCGGGTGATTTTGCATAGTTTCGGCGATAGTCAGTGAGTTGGGCATAACTCACAATTCCGGACTCCGAATTGGGAAATTCAAGAAGCATTAGAAAGAAGAACGAAAGACCCACAACTTTTATGTTTTGGGTTTTGATTGATTCGGTCCACATCGAGTACGAAACCGGGCCCGAAGTCGGAGCAACATTGCAGCCAGGCCCATTTAACAGCTGAAGCCCAACTCGCAGAAGAACCTGGAAGCAGCCATAGTAGCAGAGAAGCCCCACTCGGATATAAGAGTCTAGAGTCCTAATTCGAATGTAATCTCCCAAGGGGGAGAGAGTCTTATTAGATCTAAACTTTGAATGTAATCTTATAAGGATAAGAAGGTGGGGGATTAGATAAGAGATAGGATAGGATTAGTTCAAAGAAGATAAGATCAAGACTCCCTAAAGATAAGATGATCTCCTAGAAGGAGTTGGAAAACAGCCCTCTCGTTTGCCTATATAAAGAGGGGGGTGAACCAGCTCTAGCATCACTCGTTCCAAGATCCAAGAGATCATCAAGAGGCCAAGAAGCTCAAGAAGGTAGTTCAGCTATGGAGAAAAAAAGCATGGAGATTGCGCAGATCATGAGTAGCTAAGCTTCTTTTTCTGGTTCAAGGGGGAGGTTCAATTGTGTCATTGTGAGGTTCTGTAGTTACTTTATTTTCTTTCTTTGTAATTCAAGTATTCATTAATTCTTGTACATATTTTTATTGGACATTGATGTTAATTAGTTTGACAACTGAATTAATGTTGATTTTCCTATTGCTATCCATGATTTCAATGATCCGTAATTGTCACGAATAATGGTACAAGTAGCAATTAGGTTGATATCTTTTTGGGTCAATTGTTCGTGACAGCCTTTGACCAACGTTTTATCATGGTTCAACCTAAAGGAATCGATGGAACAAAATTCAATAATTGCAGCTATCTCAATTATTGTTATTTTGGTTTAACTGTTTTCACAAATCTTAATGCTATCATTGTTTAACATGGAACGCTATCGTACCTAGTTGAGTGGTGATAAGTGTTGATCGAATGCTGGGTTTGGTCAACTGAATTAGGAAAACACAAGGTTTATTATGGCTATCCTAGTAAATCTAAGGTTAAATGCTTGAATTGCAAGAATGCTGAATTGTACCTAGGATCGATGGCCAATCGATTCAACCCGAACCCTTAAACCAGAATTCGGTAAGACTGATTTTCTCTTGTTTGTTTAGTTTGTTATTCTTTTAATTTTAGTTATTTAATTTTCCCACAAAATTACTTTACCCATTCGGCTAAGAGATTATTGATTTGCTCCCTGTGGGATTCGACCTAGAACCACTTTTACTGCAAATATTTTATTGTGGGATTAGTAATAATTTTGAGGGTTTCGACAAACCCCGTCAAAATTTTGGCACCGTTGCCGGGGAGCAACATTAATTTCTTAGCTATTACCTTCTTTTGTTAATCTTCTTGTTTATGACTCGTGCTTCTCAACGAGGTGAACTTCAGTACAACCCCGAAATTGAGAGGACCACCCGTCGTTTAAGGAAGGAGGCGAAGCAAAGGAAGGATCGTTCACCTAAAAGGGTGAACTCGGATCTCGATCTACCCACTTGTGATTTTTCCATCTTCGAAGAAGTAGAAAGAATGGCTGACAGAGAGAGGACATTAAGGGAGTTGGCTGCACCAACTATGAACCAACAGCCTTTATGCATCATGTACCCCACTCTTGAGGTAGCCTTTGAACTCAGATCTGGTTTGATTCAATTATTACCCCTATTTCATGGTTTCCCAGGTGAGGACCAGGTAAAACTCATAGCCTTTCCATTTACTTTAAGAGATAAAGCAAAGGATTGGTTGTATATTCTCCCTCCCGGTTCTGTACGCACATGGGATGAAATGAATAGGATATTTTTAGATAAATATTTTCCTGCATCCTAGGCTGCAAATATAAGAAAAGAAATATGTGGAGTTCGGCAGTTTGGTGGTGAGACATTATATGAATATTGGGAAAGGTTTAAGCAACTTGTTGCTAGTTGTCCCCACCACCAAATTCCTGAACAATTGTTAATCCAATACTTCTATGAAGGGCTTCAGCCCATGGATAGAAGTATGGTCGATGCAGCCAGTGGAGGAGATCTAGTGAACAAGACACCTGAAGCGGCCAAGGAATTAATCTCCAATATGACCGAAAATTCTTAGAAATTTGGTACAAGGATAGAATGTACCATTAGAAGGGTTAACGAGGTAAGCCATGCAAATTTAGAAAACCAGATTTCTGATTTAACTGCCTTGGTTAAGTAGCTCACAGCAGGACAGTTACAAACTGCCAGGGTGTGTGGTATCTGTTCGATCCCTGGACATCCTACGGACATGTGTCCATCATTACAAGATGGCCCGATGCAGCAAGTCAATGCCGTGGGAGGATTCCCGGGCCAGCCCCAACGAAAGTATGATCCTTACTCCAATCATTACAATCCAGGGTGGAGAGATCATCCAAAATTTAGCTACGGGACCCAGGGAGGACAGCAGAAATATCAGCCCCAATTTTTCAGTCGACAGCCCCAGTTTTCAACACCCATCACAATGCAAGGCCAACCCCTGAATTCAGGTATGTCTTTGGATGAAATAGTTAAGGCTCTAGCTACTAATACTTAGCAATTTCAACAGGAAACGAGAGCTAGCATTCAGAATTTGGGAAACCAAATTAGCCAACTTGCCACTTCCATCAGCAAGTTGGAGGCACAGAACTCTGGGAAACTACCCTCACAAACGGTAGTTAATCCGAAAGAGAATGCAAGTGCGGTGGTGTTGAGAAGCGGAAGAGAGTTGCAGTCCCAACCAAGTTCACCATCGAAGGCAACCAAGGAAGAGGAAGGACAAGGGTCAAACAACAGCCCCATTGAGGTAAAATTAGACCCCCTCTCCCTAAGGTTACTAATGTTGTACCACCTTTTCCTAGTAGGTTGGCAAATTCAAAGAAAGAGGAATATGAACAAGAAGTGTTAGAAACCTTCAGGAAGGTGGAGATCAATATTCCCTTGCTAGATGCAATAAAACAAATCCCTAAATATGCAAAATTTTTATAAGAGTTATGCACTAACAAGAGGAAGCTGCGAATTGATGAAAAGGTAAGAGTAGGAGAGAACGTTTCAGCCGTGATCAAGAGGACCCTACCAGAAAAGCATGCTGATCCAGGTATGTTTACCCTTCCCTGTGTGATTGGCAATAAATGAATCGAGCGTACCATGCTGGACTTAGGTGCATCTATTAATGTCATGCCATACTCGATTTACTGTGCATTGAGACTAGGTCCTTTAAAAGATACTAGAGTTGTTATTCAATTGGATGATCGTTCTAATGCATATCCAGAAGGGATTGTTGAGGATGTATTAGTGCAGGTTAACGATTTGATCTTTTCAGCTGATTTTTACATCCTAAAGATGGAAGAAGACACAGCCACGAGTTCAGCCCCACTTCTATTAGGTCGTCCATTCATGAAAACGGCCAAGACCAAAATAGATGTGGACGAGGGTACCCTCTCCATCGAGTTTGATGGAGAGATTGTAAAATTTAATATTTTTGATGCAATGAAATATCCTAGTGAGTGTCATTCGATCTGCTCTATTGATACTATCGATTCGATTGTGCAGGAAGTCTTTGGAGAAGAGGACATGGATGATGAGCTAGAATATAAGGCACAATCAGACAGGGAGGAGGAGATCAATGCATCCTATGATACTCCAGAGCTGGAACTAAAGACCCTACCTGATCACTTAAAATATGCCTACTTGGGCGAAAAAGAGACACTGCCTATGATCATTGCAAAAGGGTTGACTGAGGAGCAAGAGGAGAGGCTCATCAAAGTCCTAAAGGACCATAAGGAGGTGATTGGCTAGACCCTAGCCGACATAAAAGGGGTCAGCCCCTCGATTTGCATGCATAGGATCCTTTTGGAAGATGATGCGAAACCAGTTAGAGAACCACAAAGGAAACTCAACCCGGTAATGAAAGAGGTAGTAATGAAAGAGGTGCTTAAACTGTTAGATGAAGGGATAATTTATCCAATTTCAGACAGCAAATGGGTAAGTCCTATTCATGTTGTGCCTAAGAAAACTGGGATGATTGTAGTAAAAAATAAAAATAATGAACTAATTCCCATGAGGGTACAAGGTGGCTGGTGAATGGTAATAGATTTTCGAAAGCTCAACTTGGCCACTCGAAAGGACTATTTTCCCTTACCCTTCATTGATCAGATGCTAGAGAGGCTAGCAGGTAAGGCTTTCTTCTGTTTTCTCGATGGATTCTCTAGGTATTATCAGATTGTTATTGCGTAGGAGGACCAAGAGAAAACAACATTCACTTGTCCATTCAGCACCTTCGCCTATAGACGAATGCCCTTTGGTTTGTCTTTGAGATACCTACTAGCAAAGAAGGAGTCGAAACCGAGGCTGATAAGGTGAATACTTTTGCTCCAAGAGTTCGATCTAGAAATCAAGGATCGAAGGGGAGCTGAAAATTCTGTGGCTGATCACCTAAGTAGGTTGGTGAAAGACGAGGACTCCTCTCCCATTTGTGAGTTGTTTCCTGATGAGCAGTTGTTCCACATGAGAGGTATGACTCCATGGTATGCTGACATTGTGAATTACTTGGTCACGGGAATTTTGCCTAATGACCTTAGCAGATCCATAAAGAATAAAATCAGGTATGAGGCGAAATATTATGTATGGGATGAACCCTACCTATGGAAATTTTGTTCTGACCAAATGATTAGGAGATGTGTCCCTGAGGAGGAGCAGATGTCAATTCTAAGGTTTTGTCATAATTATGCTTGTGGGGGCCATTTTGGGCCAAAGAGGACTGCTCGAAAAGTCTTGGATAGTGAGCTATATTGGGCCACCCTATTTAGAGATGCCTACTTGTTTTGTAAAAATTGTGAAAGATGTCAACAAACAGGTACATTATCTCGCAGGAATGAGATGCCCCAAACCCCCATTCTTATATGTGAAATATTTGATGCTTGGGACATTGATTTCATGGGACCCTTCCCCCCCTTTTGTGGCTTTTCTTACATACTTTTGGCAGTCGATTATGTCTCAAAATGGGTGGAAGCCAAAGCCACCAAAACTGATGATTCTAAATGTGTTGTAGGGTTTATAAAGTCTAACATCTTTAGTAGGTTTGGCATTCCTCGTGCCATCATAAGCGATCAAGGGACCCATTTTTGCAATAGAACAGTTGAAGCCTTGTTGAGAAGATATGGGGTGCATCACCGAATTGCCACTGCTTATCACCCCCAGACTAACGGGCAAGCTGGAATTTCCAATAGAGAGGTAAAGTCCATCTTGGAAAAGACAGTGAATCCAGGAAGGAAGGATTGGAACCTACGTCTAGATGATGCTCTCTGGGCATATCGGACAGCTTACAAAACCCCAATAGGTATGTCCCCTTACAGGTTAATTTTTGGCAAATCTTGCCACTTGCCGGTGGAAATTGAACATAGGGCCTATTGGGCAATCAAGCAATGCAACATGAATATGGAAGAAGCAGGGAAGGAAAGGAAGTTCTAGTTGCTAGAGCTGGAAGAGTTGAGGTTAGAGGCATACGAGAATTCAAGAATCTACAAAGAAAAGACCAAATCGTTCCATGACAATGCACTCTTAAGAAAACAATTTAAAATTGGACAAAAGGTCTTATTGTATAAATCTCGACTTCAACTCATGCCAGGTAAGCTGCGTTCTAGGTGGATGGGTCCATTTACTGTGACTAATGTTTTTCCCTATGGTGCAGTAGAGATCAAAAGTCTCGACACATGTAAGATCTTCAAGGTGAAAGCACATTGATTGAAGTTGTTTCATGAGGATGCAAATGTCCCCTCTATGGTAGACATCTCGTTGGACATTCCACGGTATTCATTGGATTAAAGGAGCAAAAAGAGGACGTCGAGCATAACGACGTTAAACAATTGTGCTTGTGGGAGGCAACCCATTGTGTTTAGTTAATTTTGCTATTTTGTTTGGTTTTGATTTTTTGTGTTTAGCAGGAACCCAACAAGACAAACAGGGAAGTACCCCCAAATCCTTCTACTTTTGCATAATCACATACATTGGGGACAATGTATAACTTAAATGTGGGGGGATTAGGGAAATCTGATGGAAATTTGGGATACCTTACTTTCTTAAAATTTTTGCTCCCGAAAACTTATCCTTGAACGATTTCAACTTATCAGGAATCATGTGCTTAGGCTGAATAGATAAGATAGGATGCAAGCATGACTAACTGAATCTTTCTTGGCTGCATATGGTACCTCATGATTTTAATCGATCAATAGGCAAGATGCATAAGGGTTTGATTGATTTTCACATAATTATCTGTCAAACATGGGTTGATTATTCTAGAACTTGTTGTGTTAGGCATATAGAGACCACGATCAATGAATTCATGGATCAGGCAGTAAAACCCTATGATTCTTGTGCAAAAAAATTAAAAAAAAATTGTGACTAATGTGAGATGGAGCATAAAATGCACTCACATCTAGAAATGAAAGCAAGTGTGAGATGGAGCATAAAATGCACTCACATCTTGAAAAGAAGGCAAGGGTGAGATGGAGCATAAAATGCACTCACCATAGAACCCCAACCCCATTCTCACCTTCAGATCCTAGGAATTCATACTAAGTGGTGGAGATGTGATACATAGCAAGCTTATGGCAATAAGCACACCTTGTTTTGATTCAAAGAAAAGTAATTGCATCTGGCTGAATTGGTTTGTTAAAAGCAATGAACACCCGTGCAGTCCAAGGAGTTGAAAGGATGAGAGATCCATCCATGGACGCCCAAAGATTGCGAAATAAGGGGCGAATTTCAAAAATTTTTCTCCCCCTTCAACTGGGAATCACATTCCCTATTTAGAAAATCATATTTTCAAGGATCAATCTTGAACCTTAAACTGAATCAGATCTGAACCAAAAGGAATGGGAGAGAATAATACCTGATACAGAGAAGTAATATCTCCCAACGAAGGTGTTCACGCTCAAGGAAGGATCCAAAGACTGCTCCCACTGAAATTGGCGCAGTGCAGGATGGAGCAGAATCAGCAGTGTTCTTCCCCAAGAACTCTGTCCTTCGCAAGAAACAGTAGGATAGAACGTGAGCACAGCTTCCTTTTCAATCCTTTCTCAAAGAACTGATGTCAAGATCCAATCTTCACTTCTCCCACAGCTTAAAATCGAACTGGCAAACAGGGCGGCAAGAGAGTATTCGCAGGGTGCAGAATTCTCTCTTCTTGATTTCAACACTAAAGAGGATCTGATGTGTTTCTTGGTCTCTCTCTCAAGGCTGAAGTCCCTTCCTTCCTTTTGTTAACTTGAAAAGATCAGCTCCTAATCCCATTAGGAGGTGCTTATCCAAATCATATTTGGATCAGCCTTCTCTTGTAGTGATAAGGTTAAACCCTTATCTTATCTACGGATTAGATTAGCTTTATCCTAATCCCATTAGGAGGTTTCTAGATCTGAGGTGATGTGTCAGACGGAACTACTCCCAACTCATGAATGAACTTCTTCATCCATACGGCTTCTTTGGCAGCCTCACTTGCGGCAATGTACTCGGCCTCAGTCGTGGAGTCTGCAGTGGACCCCTGTTTGCTACTTTTCCAGCAAACAGCACACGATCCTATCATGAAAACATATCTAGATGTAAACCTTTATCATCTGGGTCTGACTGGAAATCAGCATCTGTATACCCTTGGATCTGTAGTGAGCTACCGTCGAATACTAGACAAAACTCGTTTGTCCTTCGAAGGTACTTAAGTATGTTTTTCACAGCAGTCCAATGCTCCTGCCCCGGGTTGGCCTGAAATCTTCTTACTACACTCACTACCTGAGCTATGTCAGGACGTGTGCACAGCATGGCATACATGATACTCCCCATGGCAGAGGCATAGGGAACGTCTTTCATGCCATCAATCTCCTCAGAAGTCTTGGGAGACATCTTCTTGGAGAGAGTGACTCTGTGCCTGAAAGGTATATTTCCTTTCTTGGAGTTTTCCATGTTGTATCTTTTGACTATTTTGTCAATGTAGGCAGATTGGGGTAATCCTCTTATCCGCTTCGATCTATCTCTATAGAGTTGAAGACCCAGTATATAGGAGGCTTCTCCAAGATCTTTCATGGAGAATTGCTGTGATAGCCATACTTTCACCGTAGTTAACATTCATACATCATTCCCAATGAGTAGAATGTAATCTACATACAGAACCAAGAAGGTAACCTTATCTCCATGGTACTTCCTGTAGACACAGGGTTCATCCGGATTTTGCTCGAAGTCAAATGATTTGACAGCAGAGTCAAAACGGATGTTCCAACTTCTAAAAGCTTGCTTAAGTCCATAAATGGATGTATTAAGTTTACATACCATGTTTTCCTGACCCGCAGCTATGAAGCCTTGGGGCTGCTGCATATAGATATCTTCAGTAAGATCTCCATTCAGGAATGCAGTTTTGACATCCACAGGTGAGAAGGTTTCCTCATAATCGATTCCCTCTTTCTGAGTGTACCCTTTCGCCACCAGACGAGCCTTGAAGGTCTCAACCCTACCATCGGGGCCCTTCTTCCTCTTGTAAATCCATTTGCAACCGATTGCTTTTACCCTGGAGGGCAGATCTACTAGAGTCCAGACTCTATTGGTCTCCATTGAGTCCATCTATGCTCTCATGGCCTCCACCCACTTCTGGGAATCTATGTCCAACATAGCTTCCGTGTAAGTCACGGGATCCTCCTCACTAGTCAAGGTTTCCACCAGGTAACTATCCTGGTCATAACCATAACGGACTAGTGGCCTGGATACTCGAGTGGATCTTCTAGGTTGGTCACTACCTGGAACTTATGGGACATCTCCCACTGCTCCTGAGCTCTCCTCATCAAGAACAACTTCCTGACGATGGGTGTCCAGGATATAGTCGGTTTCCAAGAATTGCGCATTATGACTGCAGAACACTTTCTGCTCACTTGGGTCATAGAATAGGCAACGGCTGGTCTTGGATTCCAACTTGTCTGCACTCGTTCTTTTAACGTGTGCTGGACAACCCCAAATCTTCAAGTGTCTGACACTTGGTTTCTTTTCGGTCCAAAGTTCATATGGAGTATTCGGAACCGATTTGGTTGGAACCCGATTTAGCACATAAATCGCAGTCTCTAATGCGTAACCCCAAAAGGATGTGGGTAACTCCGAATGTATGAGAAGTGACCGGACCATATCCAATAAGGTCCTATTCCTCCTCTCCGGAACACCGTTAAGTTGTGGTGTAGCAGGAGGAGCTAATTGTGATACTATCACATTGTCCTTTAAGTAGTCCCTGAATTCGTCAGAGAGATACTCGCCACCTCGATCTGATCGAAGGGCCTTAATTTCTCTCCCTAACTGTTTCTCGACCTCTTGTCTGAACTCTTTGAACTTTTCAAAGGATTCAGACTTCTCTCATTAGGTACATGTAACCGTATCGTGAAAAATCATCTGTGAAGGTGATGAAATACACGTGTTGATTTCGTGTCCTAACACTCAAGGGACCACATACATCAGTATGTATTAGGTCAAGTGTGCTCGTACATCTTTCAAGCCTACCGTTAAATGGCAAGGCTCACAAGTGGGAAGATCTTCTACAGTTAGAAAATCCAAAGGACCATCCTTTACCAACCTTGTGATTCGGTCAACATCGATGTGGCCAAGTCAATAATGCCACAGACACGTGGGATTAACTGTATCATGAGCTCTCTTCTTAGGGATTTCAGCCGACGTAGTTTCGGTTATGTTAGTTTGTAGAGAAGGGTGTAGAACATAGAGACCGTTCTCCAGTTCCCGTATGTGATGAATCTGTTGTTTCTTTTAATAGTAATCGTATTACTAAAGAAGACAGAATAACCATCTGCACACAGTTTTGAGACAGAAATCAAATTTCTACTTAAATTTTGCACATAAAGACAGTCTTTCAGTACAATTGTTCATTCTCTAAAAATTAATTCCACGGTTCCTATGGCCGCGGCTGCAACAGTTGCAGTAGTCCCCAAGAAGAGTGTGACTTCTCCTTCACTCAGCCTTCTGCTTACCTTGAACCCCTGTAGTGAGTTACAAGCATGAGTTGAAGCCCTAGAGTCAATACACCAGGATGCAGAAGCTACCAACAAATTGGTTTCTATAACACAAGTTTCAAAGTTACCTTTCTTGGATTCCAGGTAGGCAGGACAGTTCCTTTTCCAATGGCCGGTCTTCTTGCAGAATGACAGGCATCCGATGCTTTGTCTTTCTTCTACTTCTTGCTCTTAGCGGCTTTCTTCTGAGGCTTCTTTGCCTTCCTCTTTCTCTTGCCTGTCTTGCCAGCTTCAACAAGCATGGCTACAGGCTCATCCTTTCTAACCAGTTCTTCAGCTCTTTGCAACATATTGCTAAGCTCTTGTAAGCTGACATTCAGCTTGTTCATGTTATAGTTCATGATGAATGGATTAAAGGAAGGAGGCAAAGAGTTAATGATAGCATCTATTTGGGTTGCAAGGTCCAGCCTGGATCCAAGAGCCTCCAGTTCGTTGATGTATCCCATCATCCGAAGACAATGGTCGTGAACTTATTGACCCTTGGACATTTGTACGGTCATGAACTGTTTCAAGACATTTTGTCGAGTAGAATGATTTTGCTCTTCATACATTGTCCTGAGACTGTTTCAAGACCTTTTGGCAAGTTTGATCTGATCGAACTGCCTCTGTATTGGGTTGTCTAAGCAGGCAATGATGTAACACCGGGCAAGGGAGTTTTTCTCCTCCCATTCTTGATAGTCTCTCCTTCAGGCCTCAAAAGCCCTATCACCCGGACGTTCCGGGGCAGGATTCTTTGCCACTTTGTCCAGCTTTTCAGAAGCTAGGACCAGCATATGGTTCCTATACCAGTCAGCATAGTTTGGGCCCTTCAACTTGTTGTCATCAAGTAGTTTTGCAAAAGATCCGTTTGCCATTTTCTGATAAAAGAGCAAGCATCAGTCCACAACCTAATTTGATCCATGTTTATTTCATAGATATGGATTTTAATCTACGATCCATTTCCATTTATTCGTCTCTGAGATTTCCCTCCTTTCTCAGTGACGGAGACTACGGGTTGTCTCTGGAAATGTGGGAAATCACATAGGGTGCATGGAGCCAACTGTTTCAGCTGCATAACCCCATCACCTTTCTATGAAGGATCACATCCACTTATCATATGAGTTTTCCCTTTGGCCTCTGTCAGACATGGTTCAGAGCCATTTTCAGGTAAACCATTCTGTCCAGTGAGTGCTTACCCATCATATTCGTGAACACCAAGGTACCATGAGAGAGTTCCCATTTTCTGGTGAAGACCCTCCCACATCGGTCTATGACGCCCCTATCATCTTATGAAACACTCAGACAAGCCCAACAGCAAATGGATAGCCCATTTTCTGGTGCGTTTCCTCATTACTGAAGGACCCATCCTCATACTAATGATGGAAGGCCTTTAGAGAGTTCATTATATGAATTTCCCTATCACATGCACTCATATTAGCTGGAGGGAACAAAATTACGCCCTAGTTTGATTTAGGTCAAACCAAAGTGGCTCCCACTGACTTTCATAATGCCAGATTTCGGTGGGCCTTAAGTCGGTTAGGGTTCCGCATGTAACCTCTCGATGAGGTGTGGGGTCCACCATTGAGGGAGGTCATCCAATGACCAAAAGGGACACCATGGAAATGATGTGCATTCAGCCATGGTGTGCGCAAGAGCCACTATCGAATGAGCATGGGCCAAATGCTTATGGCCCATGTACGCAGCACATCACACATCCATATATCACATGCAGGGATAAATTGATCCAATCAATTATATATCTGTAAGGCCCGTTGGAAGCCCATTAAAATTCCATAATATTAACCATTAATATTATCTAGGTATGTGGGCTGAATTAGGGTTACCCAGTTTGGCCCATATAGCTTTATCCTTTAAAATGGGCTTTTGTAGTTTTAACTATTTAAAACTAGGCCTTTACAGGTTGGGCCGAATTAACCGTTTAATTAAATATCAATCCTTAGGCCCATTAGTGGGAAATTAGGGCTGACTTTCAGCCTTCATTAAACCCTAGAATTGGTCCAAATAGTTTTGAACCAATCTTGGTTCGAATGGGTCTAGGGTTTGATTTTTAATTAAATCCTTAATTCAAGAAAATAATCTGAAATTAAATACTGATAAAAGGAAAAACAAGAACCAGTCAAATAGGGTTGTTCGCACAATCCTTCCTGCAAAATAGAGGTTAGATCACAGGATGCAGATTCACAAACTACAAATCGCAGATAGGATTTCTCTCATCTGTGAAATGTCATTGCTTGCATATGTGTGTTGGGGTGCATGAGGTGCATGGTTTCAACCCCCATACCCTAGCCTCGGGCTCACTCCCCCACACTTGAGATGAACATTGTCCTCAATGTTCGTAGTGTTAGGGAGTCACACTTGCTAGAGCAAACTGAAGAAAAGAAAATGATGAACTGAGTCCTTAAAGAATTGGAATTTTGAGAAAAAGATCTTTATTTTACTAACTAATATTCTAAAAAGATAAATGACAAAAAGATTCCTTAACTTGTTCATGAGCAAGCATAAGAGATTATTGGTTATCTAGATAAACAGTGGATGGAGGGGGTACAGTACTGCCCATTAAATATGGTTTCAGGCGCTGACCATTTACTTTAAACGTGCCCTGAACTGGGTGGGTGAGTTCTATAGCCCCATGGGGAAAAACCTGTGAAATGGTAAAGGGTCCAGACCACCTGGATCTCAGCTTACCTGGAAACAAGCGGAGACGGGAATTATATAACAATACCTGTTGGCCTACATAAAAGTCCCGTCTCAGCAAGTTCTTATCATGCCAGTTTTTTATTCTTTCTTTATAAACTTTGGCATTCTCATAGGTGGTAAGTCTAAATTCATCCAATTCATTCAATTGCAACCGCCTTTTAGCCCCTGTGGCCTGAATGTCAAAATTTAAGAATTTAAGAGCCCAATAGGCCTTGTGTTCCAATTCAACTGGTAAATGGCATGCTTTACCAAAGACCAATCTGTAGGGGGACATGCCAATAGGTGTCTTAAATGCAGTTCTGTATGCCCATAATGCATCATCTAATTTGATGGACCAATCTTTTCTGGTGGATGCTACGGTCTTTTCCAGAATTCTTTTGAGTTCCCTGTTAGCCAACTCCACTTGGCCACTGGTTTGAGGGTGATAAGGGGTAGCTAATTTATGTGTAATTCCATATTTCTGCATTAACCTCTCAAATTGGCTATTGCAGAAGTGAGTTCCCCTATCACTAATTATAGCTCGCGGAGTGCCAAATCGGGAGAATAGCTTCTTTAGGAAGTGTACTACCCTTCTTGAGTCATTTGTGGGTAAAGCCATGGCTTCTACCCATTTGGATACATAGTCAACTGCAACGAGGATGTACTTATTCCCAAAAGAATTCGGGAAAGGTCCCATGAAATCTATACCCCAAACATCAAAGATTTCACAGATTAAAATATTGGAAAGGGGCATTTCATTCCGTCGGGAAATGTTTCCCGATCTTTGGCATTTGTCACATGTGGACACATACCGATGGGCATCTTTGAAGAGTGTGGGCCAATAAAAACCTGATTGCAAAACCTTGGCTGCCGTGCGACTAGCTCCAAAATGACCTCCTGCTTCTTTATCATGGCAAAATTGGAGTACTGACTCCATCTCCTCCTCGGGGACACATCTCCTTATGATCTGATCTGCACACAATTTATACAAAAAGGGTTCCTCCCACAGATAGTATTTTACATCAGAAAAGAATTTCTTGTTCTGTTGATATGAAAGGTTAGGAGGAAGGACTTGTGCAGCTAGATAATTAGCAAAATCAGCATACCAAGGATATGAGTATTTCTGTATTGAGTACAACTGCTCATCGGGAAATTCTTCTCGAATGTTGCTGGTTATCTCCTCTTTTGAGCTTACCGTGTCCAACCGGGAGAGATGGTCAGCAGCCAGGTTTGCAGCACCCTTCAGGTCTCTAATCTCAATGTCAAACTCTTGCAATAAAAGGATCCACCTGATCAGTCTTGGTTTTGAGTTTTGCTTGGTAAGCAAGTGCCTTAATGCCGAGTGATCTGTGTGGACAACAACCTTGGATAATATCAGATATGAACGAAACTTATCAAGTGCAAATATTACTGCGAACAGCTCCTTTTCTGTGGTGGTGTAATTGAGTTGGGGTCCAGTCAAGGTTCTGCTAGCATAGTAAATTGGCTGAAAATGTTTGTTCATTCTTTGTCCTAAAACAGCTCCTATAGCAAAATCACTCGCATCACACATCAATTCAAATGGGAGGGTCCAATCTGGTGCTATCATGATAGGTGCATGGATCAATTTGTCTTTCAAGATGTTGAAAGCATGAAGACATTCAGTTGAAAATTCAAAAGGCACTTCTTTCTGAAGCAAGGTAGATAATGGCTTGGAAATTTTTGAGAAATCTTTAATAAACCTTCTATAGAATCCGACATGTCCTAAGAAACTTCTCAAAGAACGAATAGATGTTGGGGTTGGTAATTTTTCAATTGCCTCCACCTTGGCCTTGTCGACTTCTATACCTCTTTGAGAGATCTTGTGTCCAAGCACTATGCCTTCTTGCACCATAAAATGACATTTCTCCCAATTCAACACAAGATGTGTTTCTTTACATCTAGTAAGCACCTGTTCCAGATTATTCAAACATGCATCAAATGAAGAGCCAAAAACTGAAAAATCATCCATGAAGATCTCAATAAATTTTTCAACCATATCAGAAAATATAGACATCATACATCGCTGAAAGGTTGCTGGGGCATTGCATAACCCAAAGGGCATCCTTCGGTATGCAAAGGTTCCATATGGGCAAGTAAAAGTGGTCTTTTCTTGATCTTCTGGTGCAATTGGTATCTGGTTATACCCTGAATATCCATCCAAGAAACAATAATACTCATGCCCGGCTAGCCTCTCCAACATTTGATCCATAAATGGGAGAGGGAAATGGTCCTTCCGGGTGGCTTCATTTAATTTTCTATAGTCAATACACACACGCCATCCGGTAATGGTTCTAGTAGGGATGAGTTCATTTTTCTCATTTGGAACAACAGTCGTACCCCCTTTTTTGGGCACAACTTGCACAGGGCTTACCCAAGAACTATCAGAAATAGGATAAATGATCCCAGCATCTAACAACTTAATTATTTCAGCCTTTACCACTTCTTTCATGTTGGGATTCAGGCGCCTTTGGGGCTGAACGGAAGGCTTGCTGTCCTCTTCCATCAAAATTCTGTGAGTGCAGATTGATGGATTAATGCCTTTGATATCTTCTACCTTCCAAGCTATAGCATTTTTGTGTTCCCGCAGCACTCTTAATAATTTTTCTCTTTGTAAGGGATTCAGTGCTGCGGAAATTATCACGGGGAGATCTGATGGTTCCTCAAGGAAAGCATACTCTAAATGGGATGGTAATTGCTTCAGTTCAAGGGTGGGGGGTTCTTGGGGTGATGGCTTTCCTGATGGTCCGGGCAATTTGCCTAAGTTCTCTAATTTAAGAAACCCCTTTCCCTTGAATTGAGGCTTATCATTCAGGTATGCTATCATGAGGTTTATTTTTTCATTTTCTGTTTCTTCAAGTTCTCCCTGCTGGAGGCAGAGTTCAAGAGGATCAGTTATTCTACTTACCTGGAAGCATTCATCAATTGTCAATTCAATGGCATCAATCATAAAACAAGAATCATCACTAGAGGGTGCATGTTTCATAGCATCAGACATTTTAAAAATTATCTCCTCATCTTGTATCCTAAGGCTGAGTTGTCCTTGTTGGACATCAATCATTGCTTTCCCGGTAGCCAGGAAAGGTCTCCCTAGGATAAGCGGGACCTCCACATCTTCTTGCATGTCTAACACAATGAAATCAACTGGAAAAATGAATTTGTCAACTTTAACTAACACATCTTCTATGATCCCCCTAGGATGTCTAATGGATCTATCAGCCAATTGTAATGCCACTCTAGTGGGTTGGGGTTTATTCAACCCCAATTTCTTGAAGATAGAATATGGCATTAAATTGATGCTAGCTCCCAGGTCACATAAAGCGTTTTCAATTTTTAAACTGCCAATGGTACAAGGAATAGTGAAACTCCCTGGATCTTTGAGTTTCTGAGGCAGCTTGTTCAGAAGGATAGCAGAACATTCCTCATTTAATGCAACTGTAGCCACATCTCCCAGTTTCCTTTTGTTTGCCAATAATTCCTTCAAAAACCTTGCATAGTGTGGCATCTGGGCTAAAGCATCAGCAAAAGGAATATTAATATGTAAACTTTTAAATATTTCAAGAAACTTACCAAATTCCTTCTCCAATTTTTGTTGCTTCAGCCTGTTAGGGAATGGAACTTGTGGTTGTTGGTGCATCCCTTGTTGTGCTTCTGGTTGTTCCGTCTTCTGTTGTCTGGTTCCAAGGCTTGTTTCTGCCTTGGGTTCAGCCCAATTCTTCTTTTCTACCTCAGGCAACTCTTTTCCACTTCTTAAGGTAATAGCTTGCACCTGCTCTCGTGGATTCACTTCAGTGTTGCTTGGAAGAGTTCCCGGCAGTCTGGAAGAGATTAATTGTGCCAATTGCCCCACTTGGTTTTCCAGGTTTTTGATTGAGGCTTCCTGGTTCTGGAACCTAGTTTCTGCACCTGCTATAAATTTTGTCATCAGTTCCTCCAAATTGGATTTCGGTTCAGGCTGATGATAAGTCTGGTGGAACGGCTTGGAAATATGCTGATTTGGCCAGGACTGGTTTGAATGTCCCCTCCATCCTGGATGAAAAGTATGGTGACTCTGGTAACCCTGCTGTCTTGACGAATTGCTGACATAGTCAACTTGTTCAGTAGATGGTCTGAACTGATTGCCAACTTGGCAGTCTATACTGATGTGGCCTCCCCCACACAATTCACAATTAAGAGGCTGCACATGCATGGCAGCTATCTGCATTTCATCTATTTTTTTACTGAGTGCTCCTATTTGTGCAGCTAGTGCTGTATAAGTGTCAACATTATGCAAGCCTTGCTGCTTCCTAGTTTGAGTCCTTTCCGAATGCCATTGATAATTGTTGGCTGCCATTTCCTCAATAAGTGCATGGGCAACCTCAGGAGTTTTATTATTTATGGATCCTCCGGCTGCAGCATCTAATATGGTCTTATTTGAGTCAGTAAGACCATTATAGAAAGTCTGCACTTGCAGCCAAATGGGGAGGCCATGGTGAGGAACTCTCCTTAACAGCTCCTTGTATCGTTCCCATGACTCATATAAAGATTCCCCCTCTTGCTGGAAAAAAGTAGTGATGTCATTCCTCATTTTAGCAGTTTTAGAAGGGGGAAAATATTTAGAGAGAAAACGGCTGGCCATTTCGTCCCATGTGGCTATAGATCCTGCCGGTAATGAGTTCAACCAAGCTTTGGCTTTATCCTTCAAAGAAAATGGGAATAACCTCAGCCGGATGGCATCATCACTTACCCCATTGTGTTTGAAGGTGTCACAGATTTCCAAGAAGTTAGCAATATGGGCATTCGGATCCTCATGGGCCATACCACAAAACTGAACCGTATTTTGTATCATTTGGATTATGGCCGGTTTAATTTCGAAGTTATTGGCAGCAATAGTTGGCCTGATAATGCTGGAGACAGTCCCGGTGAGGGTAGGCTTGGCATAATCCATCATAGTTCTTTGTTCAGCCATTTCTTGTGCTTCTTGTCTGACTTGCTTAGCAGCTCTCAAACGGACACGGAGAGTCCGTTCAATCTCTGGGTCGTAAAGGATCTCTTCCAGTTCAGGTCTGCTTGTCATAAACTGTTAAAGTCAAAGCAATAAAAATGCCAATATTCACAAAAGAAAATAAATAACTAATCCTATCACACTGAAAATGTAAAGTGAAGTATTGGAATACAAAACCTACATCCTATCATGAATAAATGAAGCCGATTATACTAAAAGCAGATTTAAACCAATCATCTTATTCAAGGTTCCTTTATCTACATCCATCGATTGCAACATCTGAATTCAGACCCAATTTAGATCTGAGTTCAGATCTACAAGTCTTTGGTATTGTTAGTCTAGAGAAATTAATAAATAATAATTCAGATCTGAGCTGGATATCTCATACACACTCATTGGTATACACTACAATATACATCCATTAAGGTTGGAATCAATTCTGTGATGCTTTAGGGCTGAAATCAGATCTGATCTAAAAAAAAAATTTAAAAGGATCTGAAATAAACTAAAACCAGTCCTGAGTTAGGCTTGGGTTAAAAACTCTACAATTGAAGCTCAAACCTGTATAGCTGATGCATATCAAACACTTGCTAAGACCTGAAAATTGGGTCTGCAATGTTTGGTATTGCAAGCTATTCGGCCCATACAACTTTTGTAGAAATCTGAAATCAGGTCTGCTAACTGTTGCACTATAGCAGCCCTGCTACAGATCTGAATGCTAAAAGAAATACTTGGAAAGTGCTAATTTTTCTTAAATATCTGAGGCATAACAATTATTCAATCCAAACATACACCTCCTTAGCTAATGTAGCTCGGTTACAAGTGGGTAAAGCCAAGAATTCAGTCCACCCAGAATTCATAGTATGCTCTGTATCAGTTCAGTCCTCACATCATATCAACTGCATTTCAGATTTGAATTTCTCTCATTCCTTGCTATCCATTCACCCTTGAGGCAGGTTGGATGTATCCTAGGGTGGATTGGGGTAGTGATGGCACCCAATTCACCTCAAACTTGCATCGGTTCAGATCTGAGTTCAGAGGAATTCAGATCTGAACTGAGCAGATCTGTAACAGCAGAATTCAGATCTGAACTCAAGTCTGAGTTTGGATCTGAATTCTCAATTGCCTTACCTTCAGTTATTGCTACCAAATTGTTTTTGGGGAATAGCAGAAGTGCCCTAGGGTGAATTGGGGTGGTGATGACACCCAATTCCCCTCAAAATTTCATCAGTTCAGGTCTGAGTTCAGAGGAACTCAGATCTGAACTGTTGCAGATCTGCAATAGCAGAATTCAGATCTGAACTCAGATCTGAGTTCTGATCCGAATTCTCAATTGCTCCTCTGGTTGTTCAAAAGATCTCCCCCTTTTTTTTTTCATTTGTTTTTTTTTTTTTTTTTCTTTTTGTAATGAAAGAAAAGAATAATAAAATCTGAAACACAAGCAACTCTTTTCGGCTGAGTGCTGCAGATCTGAAATCTGCTGATCTGAGTGCCGAATGCAACTCAGATCTGCAACACTCATGTTTATGTGAATTTTTTTTTTTTTTTTTTTCTTTTTGAAGGGAACAACATCAAGATTGAATAGAAATCAAATATGCCTTTATTAAAATGAAACTGAAACCAAAAAAAAGAAAGTAATCTACTTAAGAAAGAAGAAACATAACTACAGTAGTACAGCAGTTGCAATCCAAGCTGAAATGAAAAAGTTAGCAAATTAACCCAACTATGAATGCAATGCTGAATGAGATCAGATTAAGAATGCTCAATGTTTCCTAATATTGTTTCTCTAAATCCCCGGCAGCGGCGCCAAAAACTTGATGTGTGGCTCATTGTGACACTAGCAAGTGCACTAGCCATTCAAGTAATAAAGTAGTGAGTGAAGTATCGTTCCCACGAGGATTTAGGAAACAATTACCAATACTAAATTGAACATTTCTTATCTGATCAACAAATAAATCAAAACTCTAATGAAAGCTAAGAAATCCTAAATTAAAATCTATCTAAATCATTGGCCCAATTGCCTTCAATTCAGGTTAGAAGAGTAAGTAGTAAATGTCAATCTCAGAATTCAGCAATCTATCAATTTGGATCATTCGAATGAATCATGATTGAGCCTTGGTTTGGTGAAACCCCAAGGTCATGAACAGCCTCTCTCAAGTGCATGTTCATCCTATGCATGAGTGACGGTTCTTCTATCTCTAGCAAGAATCTAATCCCCATGCATGCATTTCTTCAAACACTTCTAAGGCATCAATTCAAATCTGAATTGATCACCAACTGAATTGTGCAAGTTATCTCTAACCTTGCACTCAATTCAGTTCTTGAATAGTAGATCTGAATTCCTAGAGTCTCTCTCAAGCACTCTAGGAATTCCAAGCTGTAGATTAATTCGCCCAATCTGAAAATTGCAGATCTGAATTCTCTTTCAAGCAATTCAGATCTTGCAATCTCAGATCTGAGAATTCAGATCTGAGTTTTGAAGGTTAGTTGGCCGAATTAATCTACAATCACACCCTTATTCAAGAAACTTCAAATACAATGCATGACCATTTGAATGAATCAAAAAGAATTAGATTGCTGAACTGAAATTTTACAAGCTGAAATACATCAAGGAAGAATGGAAACAAGGAGAAAGAAGAAAGAACATATAACTAAGAAACTGAATTCAAATCAAAAGAGAATGAAACTACAAATGATTTATTACAGAAGATCTTTGAATCACAAACTCTCAATTCGAACTCACCTTCTTCTTCTAGCTTGCTTGTCTTGAACTTCCTTCAGCCCTTCTTCTTCTTCTTCCTTGCGCCTAGCCTTCTTCTCTTCTCTTCTCTCAAGGTGGCCGAACCTCTAAGAGTGGGAGAGCTTTCCTCTCAAGCAATTGAACAACTTTCTCCCCTCCTAGAGGCCTCCTTATATAGTTTTTCAAGGGGGCTCTTGCCCCTTCTTGAAGCCTCTAGAATGGGGTGTATTACACCCCTCATGAACCTTCTAGAGTTCTCCCTCCTTCTCTTCAAGAAACTCCTAGAAGTTGCCGCCCCTAGCTCCCTTTGGGCTGCTATTTGGGCTACAACTTAGCTTGCTTTTGAGCTCATGTGGGCTACACTCTAGGCTGTTATTTGGGCTAAAAATGGGCCTTCCTTGCTGGGCCGAATTCTCCTCATAGCTAGGCTTTATTTTCTTGGGTTTTCTCAAGGAATTCACTTGCTCTTTTTGGGCCGAAGTGCTCTCTCTTGCTTCCATGACCGGGCTGGACTGAAATTGGTCTTTTTGAACCTTCTTTTCTTGCCTTTTTCCTTCCTTTTCTTGGATTGATTATCCCTGAACTTATTCTTAGCATTAAGCTAAATTAAGGCAAAAATTAATAAAACCAGCATAAAAATCCATGCTAAAGTCCTCAAAAATTATAGATAAATTGTAAGTTCATCACATTGAGTCTAGAAAATAAAAAAAAATTTATTTACAGACCCAGAATAATTCAAGAACTGCAAAATCGCAGGTTCCCTGCGCAAACCAAGAATTCAATCTCCTCTTGTACGAACAGCCCATAAATCAAGAAAATTATATAGAACAATTCTAAATAATAATCAGATTTATTTAAAATTAATTTGAGATTATTTTCCCATCTGATTTGGGAACAAATTTCCCAAAAACCAAATCTGCACAAATTGGGTAGAATGCCTTCTCCCTAATTGCGCAGGTTCAGATCTGAAACAGAGCGGTTCAAGATTTGAACCATGGCTCTAAGACCACTGAAAGGATGAACATCCATCCCATGGACACCCAAAGATTGCGGAATAAGGGGCGAATTTCAAAAATTTTTCTCTCCCTTCAACTGGGAATCACATTCCCTATTTAGAAAATCATATTTTCAAGGATCAATCTTGAACCTTAAACTGAACCAGATCTGAACCAAAAGGAATGGGAGAGAATAATACCTGATACGGAGAAGTAATATCTCCCAACGAAGGTGTTCATGCCCAAGGAAGGATCCAAAGACTGCTCCCACTGAAATTGGCGCAGTGCAGGATGGAGCAGAATCAGCGGTGTTCTTCCCCAAGAACTCTGTCCTTCGCAAGAAATAGTAGGATAGAACGTGAGCACAGCTTCCTTTTCAATCATTTCTCAAAGAACTGATGTCAAGATCCAATCTTGACTTCTCCCGCAGCTGGAGATCGAACTGGCAAACAGGGCGGCAAGAACAGGGAGGCAGCAAGAGAGTATTCATAGGGTGCAGAATTCTCTCTTCTTAATTTCAGTACTAAAGAGGATCTGATGTGTTTCTTGGTCTCTCTCTCAAGGCTGCCGCCCCTTCCTTCCTTTTGTTAACTTGAAAAGATCAGCTCCTAATCCCATTAGGAGGTGCTTATCCAAATCATATTTGGATCAGCCTTCTCTTCTAGTGATAAGGTTAAACCCTTATCTTATCTGCAGATTAGATTAGCTCTATCCTAATCCCATTAGGAGGTTTCTAGATCTGAATCACATTCAGATTTGGACTCTCTGAGTGGATAGGATTAAGACCCTATCCTATCTGCTAATCCATCTCAGAATTCGCCCCTTTAATTAACTAAATTAATAGCCCATTTCGAAATGGGCTTCAGGCCCATCAAGCTTATGTGCTCACTTAACCTTCCCAATTGCTGCCCAGTTGGGCTTCCTTGTATGGCGTGGGACCCAAGCATTGATCTACACATCAGCCACATGGGTTTGGCACAGCCTTTGTTACAAGGCCTAGTCGAATACACTGTTAAAGACAGTGCACCCCCTGAAACCCATCGAATGGGCTCTATGGGCCCAACACTAACCCTAAGTGGTCCCTGGGCCAAGCCACCTTGTAACACCTAGGGACTGTGGGCAGATGCAAGATTAGCCCATCAGGTATTAATCTCAATGGTCTTACACTTAACCTCTCAGCCCTTAATGATCATACACTGCCCGACAAGAGAGGACCTCTCCCTCGGTTGCAAGGAACAGTGTTGCACTCTCCACTTATATGGATCCCAGGAATTAAAACCTTTAGCAAACATTTTAGAAACCATAAGATATATACTTTTATATCTCATATAAAATATACTTTGCAAAACAAATCTCAACGGTTAAAATCGGTTGCCGGTAGTCTTGGTTTCCAATAGTGAGAGTGCATCCCCGATCATTACCTTTGTCCGACAAAGGGACTGATCCTGTCACTATGATCACCCACTCAGATGAATTCTCGGATTGTCCCAACATACCCAGGTTTTGACCCCCGCTAAGGATCTCACTGATTGGTACATCAAAGACACCCCGATCCAACACCTAGTGCAGTATCATAATCGAGTCTAGGGGTCGGGTGTAACTTTCCAGTTTTGACCATCAATCTCCAAGGTCCAGGGCAATACTGGAAATCTGGTCCAGTTCAAAGATTCAATTAATCCCACACTGTATGTGCCTGGGGTATCACCCCGATAGCTGAGACAAGCCACTTCAACCGACTTGATGGCACCACAGTGTCAGCCTTGTCAGGATAGGTCTCCCCAAACTGACCCACTGGCTGTGAACTTTCTAAACTAACACGAGTCTCAATAACTGTCCAGTTTAAGGGTATTACACAGAAACATACCAAGGGAACATGAATCAAATATGCACATTTATTCATTTACAATAAACTCATAAGGTACATCAATTTTGATTGAAGCTAAGGGCATACAAAACTGTCCAACAGGAGTTTCAGCCCTGGAAGGCTTGTCTCCTTGACTATCGATTTAACTTGGGACCATGAGGAATGGTGATTTGCGATCACTCTTGGACAAGAAAAAGGGGAGAAAGAAATGAAAAGGGAAAGGTTACCAAGTCTGAACTAAAGCATGCAATGAACCAGGCCTCATGTAGTGAAAAAGAAATATTGAAAATCAGTAGTTGGTTTCTTTTGTGTTACTTGAGTTTTTGCCTTGCCCGAGGACGAGCAAAGTTTAAGTGTGGGGGGATTTGATGAAATGGAAAAAACCCTATTTTTGTCCCCTAATTTTCATATTTTTTTCATTATTTTAACATTTAAATGCATTCATTACTCTTGTATTTCGATTCAGGGCAATAAAGAAGGCAATTGGAAGGAAACATGCCAATTCGGGTGATTTTGCACAGTTTCGAAAATAGTCAGTGATCTAGACCTAACTCACAATTCCAGACTCCGAATTGGGAAATTAAAGAAGCATTAGAAAGAAGAATGAAAGGCCCACAAATTTTATGTTTTGGGTTTTGATTGATTCGGTCCACATCGAGTATGAAACCAGGCCCGAAGTCGGAGCAACATCGCAGCCAGGCCCATTTAACAGCTGAAGCCCAACTCGCAGAAGAACTTGGAAGCAGCTATAGTAGCAAAGAAGCCCCACTCGGATATAAGAGTCTAGAGTCCTAATTCGAATGTAATCTCCTAAGAGGGAGAGAGTCTTATTAGATCTAAACTTTGAATGTAATCCTATAAGGATAAGAAGGTTGGGGATTAGATAAGAGATAGGATAGGATTAGTTCAAAGAAGATAAGATCAAGACTCCCTAAAGATAAGATGATCTCCTAGAAGGAGTTGGAAAACAGCCCTCTCCTTTGGCTATATAAAGAGGGGGGCGAACCAGCTCTAGCATCACTCATTCCAAGATCCAAGAGATCATCAAGGGGCCAAGAAGCTCAAGAAGGTAGTTCGGCTATGGAGAAGAAAAGCATGGAGATTACACAGATCATGAGTAGCTAAGCTTCTTTTTCTGGTTCAAGGGGGAGGTTCGATTGTGTCATTGTGAGGTTCAGTAGTTACTTTATTTTCTTTCTAATTCAAGTATTCATTGATTCTTGTGCATATTTTTATTGGACATTGATGTTAATTAGTTTGACAATTGAATTAATGTTGATTTTCCTATTGCTATCCATGATTTTGGTGATCCGTAATTGTCACAAATAATGGTACAAATAGCAATTAGATTGATATCTTTTTGGGTCAATTGTTCGTGACAGCCTTTGACCAACGTTTTATCATGGTTCAACCTAAAGTAATCGATGGAACAAAATTCAATAATTGTAGTTATCTCAATTATTGTTATTTTGGTTTAACTGTTTTCACAAATCTTAATGCTATCATTGTTTAACATGAAACGCTATCGTACCCAGTTGAGTGGTGATAAGTGTTGATCGAATGCTGGGTTTGGTCAATTGAATTAGGAAAACACGAGGTTTATTATGGCTATCCTAGTAAATCTAAGGTTAAATGCTTGAATTGCAAGAATGCTGAATAGTACCTAGGATCGATGGCCAATTGATTCAACCCGAACCCTTAAACCAGAATTCGGTAAGACTGATTTTCTCTTGTTTGTTTAGTTTGTTATTCTTTTAATTTTAGTTATTTAATTTTCCCACACAATTACTTTACCCATTTGGCTAAGAGATTATTGATTTGCTCCCTGTGGGATTCGACCTAGAACCACTTTTACTGCAAATATTTTTTTGTGGGACTAGTAATAATTTTGAGGGCTTCGACAAACCCCGTCACATTGTCCTTTAAGTAGTCCCTGAACTCGTCAGAGAGATACTCGCCACCTCGATCAGATCGAAGGGCTTTAATTTCTCTCCCCAACAGTTTCTCGATCTCTTGTCTAAACTCTTTGAACTTTTCAAAAGATTCAGACTTGTGTCTCATTAGGTACATGTTACCATATCGTGAAAAATCATCTGTGAAGGTGATGAAATACACGTGTTGATTCCATGTCCTAACACTCAGGGGACCACATACATTAGTATGTATTAGGTCAAGTGTGCTTGTATATCTTTCAGGCTTACCATCAAATGGCCGTTTCGTCATCTTGCCTTGTAGGCAAGGCTCACAGGTGGGAAGATCTTCTACAGTTAGAAAATCCAAAGGACCATCCTTTACCAACCTTGTGATTCACTCAACACCGATGTGGCCAAGTCGGTAATGCCATAGACACGTGGAATTAACTATATCATGGACTCTCTTCTTGGGGATTTCAGCGGATGTAGTTTTGGTTATGTTAGTTTCGAGAGAAGGATGTAGAACATAGAGACTGTTCTCCAGTTCCCCTTATGCGATGAATCCGTTATTTCTTTTAATAGTAGTCGTATTACTAAAGCAGACAGAATAACCATCTGCACACAGTTTTGAAACATAAATCAAATTTCTTCTTAAGTTTTGTACATAAAGACAATCTTTGAGTACAATTTTTCCTTCGCTAAAAATTAACTGTTAGACAGTTTTTGTATGCCCTTAGCTTCAATCACCATGATGTACTTTATTAATTTATTGTAAATGAATAAAAGTGCATATTTGATTCATGTTACCTTGGTATGTTTCTGTGTAATACCCTTAAACTGGACACTTGATGAGACTCATGTTTGTTTAGAATGTTCACAGTCAGTGGGTCCATCTGGGGAGACCTATCCTGACAAGGCTGACACTGTGGTGCCACCAAGTCGGTTGGGGTGGCTTGTCTCAACTGCCAGGGTGAGACCCTAGGCACATATAGTGTGGGATTATTTCAATCTTTGAACTGGACCAGATTTTCAGTATTGCCCTGGACCTTGGAGATTGTGGAAAAAACTGAAAAGTTACACCCGACCCCTAAACTCGATTATGATACTGCACTAAGTGTCTGATTGGGCTATCTTTGATGTACCAATCAGTGAGATCCTTAGCGGGGGTCAAAACCTGGGTATGTTGGGACAGTTAGAGAATTCATCTAAGTGGGTGATCATAGTGACAGGATCAGCCCCTTTTTCGGACAAAGGTAATGATCGGGGATGCGCTCTCACTGATGGAAACCAAGACTGCCGACAGCCGATTTCAATCGTTGAGATTTGTTTTGCAAAATATATTTTATATGAGCTATAAAAGTATATAAATTATGGTTTCAAATGATTTGCAAAAGGATTTAATTCCCGACATCCATACTTGAGAGAGGGCAACACTATTCCTTGCAGCCGAGGGAGAGGTCCTCCCCTGTCGGGCAGTGTATGATCATTATGGGCTGAGAGTTTAAGTGTAAGGCCCTTGAGGATAATACCTGATGGGCTAATCTTGCTTCTGCCCACAGTCCCTGGTTGTTACAAGGTGGCTTGGCCCAGGGACCACTTAGAGTAAGTGTTGGGCCCATAGAGCCCATCTGATGGGTTTCACGGGGTGCACGATTCATAACAGTGTATTCGGCCAGGCCTTGTAACAAAGGCTAGGCTAAACCCATGTGGCTGATGTGTAGATCAATGTTTGGGTCCCATGCCATACAACGAAGCCCAACTGGGCAGCAGTTTGGGAGGCTTAATGAATACATGACCCTAAATGGGCCTTAAGCCCATTTCGAACAGGGCTAATTTGATTAGTCTTTAAGGGGCGATTTCTGAGATAAGATCAGCTGATAGGATTGGGCCCACACCCTATCCACTCAGAGAGTCCAAGATCTAAATGAGATTTAGATTTGGAAACTTCCTAATTAGATTAGGAACTGGCTGATCTAATCTGCAGATAAGATAAGGATTATCCCTTATCTTAAAGGGACTTCTAATCTAGATATGATTTGGGTTAGCAACTCCTAATGGGATTAGGAGCTGATCCCTTTAAGTCTATAAAAGGAAGAGGGGGCGGGAGCCTTTAGACACAACACATTCAACAGACTCAAGTCTTGTCTTCAGAGATGAGATCACAGAAGAGAGAATTCTGCACCCTACAAATTCTCTTTAGCCGTCTCTTTCCTGCAGCCGCCGCCTATAGCAGTTCGATCTCCATTCTTTGGGAGAAATCAAGATTGGATCTTGATTCCAATCTTTTGGAGAAAGGATTGGTAGGAGTCGTATTCACAAGCTGTCCAGGTGATTCTTGGGAAGAATCAGGTTCTTAGGAAGGACATTGTTGATTCTGCTCCACCTTGTACTGCGCCATCTTCAGTGGGAGCAGATTTTGGTTTCTACCTCGGGCGTGAACACCTCCATTGAGATATATTATTTCTCTGTATCAGGTATTATCTCTCTCTCCTCCTTTTGGTTCAGATCTGGTTCAGTTTATGGTTCAAGAATGATGGATTTCCTATCCCTTCAGTGGTATCAGAGCCATGGTTCAAATCTTGAATCATTCTGTTTCAGATCTGAACCTGCGCAAATAGGGAGAAGGCGTTCTACCTAATTTGCACAGATATGGGTTTTGGGAAATTTGTTCCCAAAATAGATGGGCAAATAATCTGAAATTAATATTAAATAAATCTGATTATTATTTAGAATAGTTCTTTATAATTTTCTTGATTTATGGGCTGTTCGTGCAAGAGGAGATCGAAATCTTGATTTGCGCATGGAGAACTGCAAGATATGCAGTTTATTGAATTTGTTTATTACAATTGGTCTGTAAATAATTTTTTTTTTTAGGCTCAATGTATAGGCATTCGATCTGATTTAATAATTAATAGAAATAGGATTTCTATTTAATTTTAATTTTGGATCGAATATGGCGGCACAGAGAAGGAGATTTCGCAGATGGGAGATTCGCTATCTGCGATTTGCAGTTTGAGAAACTGCAACCTGTGATCTAACCTTTGTTTTGCAGGATGGAGTGTAAGAACAGCCCTGATTAACTGATTTATGTTTTTCTTTTATCAATTATTTAATTTTAGATTATTTTGAATTAAGGATTTAATTAAAAATCAAACATTAGACCCATTCGAACCAAGATTGGTTCAAACTGTTTGGACAAATTCTAGGGTTTAATCAAGGCTAAAAGTCAGCCCTAACTTTCCCACTTATGGGCCTAAGGATTGATATTTAATTAAATGGTTAATTCGGCCCAGCCTATAAAGGCCCAGTTTTAAATAATTAAAACTGCAAAAGCCCATTTTAAAGGATAAAGCTATATGGGCCGAACTAGGTCACCCTAATTCAGCCCATATACCTAGATAATATTAATGATTAATATTATGGAATTTTAACGGGCTTCCAACGGGCCTTACAGATAATTAATTGATTGGATCAATTTATCCCTGCATGAGATGTATGGATGTGTGATGTGCTGCGTACATGGGCCATAAGTATTTGGCCCATGCTCATTCGACAGTGGCTCTTGCGCACACCATGGCTGAATGCACATCATTTCCATGGTGTCCCTTTTGGTCATTGGATGACCTCCCTCAATGGTGGACCCCACACCTCATCGAGAGGTTACATGCGGAACCCTAACCGACTTAAGGCCCACCGAAATCTGGCATTATGAAAGTCAGTGGGAGCCACTTTGGTTTGACCTAAATCAAACTAGGGCGTAATTATTTATTCCCTCCAGCTATGAGTGCAAGTGATAGGGAGATTCGTGTGATGAACTCTCTATAGGCCTTTCATCATTAGCATGAGGATTGGTCCTTTAGTAATGAGGAGACGCACCAGAAAATGGCCTATCCATTTGCTGTTGGGCTTGTCTGAGTGTTTCATAAGATGATAGGGGCATCATAGACCGATGTGGGAGGGGCTTCACCAGAAAATGGGAACTCTCTCACGGTACCTTGGCATTCACGAATATGATGGGTGAGCACTCACTGGATAGAAAGGTTTACCTGAAAATGGCTCTGAACCTTGTCTGACAGAGGCCAAAGGGAAAACTCATATGATGAGTGGATATGATTCTTCATAGAAAGGTGGTGGGGTTATGCAACTGAAACAGTTGGCTCCATGCACCCTATGTGATTTCCCACATTTCCAGAGACAACCCGTAGTCTCCGTCACTAAGAAAGGAGGGAAATCTCAGAGATGAATAAATGGAAATGGATCGTAGATTAAAATCCATATCTATGAAATGAACATGAATCAAATTAGGTTGTGGACTGATGTTTGCTCTTTTATCAAAAAATGGAAAACGGATCTTTTGCAAAGTTTATTGATGACAACAAGCTTAAGGGCCCAAACTATGTCGACTGGTACAAGAACCTTATGCTGGTCCTAGCTTCAGAAAAGCTGGACAAAGTGGCAAAGAATCCTACCCCGGAGCATCCGGGAGATAGGGCTTCTGAGGCCCGAAGGAGAGACTTTCTGGAATGGGAGGAGAAAAACACCCTAGCCCGATGTTACATCATTGCCTCCTTGGACAACCCAATATAGAGGCAGTTCGATCAGATCGAACTTGCCAAGGAAATATTGGACAGCCTGAGGACAATGTATGAAGAGCATAATCATTCTACTCGACAAAAGGTCTTGAAGCAGTTCATGACCACTCAAATGTCCAAGGGCCAACAAGTTCACGACCATTGTCTTCGGATGATAGGTTACATCAACAAACTGGAGGCTCTTGGATCTAGGCTGGACCTCGCGACCCAGATAGACGCTATCCTTAATTATTTGCCTCCTTCCTTTAATCCGTTCATCATGAACTATAACATGAACAAGCTGAATGTTAGCTTGCAAGAGCTCAACAATATGTTGCAAAGAGCTCAAGAACTGATTAAAAAGGATGAGCCTATAGCTATGCTTGTTGAAGCTAGCAAAACAGGCAAGAGAAAGAGGAAGGCAAAAAAGCCCTAGAAGAAAGCCACCAAGGGCAAAAGGCAGAAGAAAGACAAAGCATCGGATGCATGTCACTTCTGCAAAAATATTGGCCACTAGAAATGGAATTGTCCTGCCTACCTGGAATCCAAGAAAGGTAATTTCGAAACTTGTGTTATAGAAACCAATTTATTGGTAGCTTCTGCGTCCTAGTGTATTGACTCTGGGACTTCAACTCATGCGTGTAACTCACTACAGGGGTTCAAGGTAAGCAGAAGGCTGAGTGAAGGAGAAGTCACTCTTTACATGGGGACTACTGCAACTGTTGCAGCCGCGGCAATAGGAACCGTGGAGTTAATTTTTAGAGAAGGAAAAATTGTACTCAAAGATTGTCTTTATATACAAAATTTAAAAAGAAATTTGATTTCTGTTTCAAAATTCTGTGCAGATGGTTATTTTGTCTTCTTTAGTAATACGATTACTATTAAAAGAAATAACAGATTCATCGCATACGAGGAACTGGAGAACGGTCTCTATGTTCTACATCTTTCTCTAGAAACTAACATAACCGAAACTACGTCGGTGAAATCCCTAAGAAGAGAACCCGTGATACAGTTAATCCCATGTGTCTGTGGCATTACCGACTTGGCCACATCGGTGCTGATCGAATCACAAGGTTGGTAAAGGATGGTCCTTTGGATTTTCTAACTACAGAAGATCTTCCCACCTATGAGCCTTGGCTACAAGGCAAGATGATGAAACGACCATTTGACGGTAAGACTAAAAGATGTGCAGGCACACTTGACCTAATACATACTGATGTATGTGGTCCCCTGAGTGTTAGGACACGAAATCAACACGTGTATTTCATCACCTTCACAGATGATTTCTCACGATATGGTTACATGTACCTAATGAGACACAAGTCTGAATCCTTTGAATAGTTCAAAGAGTTTAGACAAGAGGTCGAGAAACAGTTGGGGAGAGATATTAAATCCCTTCGAACTGATCAAGGTGGCGAGTATCTCTCTGACGAGTTCAGGGACTAATTAAAGGACAATGGGATAGTATCACAATTAGCTCATCCTGCTGCACCACAACTTAACGATGTTTCAGAAAGGAGGAATAAGACCTTATTAGATATGGTCCAGTCACTTCTCATACACTCAGAGTTACCCACATACTTTTGGGGTTACGCATTAGAGATTGTGATTTACGTGCTGAATTGGGTTCCAACCAAATCGGTTCCGAACACTCCATATGAACTTTGGACCGGAAAGAAACCAAGTGTCAGACACTTGAAGATTTGGGGTTGTCCAACACACGTTAAAAGAACGAGTGCAGACAAGTTGGAATCCAAGACCAGCCGTTGCCTATTTGTAGGCTACCCAAAAGGCTCTGTAGGTTACCTTTTCTATGCTCCAAGTGAGCAGAATGTGTTCTACAGTCGAAATGCCCAGTTCTTGGAGACCGACTATATCCTGGACACCCATCGTTAGGAAATTGTTCTTGATGAGGAGAGTTCAGGAGCAGTGGGAGATGTCACACAAGTTCCAGGTAGTGACCAACCTAGAAGATCCACTCGGGTATCCAAGCCACCAGTCTGTTATGGTTATGCCCAGGATAGTTACCTGGTGGAAACCTTGACTAGTGAGGAGGATCCCGTGACTTACGCGGAAGCTATGTTGGACATAGATTCCCAGAAGTGGGTGGAGGCCATGAGAGCAGAGATGGACTCAATGGAGACCAATGGAGTCTGGACTCTAGACTCTAGTAGATCCGCCCTCCGGGGGAAAAGCAATCGGTTGCAAATGGATTTACAAGAAGAAGAAGGGCCCCGATGGTAGGGTTGAGACCTTTAAAGCTCGTCTGGTGGCGAAAGGGTACACTCAGAAAGAGGGCATCGATTATGAGCAAACCTTTTCGCCTATGGCCATGCTTAAATCCATTAGGATCCTACTAGCTATTGCAGCATACCATGATTATAAAATTTGGCAAATGGATGCCAAAACTATATTCCTGAATGGAGATCTTACTGAAGATATCTATATGCAACAACCGCAAGGCTTCATAGCTGCGGGTCAGGAAAACATGGTATGTAAACTTTATAGATTCATTTATGGACTTAAGCAAGCTTCTAGAAGTTGGATCATCTGTTTTGACTCTACTGTCAAATCGTTTGACTTCGAGCAGAATCCAGATAAACCCTGTGTTTACAAGAAGTACAGTGGAGATAAAGTTACCTTCTTGGTTCTGTATGTAGATGACATTCTACTCATTGGGAATGATGTAGGAATGTTGACTACAGTGAAAGTATGGCTTTCACAGCAATTCTCCATGAAAGATCTTGGAGAGGTCTTCTATATACTGGGTCTTCGACTCTATAGAGATAGATCGAAGCGGAAAATGGGATTATCCCAATCTACCTACATTGACAAAATAGTCAAAAGATAAAACATGGAAAACTCCAAGAAAGTAAATGTTCCTTTCAGGCATGGAGTCACTCTCTCCAAGAAGATGTCTCCCAAGACTTCTGAGGAGATTGATGGCATGAAAGACGTTCCCTATGCCTCTGCCGTAGGGAGCATCATGTATGCCATGCTGTGCACTCACCCTGACATTGCTCAGGCAGTGAGTGTAGTAAGCAGATTTCAGGCCAACCCAGGGCAGGAGCACTAGACTGCTATGAAAAACATACTTAAGTACCTTCGAAGGACAAAAGAGTTTTGTCTAGTATTCGATGGTAATTCACTACAGATCCAAGGGTATATAGATGTCGATTTCCAGTCGGATCTAGATGATATAAAGTCAACATCTGGATATATTTCATTGATAGGATCGTGTGTTGTTTACTGAATGTCAGCAAACAGGGGTCCTGAGTAGCAAATTAATAGTCCACAACCCAAGCCGAGTGCATTGCCATAAGTGAGGCTGCCTTTTCAATGAAGGTGTTCATTCCTGAATTTGGAATTCAGCACATCACCCATTCCACAATTGTATGACAACACTGGACCAATGGGAGGATGATAGTAAGAGGTAGCATCAGCGGAGAATGTGGTAGACCCATTGACTAAGCCACTATCACAGAAAGTGTTTGAGAAACATGTGGAAAGCATGGGACTCCGGCTAGTACCTGATTGGACCAAAGTGCAAGTGGGAGCTGTTACATAGTTTTTGTAAGCCCTTAGCTTCAATCAAAATGATGTACTTTATGAGTTTATTGTAAATGAATAAAAGTGCATATTTGATTCATGTTCCCTTGGTATGTTTCTGTGTAATACCCTTAAACTGGACACTTAATGATACTCGTGTTAGTTTATAATGTTCACAGCCAGTGGGTTGGTCTGGGGAGACCAATCTTGACAAGGCTGACACTGTGGTGCCACCAAGTCGGTTGGGGTGGATTGTCTCAGCTGCCAGGGTGAGACCCTAGGCACATACACTGTGGGATTATTTCAATCTTTGAACTGGACCAGATTTCCAGTATTGCCCTGGACCTTGGAGATTGATGGGCAAAACTGGAAAGTTACACCCGACCCCTAGACTCGATTATGATACTGCATTACGTGTCAGATTGGGCTGTCTTTGATGTACCAATCAGTGAGATCCTTAGCGGGGGTCAAAACCTGGGTATGTTGGGACAGTCTGAGAATTCATCTGAGTGGGTGATCATAGTGACAGGATCAGCCCATTTGTCAGGCAAAGGTAATGATCGGGGATGCACTCTCACTGATGGAAACCAAGACTGCCGGCAGCCGATTTCAATCGTTGAGATTTGTTTTGCAAAATATATTTTATATGAGATATAAAAGAATATAAATTATGGTTTCGAAATGATTTGCAAAATGTTTTAATTCCCGGGATCCATACTTGAGAGAGTGCAACACTATTCCTTGCAGCCGAGGGAGAGGTCCTCCCTTGTCGGGTGACGGGTTTGTCGAAGCCCTCAAAATTAGTACTAGTCCCACAATAAAATATTTGTAGTAAAAGTGGTACTAGGTCGAATCCCACAGGGAGCAAATCAGTAATGTCTTAGCCGAATGGATAAAGTAATTGTGTGGGAAAATTTAATAACTAAAATTAAATGAATAACAAACTAAACAAACAAGAGAAAAATCAATCTTACCGAATTCTGTTTCAAGGGTTCGGGTTGAATCGATTGGCCATCGATCCTAGGTACTATTCAGCATTCTTGCAATTCAAGCATTTAACCTTAGATTTACTAGGATAGCCATAATAAACCTTGTATTTTCCTTATTCAGTTGACCAAACCCAACACTCGATCAACACTTATCACCGCTCAACTGGGTACGATAGCGTTCCATGTTAAACAATGATAGCATTAAGATTTGTGAAAACAGTTAAACCAAAATAACAATAATTGAGATAGCTGCAATTATTGAATTTTGTTCCATCGATTCCTTTAGATTGAACAATGATAAAACGTTGGTTAAAGGATATCACGAACAATTGACCCAAAAAGATATCAACCTAATTGCTACTTGTACCATTATTCATGACAATTACGAATCACCGAAATCATGGATGGCAATAGGAAAATCAACATTAATTCAGTTTGTCAAACTAATTAACATCAACATCCAATAAAAATATGCACAAGAATCAATGAATACTTGAATTAGAAAGCAAGAAAATAAAGTAACTACAAAACCTCACAATGACACGATCGAACCTCCCCCTTGAACCAGAAAAAAGAAGCTTAGCTACTCATGATCTACGCAATCTCCATGCTTTCCAACCGAACTACCTTCTTGAGCTTCTTGGCCTCTTGATGATCTCTTGGATCTTGGAATGAGTGATGTTAGAGCTGGTTTACCCCCCTCTTTATATAGCCAAAGGAGATGGCTGTTTTCCAACTCCTTCTAGGAGATCATCTTATCTTTAGGGAGTCTTGATCTTATCTTGTTTGAACTAATCCTATCCTATCTCTTATCTAATCCCCCACCTTCTTATCCATATAGGATTACATTCAAAGTTTAGATCTAATAAGACTCTCTCCCTCTTGGGAGATGACATTCGAATTAGGACTCTAGACTCTTGTATCCGAGTTGGGCTTCTCTGCTACTTGGGCTGCTTCCAGGTTCTTCTGCGAGTTGGGCTTCAGCTGCTAAATGGGCCTGGCTGCGACGTTGCTCCGACTTCGGGCCCGGTTTCGTACTTGATGTGGACCGAATCAGTCAAAACCCAAAACATAAAAGTTGTGGGCCTTTCGTTCTTCTTTCCAATGATTCTTGAATTGCCCAATTCCGAGTCCGGAATTGTGAGTTAGGCCCAGATCACTGACTATCGCTGAAACTGTGCAAAATCACCCGAATTGGCATGTTTCCTTCCAATTGCCTTCTTTATTGCCCTGAATCGAAATACAAGAGTAATGAGTGCATTTAAGTGTTAAAATAATGAAAAAATATGAAAATTAGGGGACAAGAGTAATGAGTGCCTTCTTTGATGGAGAGGGTACCCTCATCCACATCTATTTTGGTTTTGGCTGTTTTCATGAATGGCTGCCTAATAGAAGTGCGGTTGAACTTTCGATCATGTCCTCCTCCATCTTCAAAATGTAAAAATCAGCTGGGAAAATTAAATCGTTAACCTGCACCATTACATTCTCAACAATCCCTTCTGGGTAGGCGTTAGAACGATCAACTAATTGGATAACAACTTTAATTACCCTTAAAGGACCTAATCTCAAAGCATAGTAAATCAAGTATGGCATGACATTGATAGATGCACCTAAGTCTAGCATGGCATGCTCGATTCGCTTATTTCCAATCACACAAGGTAGGGTGTGAAAGAATGGTAGGATCCATCTAATGGACGCCATAAAAGTTGCGGAATGGGTGGTCGAATTTCAAAAATTTTCCTACCTTCTCCCAACTGGGAATCATATTCCCTAAATTTAGAATACAATATTCAAGGATCCTATTTGAACCATAATCAAACCAGATCTGTACCAAAAGACAAATGGGAGGAATATACCTGATCCGGAGAAGCACTATCTCCCAAAGTTGGTGTTCACGCCCAAAGAATGCTCCAAGATCCGTTCCTGCTGAAGATGACACAGCTGTGGATGGAACAGAACCAGCAGGGTGCGTCCTACACACTGGATCCTTCACAAGAATCCTCTGGAAGTACTAAACACTGAATCTTTTTCAGTCTTTCTTGCAAGACTGATGTCAAGAACAGATTTCTTGACTTTCTTTTTCTGCAAAGATCTAATCTTGCAAAAACAGATGGCGGCGGCAGGAGGAGAACTCCAAAGGCAAAAAAGCTGAACTGCTTCTTCCTTCTTTTTTTGGAGTATGAGATATGATATCAATTCGCAGGAACCTTTCTTGCGATTTCTCTTGGTTTGAAATCTGTTGTATTTCTCTCTTTCTTGGTTAGGGTTTCTCCTCCTTTCTTCTTGATTAAGAAACCTCCTAATTAGGAGTTATCCCAATCCAAATCAGTATTTGGATAGGGGGTAATCTTAATCCTATCTGCAGATAAAGTTAGCTTACTCCTGATCTTATCAGGAGGTTACCAGATTCAAATCTAATTTGAATTTGGTCTCCAAGAGTGGATAAGGCTAAAGGCCCAATCCTTTTACTAACATTAATCTCAGATTCGCCCCAAGGATGGGCGATCATATCAGTCCACCTCGAAATGGGCTTCTGGCCCATTAAGTGTTCAGTGTCTAATTACTTTCCAATCTGCTGCCCAGTTGGGCTTCTTTGTATGGCGTGGGACCCAAGCATTGATCTACACACCAGCCACATGGGTTCGGCCCAGCCTTTAATACAAGGCCCGGCCGAATTCACTGAAAAACTCAATGAACCCCTTGAGTCCATCATATGGACCCTATGGGCCCAACACTTACATTAAGTGGTCCCTGGGCCAAGCCATCTTATAAAAACCCAGGGACTGTGGGCAGGTGCAAGATTAGCCCATCAGGTATTATCCTCAATGGTCTTACACTTAACCTCTCAGCCCTTAATGATCAAGCACTTCCCGAAAAGAGAGGACCTCTCCCTCGGCTGCAAGGAACAGTGCCGCACTCTCCTCTCCCAAGGATCCCGGGAATTAAAACCATTTGCAAACAATTTGAAACCGTACATATATATAAATATATTAATTTTGCAAAACAAAATTCCAACGATTGAAATCAACTGCTGGTAGTTTGGTTTCCATCAGAGAGAGTGCATTCCCGATCATTACCCTTTGTCCGACAAAGTGGCTGATTCTGTCACTATGATCACCCACTCAGATGAATTCTCAAACTGCCCCAACATACCCAGGTTTTGATCCCCGCTAAGGATCTCACTGATTGGCATATCAAAGGCAGCCTGATCCAACACCTAGTGAAGTGTCATAATCGAGTCTAGGGGTCAGGTGTAACTTTCCAGTTTTGCCCATCTATCTCCAAGGTCCAGGGCAATACTGGAAATCTGGTCCGGTTCAAGGATTCAAGTAATCCCATACTGCATGTGCCTCGGGTCTTACCCTGGTGGCTGAGACAATCCATCCCAACGCTTGGTGGCACACCAGTATCAGCCTTGGCAGGATAAATCTCCCCAGACTTATCCAACGGCTGTGAACATTTAAAACTAACATGAGTCTCTATAAATGTCCAGTTTTAGGGTTTTACACAGAATTAAACCGAACAACATGAATCAAACATGCACTTTATTTATTTCCACTAAATAACAAAAGTACATCAAATCAGATTGAAGCTAAGGGCATACAAAAACTGTCTAACAGGGTGAACATACTGAAACGTTCTCTCCAACTCCTACCTTAATGGGGCTTTTGATTGAGTCCTGTACCTCCTCTTCTTCTTGTCTTTTTTCTGCCTTCCTTGGTGAGGTGGGTTCTAGCTGCAGTTCCTTCCCGCTTCTCAACACCACTGCACTTACATTTTCCTTGGGGTTGACTACCGTTTCTGATGGTAGTTTCCCAGAGCTCTGTGCCTCCAACTTACTAATGGAAGTGGCAAGTTGGATGATTTGGTTCCCCAAATTCTGAATGCTTGCTCTTGTTTCTTGTTGAAATTGCTGAGTATTAGTAGCTAGAGCCTTAACTATATCTTCTAATGACGTACCTGAATTCGGGGGTTGGCCTTACGCTGTGATGGGTGTTGAAAACTAGGGCTGTCGACTGAAAAAATGGGGCTGATATTGCTGCTGTCCTCCTGGGTTTCCGTAGCATTGATTTGGATGATCTCTCCACCCCGAATTGTAGTAATTGGAGTAGGGATCATACTTTCGTTGGGGCTGCCCTGGGAATCCTCCTATGACATTATTTGCTACATTGATCCATCTTGTAATGATGGACACATGTCCGTAGGATGACCATGGATCGAACAGATACCACACACCCTAGCAGTTTGTAATTGTCCTACAGCTAGTTGCCTAACCAAAGCAGTTAAGTCAGAAATCTGGTTTTCTAAATTTGCATGGCTTACCTCGTTAACACTTCTAATGGTACCTTCTGTCCTTGCACCAAATTGCTGAGAATTTTTGGCCATATTGGAGATTAATTCCTTGGCCACTTTAGGTGTCTTGTTCACTAGAGCTCCTCCACTGGCTGCATCGACCATACTTCTATCCATGAGCTGAACCCCTTCATAGAAGTATTGGATTAATAATTGTTCAGGAATTTGGTGGTGGGGACCACTAGCAACAAGTTGCTTAAACCTTTCCCAATATTCATATAATGTCTCACCACCAAACTGACAAACTCCACATATTTCTTTTCTTATATTCGCAGCCCGGGATGCAGGAAAATATTTATCTAAAAATATCCTATTCATTTCATCCCATGTGCATACAGATCCGGGAGGGAGAATATACAACCAATCCTTTGCTTTATCTCTTAAAGTAATTGGAAAGGCTATGAGTTTTACCTGGTCCTCGGTCATACCGTGGGGTTTCATGCTTGAACAGACGACATGAAATTCCTTTAGATGTTTGTGAGGGTCCTCACCTGGGAAACCATGAAACAGAGGTAATAATTGAATCAAACTAGATTTGAGTTCAAAGGCTACCTCAAGAGTGGGGTACGTGATGCATAAGGGATGTTGGTTCATAACTAGTGCAGCCAACTCCCTTAATGTCCTCTCTCTGTTAGCCATTCTTTCAACTTCTTCGAAGATGGAAAAATCACAAGTGGGTAGATCGATATCTGAGTTCACCCTTTTAGGTGAGTGATCATTCCTTTGCTTCGCCTGCATCCTTAAACGACGGGTGGTCCTCTCAATTTCGGGGTTGTACTGAAGTTCACCTCGTTGAGAAGCACGAGTCATAAACAAGAAGATTAACAAAAGAAGGTAATAGCTAAGAAATTAACGTTGCTCCCCAGCAACGGTGCCAAAATTTTGACGGGTTTGTCGAAGCCCTCAAAATTAGTACTAGTCCCACAATAAAATATTTATAGTAAAAGTGGTACTAGGTCGAATCCCACAGGGAGCAAATCAGTAATCTCTTAGCTGAATGGATAAAGTAATTGTGTGGGAAAATTTAATAACTAAAATTAAATGAATAATAAACTAAACAAACAAGAGAAAAATCAATCTTACCGAATTCGGGTTCAAGGGTTCGGGTTGAATCGATTGGCCATCGATCCTAGGTACAATTCAGCATTCTTGCAATTCAAGCATTTAACCTTAGATTTACTAGGATAGCCATAATAAACCTTGTGTTTTCCTAATTCAGTTGACCAAACCCAGCATTCGATCAACACTTATCACCACTCAACTGGGTACGATAGCGTTCCATGTTAAACAATGATAGCATTAAGATTTGTGAAAACAGTTAAACCAAAATAACAATAATTGAGATAGCTGCAATTATTGAATTTTGTTCCATCGATTCCTTTAGGTTGAACCATGATAAAACATTGGTCAAAGGCTGTCACGAACAATTGACCCAAAAAGATATCAACCTAATTGCTACTTGTACCATTATTCGTGACAATTACAGATCACCGAAATCATGGATAGCAATAGGAAAATCAACATTAATTCAGTTTGTCAAACTAATTAACATCAACATCCAATAAAAATATGCACAAGAATCAATGAATACTTGAATTAGAAAGCAAGAAAATAAAGTAACTACAGAACCTCACAATGAC
The DNA here is from genome assembly GCF_056320005.1 of Nelumbo lutea. Taxonomy (NCBI): domain Eukaryota; kingdom Viridiplantae; phylum Streptophyta; class Magnoliopsida; order Proteales; family Nelumbonaceae; genus Nelumbo; species Nelumbo lutea. The sequence goes on along the minus strand of NC_142684.1, from coordinate 38,412,106 downwards.
ACGATCGAACCTCCCCCCTTGAACCAGAAAAAAGAAGCTTAGCTACTCATGATTTGCACAATCTCCATGCTTTCCATAACCAAACTACCTTCTTGAGCTTTTTGGCCTCTTGATGATCTCTTGGATCTTGGAATGAGTGATGCTAGATCTGGTTTACCCCCCTCTTTATATAGCCAAAAGAGATGGCTGTTTTCCAACTCCTTCTAGGAGATCATCTTATCTTTTGGGAGTCTTGATCTTCTTTGAACTAATCCTATCCTATCTCTTATCTAATCCCCAACCTTCTTATCCTTATAGGATTACATTCAAAGTTTAGATCTAATAAGACTCTCTCCCTCTTGGGAGATTACATTTGAATTAGGACTCTAGACTTTTGTATCCGAGTTGGGCTTCTCTGCTACTTGGGCTGCTTCCAGGTTCTTCTGCGAGTTGGGCTTCAGTTGTTAAATGGGCCTGGTTGCGACGTTGCTCTGACTTTGGGCCCAGTTTCATACTCGATGTGGACCGAATCAGTCAAAACCCAAACATAAAAGTTGTGGGCCTTTCGTTCTTCTTTCTAATGCTTCTTGAATTGCCCAATTCGGAGTCCGGAATTGTGAGTTAGGCCCAGATCACTGACTATCGCCAAAACTGTGCAAAATCACCCGAATTGGCATGTTTCCTTCCAATTGCCTTCTTTATTGCCCTGAATCGAAATACAAGAGTAATGAGTGCATTTAAGTGTTAAAATAATGAAAAAATATGAAAATTAGGGGACAAAAATAGGGTTGTTTTCCGTCTCATCATCTGGTAGTGTATGATCATTATGGGCTGAGAGGTTAAGTGTAAAGCCATTGAGGATAATACTTGATGGGCTAAATCAGATTTAGATTTGGAAACTTCCTAATTAGATTAGGAACTGGCTGATCTAATCTATAGATAAGATAAGGATTATCCCTTATCTTAAAGGGACTTCTAATCCAGATATGATTTGGGTTAGCAACTCCTAATGGTATTAGGAGCTTATCCCTTTAAGTCTATAAAAGGAAGAAGGGGCGGCAGCCTTTAGACACAACACATTCAACAGACTCAAGTCTTGTCTTCAGAGCTAAGATCACAGAAGAGAGAATTCTGCACCCTGCAAATTCTCTTTAGTCGCCTCCTTCCTGCAGCCGCCGCCTATAGCAGTTCGATCACCATTCCTTGGGAGAAATCAAGATTGGATCTTGATTCCAATCTTTTGGAGAAAAGATTGGTAGGATTTGTATTCACAAGCCGTCCAGGTGATTCTTGGGAAGAATCAGGTTCTTAGGAAGGACACCGCTGATTCTGCTCCACCTTGCACTATGATGAGACCAAAACAAACCCTAATTTTATCCCCTAATATTCATTCTTTTACATTTATTTAGCACTTAAATGGACTCATTACTCTTGTATTTCGATTTAGGGCAATAAAGAAGGCAACTGGAAGAAAACAGGACAAATCGGGTGATTTTGCACAGTTTTGGCAACAGTCAATAATTTGGGCTAACTCTCAATTCCGCACACCGAATTGGACAATTCAAGAAGCATTAGAAAGATAAAAGGAAGGCCCACAATTTTTATGTTTTGGGTTTTGACAGATTCGGCCCGCATCGAGTACGAAAATGAGCCCAAAGTCGGAGCAAGTTCGCAGCCAGGCCCATTTCACAACTTAAGCCCAACTCGCAGAAGTACCTTGAAGCAGCTCAACTCGAATTCAAGAGTTAAGAGTCCGAATTTCGAATGTAATCTCCAAGGAGAGAGTTTTATCAATCTAAAGTCTTGAATGTAATCCTAGAGAGATAAAAAGATTGAGATTAGAGCATTAGATAAGAGATAGGATAGGATTAGTTCAAGATAAGATCAAAACTCCCTAAGGATAAGATGATCTCCTAGAAGGAGTTGGAAAACAGTCCTCACCTTTGGCTATATAAAGAGGGGGGCGAACCAGCTCTAGAAATCACTCATTCCAAGATCCAAGAGATCATCAAGAAGACCAAGAAGCAAGAAGGCAGTTCGGCTAAGAGATTATTGATTTGCTCCCTGTGGGATTGTACCTAGAACCACTTTTACTGCAAATATTTTATTGTGGGACTAGTACTAATTTTGAGGGCTTCGACAAACCCGTCACACTGCGCCATCTTTAGTGGGAGCAGATTTTGGTTTCTACCTTGGGCATGAACACCTCCATTGAGAAATATTATTTCTCTGTATCAGGTATTATCTCTCTCTCCTCCTTTTGGTTCAGATCTGGTTCAGTTTATGGTTCAAGAATGATCCTTGAAAATATGATTTTCTAAATAGGGAATTCATTTCCCAGTTGAAGGGAAAGAAAAATTTTTGAAATTCGCCCCCTTTATTCTGCAATCTTGGGTGTCCATATGATGGATTTCCTATCCCTTCATTAACTCCACGGTTCCTCTTGCCGCGGCTACAACAGTTGCAGTAGTCCCCAAGTAGAGTGTGACTTCTCCTTCACTCAGCCTTCTGCTTACCTTGAACCCCTGCAGTGAGTTACACGCATGAGTTGAAGCCCCGGAGTCAATACACCACGATGCAGAAGCTACCAATAAATTGGTTTCTATAACACAAGTTTCAAAATTACCTTTCTTGGATTCCAGGTAGGCAGGAAAATTCAATTTCTAGTGGCCAGTCTTTTTGCAGAAGTGACATACATCCGATGCTTTGTCTTTCTTCTGCCTTTTGCCCTTGGTGGCTTTCTTCAGAGGCTTCTTTGCCTTCCTCTTTCTCTTGCCCATTTTGCTAGCTTCAACAATTTAGCTACAGGCTCAACCTTTATAATTAGTTCTCCAGCTCTTTGCAACATATTGCTGAGCTCTTGCAAGCTGACATTCAGCTTGTTCATGTTATAGTTCATGATGAACGGATTAAAGGAAGGAGGCAAAGAATTAAGGATAGCGTCTATCTGGGTTGTGAGGTCTAGCCCGGATCCAAGAGCCTCCAGTTCGTTGATGTAACCTATCATCCGAAGACAATGGTCGTGAACTTGTTGGCATTTGGACATTTGAGTGGTCATGAACTCCTTCAAGACCTTTTGCCGAGTAGAACGATTATGCACTTCATACATCATCCTCAGGCTGTCCAATATGTCCTTGGCAAGTTTGATTTGATCAAACTGCCTCTATATTGGGTCGTCCAAGGAGGCGATGATGTAACACCGGGCTAGGGAGTTTTTCTCCTCCAATTCCCGATAGTCTCTCCTTCGGGCCTCAGAAGCCCTATCTCCCGGACGCTCCGGGGCAGGATTCTTTGCCACTTTGTCCAGCTTTTCTGAAGCTAGGACCAGCATAAGGTTCCTGTACCAGTCAGCGTAGTTTGGGCCCTTAAGCTTGTTGTCATCAAGAAGCTTTGCAAAAGATCCGTTTGCCATTTTCTGATAAAAGAGCAAACATCAGTCCACAACCTAATTTGATTCATGTTCATTTCATAGATATGGCTTTTAATCTACAATCTATTTCCATTTATTCATCTCTGAGATTTCCCTCCTTTCTCAGTGATGGAGACTACATGTTGTCTCTAGAAATGTGGGAAATCACATAAGGTGCATGGAGCCAACTATTTCAGTTGCATAACCCCACCACCTTTCTGTGAAAGATCATATCCACTCATCATATGAGTTTTCCCTTTGGCCTCTGTCAGACAAGGTTCAGAGCCATTTTCAGGTAAACATTTTTGTCCAATGAGTGCTTACCCATCATATTCGTGAACACCAAGGTACCGTGAGAGAGTTCCCATTTTCTGGTGAAGCCCCTCCCACATCGGTCTATGACGCCCCTATCATCTTATGAAACACTCAGACAAGCCCAACAGTAAATGGATTGCCCATTTTCTGGTGTGTTTCCTCATTACTGAAGGACCCATCCTCATGCTAATGATGGAAGGCCTTTAGAGAGTTCATCATATGAATCTCCCTATCACTTGCACTCATATTAGCTGGAGGGAACAAATAATTATGCCCTAGTTTGATTTAGGTCAAACCAAAGTGGCTCCCACTGACTTTCATAAAGCCTGATTTCAGTGGGCCTTAAATCGGCTAGGGTTCCGCACGTAACCTCTCGATGAGGTGTGGGGCCCACCACTAAGGGAGGTCATCCAATGACCAGAAGGGACACCATGGCAATGATGTGCATTCAGCCATGGTGTGCGCAAGAGCCGCTGTCGAATGAGCATGGGCCAAGCACTTATGGCCCATGTACACAGCACATCACACATCCATACATCTCATGCAGGGATAAATTGATCCAATCAATTAATTATCTGTAAGGCCCGTTGGAAGCCCATTAAAATTTCATAATATTAACCATTAATATTATCTAGGTATATGGGCAGAATTTGGGTTACCCAGTTCGGCCCATATAGCTTTAACATTTAAAATGGGCTTTTGCAGTTTTAACTATTTGAAACCGGGCCTTTACAGGCTGGGCCGAATTAACCATTTAATTAAATATCAATCCTTTGGCCCATTACTGTGAAAATTAGGGCCGACTTTCAGCCTTGATTAAACCCTAGAATTGGTCCAAACAATTTGAACAATCTTGGTTCGGATGGGTCTAGAATTTGATTTTTAATTAAATCCTTAATTCAAGAAAATAATCTGAAATTAAATAATTGATAAAAAAACAAAAATCAGTTAATCAGGGTTGTTCACACACTACATCCTGCAAAACAAAGGTTAGATCACAAATTGCAATTCTCAAACTACAAATCGCAGATAGCGAATCTCCCATCTGTGAAATCTCCTTCTCTGTGCTGCCATCTTCGACCAAGAAATAAAAAAAAAATAGAAATCCTATTTCTATTAATTATTACATCAGATCCAATGCCTATACATTGAGTCTAAAAATAAAAAAAAATATTTACAAACCAAATGTAATAAATAAATTCAATAAACTACAAATCTTGCAGTTCTCCCTGCGCTAACCTAGATTTCGATCTCCTCTTGTACGAACATCCCATAAATCAAGAAAATTATATAGAACTATTCTAAATAATAATCAGATTTATTTAAAATTAATTTCAGATTATTTGCCCATCTGTTTTGGGAATAAATTTCCCAAAACCCATATCTGCACAAATTGGGTAGAACGCCTTCTCCCTATTTGCGTAGGTTAAAATTTGAAACAGAATGGTTCAAGATTTGAACCATGGCTCTGATACCACTGGAGGGATAGGAAATCCATCATATGGATGCCCAAGATTGCGGAATAAAGGTGGCGAATTTCAAAAATTTTTTCTTTCCCTTCAATTGGGAATCGAATTCCCTATTTAGAAAATCATATTTTCAATGATCATTCTTGAACTATAAACTTAACCAGATCTGAACCAAAAGGAGGAGAGAGAGATAATACCTGATACAGAGAAATAAAATCTCTCAATGGAGGTGTTCACGCCCAAGGTAGAAACCAAAATCTGCTCCCACTGAAGATGGCACAGTGCAAGGTGGAGCAAAATCAGCAGTGTCCTTCCTAAGAACCTGATTCTTCCCAAAAATCACCTGGACGGCTTGTGAATACAACTCCTACCAATCTTTTCTCCGAAAGATTGGAATCAAGATCTAATCTTGATTTCTCCCAAGGAATGGAGATCGAGCTGCTATAGGCGGCGGCTGCAGGAAGGAGGCGGCTAAAGATAATTTGTAGGGTGTAGAATTCTCTCTTATGTGATCTCAGCTCTGAAGACAAGACTTGAGTCTATTGTGTTGGATGTCTAAAGGCCGCTGCACCCTCTTCCTTTTATTGACTTAAAGGGATCAGCTCCTAATCCCATTAGGAGTTGCTAACCCAAATCATATCTAGATTAGAAGTCCCTTTAAGATAAGGGATAATCCTTATCTTATCTGTGGATTAGATCAGCCAGCTCCTAATCTAATTAGGAAGTTTCCAAATCTAAATCTCATTTAGATCTTGGACTCTCTGAGTGGTTAGGGTGTGGGCCCAATCCTATCAGCTGATCTTATCTCAGAATTTGCCCCTTAAAGACTAATCAAATTAGCCCAATTCGAAATGGGCTTAAGGCCCATTTAGGGTCATGTATTCATTAAGCCTTCCAAACTACTACATAGCTGGGCTTCCTTGTATGGCGTGGGACCCAAACATTGATCTACACATCAGCCACATGGGTTCAGCCCAGCCTTTGTTACAAGGCCTGGCCGAATACACTTTTATGGACAGTGCACCCCCTGAAACCCATCAGATGGGCTCTATGGGCCCAACACTTACCCTAAGTGGTCCCTGGGCCAAGCCACCTTGTAACACCCAGGGACTGTGGGCAGATGCAAGATTAGCCCATCAGGTATTATCCTTAATGGTCTTACACTTAACCTCTCAGCCCATAATGATCATACACTACCCGACAAGAGAGGACCTCTCCCTCGGCTGCAAGGAATCGTGTTGCACTCTCTGTTTATATGGATCCCAGGAATTAAAACCTTCTGCAAATCATTTTGAAACCATAATATATATATACTTTTATATCTCATATAAAATATATTTTGCAAAACAAATCTCAACCATTGAAATCGACTGCCGGCAGTTTTGGTTTCCATCAGTGAGAGTGCATCCCCGGTCATTACCTTTATCCGACAAAGGGGCTGATCCTGTCATTATGATCACCCACTCAAATGAATTCTCAGACTGTCCCAACATACCCAGGTTTTGACCCCCACTAAGGATCTCACTGATTGGTACATCAAAAATAGCCCAATCCGACACCTAGTGCAGTATCATAATCGAGTCTAGGGGTCGGGTGTAACTTTCCAGTTTTGCCCATCAATCTCCAAGGTCCAGGGCAATACTGGAAATCTGGTCCATTTCAAAGATTCAATTAATCCCACACTGTATGTGCCTAGGGTCTCACCCTGGTAGCTGAGACAAGCCACCCCAACCGACTTGGTGGCACCACAGTGTCAGCCTTGTCAGGATAGGTCTCCCTAGACTGACCCACTGGCTGTGAACATTCTAAACTAACACGAGTCTCATTAAGTGTCCAGTTTAAGGGTATCACATAGAAACATACCAAGGGAACATAAATCAAATATGCACTTTTATTCATTTACAATAAATTCATAAAGTACATCATTTTGATTGAAGCTAAGGGCATACCAAACTGTCTAACATTATGAAGATCTCTTAGTGAAAGGAAAGCCAATCCATGAAAAGATTCCCATAGGGAGACATGGTAACACCCTAGCAATGCACCTTAATGATTGACAACAAATCTAATATTCTCTTTCCTAGTAGAAAGCAAACACCTTTACCTCCTTCCTTTTAGGATCTTGGAAGCTTCCACCATAAATAGAGAATCCTTCTAATAACAAAGGTTACTCTCTCAATCCTTGATTACCCTTATCATTGACTTTCCAACTAACCCCATCACCATTCCCTCTTGCCCTAGCCTCCTGATTGATTCCTGGTCCTCGACCTTCCTTTGTCTTCCAAAGAGACCATCTCCCTAGCCATTGCCTTACCTATAGTAGAATCTCTGGTTCCGTCTTTGTCATGATTTTTTTTTTTTTGCACAAGAATCGACATCACCATTTCCATTCCGATCCATGAACTCATTGACATGGTCTCAACATGACTACAAAGCAAGTTCTAGAATAATCAAACTGTGTTTGATAGGCTTTTGACAGGCCTTTAGGCATAAGGGTTACATTTGTAATCTTGCTTATTCCAAAATAATGAGGTGCCTTATGTAGTCAAAAACATTCAGTTAGTCATGCTTGCATCCTGTCTTGTCTATTCAACCTAAGCACATAATTCATGATAGTTTGAAATTATTCAAAGATAAGTTTCTAGGGAGCAGAAACTTCAAAAAGCAAGATTAAAAAGTGATGATTGAAGCATGCTAGAGTTACCCCAAAAATTATCAAATTCCCCTAATCCCCCCACACTTAAGGTATACATTGTCCCCAATGTATATGACTATGCGTACGATAGAAAGATTTAAGGGAACTTCCATGAACGTCTTGTTGAGATCCTTCCGATGTGAAATCAGCTGCTAAACATGACCATATTCCTTAAATTGAAAATAATAGAAGTAACTAATCACAATGGGTTGCCTCCCATAAGCGCAATTGTTTAACGTCGTTATTCTCGACGTCCTTCCTTGCTTCCTTAATTCGATGAATAATGAGGAAGATCCAACGAGATGTCTTCTATGGAGGAGACGATTACATCCTCATGGAACAACTTTAATCTATGCCCATTCACTCTGAAAACCTTATTTGTATCAAGACTTTTGATCTCCACTGCACCATAAGGAAACACATTAGTAACAACAAATGGACCCATCCACCTAGAACGCAACTTACCTGGCATGAGTTGGAGTCGAGAATTATATAATAACACCTTTTGACCAACCACAAACAGTTTCCTTCAGAGCAAATTATCATGGAACAACTTGATCTTCTCTTTGTAGATTCTCAAATTCTCATATGCTTCTAACCGCAACTCCTCCAATTCTTGTAATTGGAGCTTTCTTGCCTTGTCAGCTTCTTCCATGTCTATATTGCAACGTTTGATCGCACAATATGCCTTTTGTTCGATTTCAACTGATAAATGACAAGATTTTCCAAAAACTAACCTATAGGGAGACATCCCTATTGGTGTTTTATATGCGGTCCGGTATGCCCAAAGTGCATCATCTAGATGTAGGCTCCAATCCTTTTTGCCCGGGCTCACCGTCTTATCTAAAATGGACTTGACTTCTCGATTGGAAACCTTATCTTGTCCATTTGTCTGGGGGTGATAGGTTGTGGCAACTTGGTGATGCACCCCATACTTTTTCAGCAAGGCTTCAATGGCTTTATTGCAGAAGTGGGTCCCTTGATCACTTATGAAGGCTCGAGGAATACCAAACCTACTAAAATTGTTAGATTTGATAAAACCTACAACACACTTAGAATCATCAGTTTTTGGGGCTTTTGCTTCCACCCATTTTGAGACCTAATCAAATACTAGAAGTATGTAAACAAAACCACAAGAGGAAGGAAAGGGTCCCATAAAATCAATACCCCAAACATCAAAAATTTCACAAATAAGAATGAGGGTTTGGGGCATCTCATTTCTACGAGACAATGCACCTGTTCGTTGGCATCTTTCACAATTTTTACAGAACAAGTATGCATCTTTAAATAAAGTTTCCCAATACAACCCACTATCTAAGACCTTCCTAGCAGTTCTTTTTGGCCCAAAATGACCACCATAAGCATAATTATGACAAAAATTCAAAATCGACATATGTTCACTTTTAGGGAAACATCTCCTAATCACTTGATCAGAGCAAAATTTCCACAAATAAGGTTCATCCCAAACATAATATTTTGCCTCATACCTGATTTTATCCTTCATCGACTTGCTAAGATAACTAGGCAAAACTCCTGTAACTAAGTAATTCACGATATCAGCATACCAAGGGACCATACCTTTTATTTGGAACAGTTGCTCATCAGGAAAAAGCTCAGAGATGGGTGAGGAGTCTTCATCTTTTACCAAATGGTCCGCCACCAAATTTTCAGCTCCCCTTCAATCCTTGATTTCTAAATCGAATTCTTGAAGCAAAAGTATCCACCGTATCAGCCACGGCTTTGACTCCTTTTTCACCAATAAGTATTTCAAAGCTACATGATCAGAAAATACAATCACTTTTGAGCCAAGAAAATATGATCAAAATTTATCTAAAGCAAAAATAATTGCTAATAGCTCTTTTTCGGTGGTTGTGTAATTGCATTGTGTAGCATTCAGCGTCCTCGAAGCATAGTAAATGACATGGCTCTTCCCATCAATCCATTGACCTAGAATAGCTCCTACCGCATAGTTGCTTGCATCGCTCATAATTTCAAAGGGCATGTTCCAGTCTGGTGGTTGAATAACGGGTGCAATCGTCAGCAAATTCTTGAGCTTATCAAATGCTTCCTTGCATTCATCCCCAAAGTTGAAAGGCACATCTTTTTGAAGCAATTTGGACAATGGTAGGGCAATTTTTGAAAAGTCCCGACAAACCTACGATAAAAACCTGCATGTCCAAGAAAAGCACGCACTTCCCTAACATTTGTAGGGTAAGGTAAGCTCACAATTAAATCAACCTTTGCCTTATCGACCTCTATGCCTCTTGTAGAGATAACATGTCCCAACACAATGTCATCCTTTACCATAAAGTGGCATTTTTCATAATTCAAAACCAAATTAGTTTTGACACACCTATCCAGAATTTTACTCAAATTATCTAAACAATCATCAAACGAATCACCATAGATAGTAAAATCATCAATGAACACTTCAATGCACTGCGCAATAAAATTAGAAAATATACTAATCATGCACCCTTTGAAAAGTACCTGGAGCATTGCATAGACCAAAAGGCATCCGTCTGTAGGCAAAAGTGCTGAATGGGCAAGTAAAACCCATTTTCTCTTTGTCTTCTTGAACAATAACGATTTGATAATAACCTGAAAATCCATCAAGAAAACAAAAGAATGCCTTGTCGGCTAACCTTTCTAACATTTGATCTATGAAGGGCAAGGGAAAATGGTCTTTTCTAGTGGCTAAATTAAGTTTCTGAAATTCAATCACCATACGCCAGCCATTTTGTACCCTCATTGGAACTAGTTTGTTATTTTGATTTCTTACCATAGTGATCCCAATTTTCTTGGGTACAACTTGTATTGGACTCACCCACTTACTAACCAAAATCGGATAGATTATCCCTTCATCTAGTAACTTAAGCACTTCCTTCTTTACCACTTCTTTCATTGCCAGGCTGAGCTTCCTTTGCGATTCTCTGACTGGCTTGGCACCATCTTCTAAGAAAATTCTGTGCATGCAGATTGAGGGGCTCACCCCTTTTATATCGGCTAAGATCCAACCAATCGTCACCTTGTGCTCTTTCAGAACCTCGATGAGCCGTGCCTCTTGATCATTAGTCAACCCTTTTGCAATGATTATTGACAATGTTTCTTTGTCACCCACATAGGCATACTTAAGGTGATCTGGCAAGGTCTTCAGCTCTAACTTTGGAGCCTGCAAAACAGAAGGCAACAATTTCTTATGAGGAAATGATGATGGAATATTAGAATTTATTACCTTTTGTTCTACTATCAGCTTTGAAGCTTCACAGGATGTATCTAATTCTTCCTCCATATCCAATTGTGCACTTAATTCAAGTTTTGCATTCATATCCTCTTCCCCAAAAATTTCCTGCACAATTGAGTCAACAATGTCAACTAAACAAATTGAATGACATTCATTGCGGTACTTCATTGATTCAAAAATATTAAATTTAACAATCTCACCATCAAACTCGATGGAGAGGGCACCCTCATCCACTTCTATTTTGGTTTTGTCCATTTTCATAAATGGCCTGCCTAATAGAAATGGGGCTGAACTTGTGATACTATCTTCCTCCATCTTCAAGAGGTAAAAGTCGGCTGGAAATATAAGGTCATTAACCTATACCTAAACATCCTCAACAATCCCTTCAGGGTAAGCGTTAGAACAGTTAGCTAACTGAATAACAACCCCTGTTTCTTTCAATGGACCTAAATTCAAAGCACAATAAATTGAGTATGGCATGACATTGATGGATGCACCTAAATCTAGCATGGTACACTCAATTGTTTTATTGCCAATCACGCAAGGTAAAGTAAACATACCTGGATCAGCACGCTTTTCCGGATGGGTCCTCTTGTTGACAGCTGACACGTTCTCCCCAACCTTTACCTTCTCATCTCCTCTCAGCTTCCTTTTGTTAGTGCACAAGTCCTTCAGAAATTTTGCGTATTTGGGGATTTGTTTGATGGTATCTAACAAGGGAATATTTATTTCCACCTTCCTAAAGGTCTCCAAGATTTCTTGCCCGTGCTCTTCTTTCTTAGATTTTTCCAACCTACTAGGAAATGGTGGCACAATGGCATTAGACATCTTAGGTAGAGGGGGTCGGGTTTTACCTTATGGGAGTTCTCATGTGATACTTGTTCCTCCTCTTCTTTCTAATCTTTATCCTCTTTCCTTGGTGAAGTAGGTTGCGACTGTAATTCCTTCCCACTTCTCAGCACCATTGCACTCGCATTCTCCTTGGGATTGACTACCGTCTGTGATGGTAACTTTCTAGAGTTCTACGCCTCTAACTTGCTAATAGAAGTAGCAAGTTGACTGATTTGGTTCCCTAAGTTCTAGATGTTGGCCCTTGTTTCCAGTTAGAATTGCTGAGTGTTAGTCGCAAGAGCCTTAACAATTTCATCTAAAGACATACCTGAACTTGAGGGTTGATTTTGAACTTAGGTATGTGTTGGAATTGGAGGTTTTTTGTTGAAAGCTTGGGGCTGGAATCTCTATGGTCCTCCTTGATTTCCATAGCTCAGATTGGGATGATCCCTCCACCCAGGATTGTAATAGTTGGAATAGGGGTCATACTTGCATTGAGGTTGGCTCGGAAATCCTCCTACAGCACTGACTTGCTGCATTGAACCATCTTGTAATGATGGGCACATATTCGTAGGATGCCCAGGAATCGAGCATATGCCACAAACCCTTTCCATTGGTAGTTTCCCTATAGTCAATTAACGAACCAAAGTAGTTAGATCAAATATTTGACTTTCCAAATTAGAATGGCTTACCTCATTAACACATCTGATAGCACCATCTGTTCTTGTTCCAAATTGTTGGGAATTTTTGGCCATGATGGAAATCAATTCCTTAGTCGCTTTGGGTGTTTTATTGACCAAGGCTCCTCCACTAGATGCATCTACCATACTTCTATCCATAGGTTGGAGTCCTTCATAGAAGTATTGGATTAACAGTTGTTCAGGTATTTGGTGGTGTGGGCAGCTAGCACAGAGTTGTTCAAACATTTCCCAATACTCGTATAGTGTCTCACCACCAAACTGTCGAACCCCACAAATCTCCTTTCTAATATTTGCAGCTCGTGATGTAGGGAAATATTTATCTAAGAACAACCTATTCATCTCATCCCATGTATGTATTGAACCAGGAGGAAGAATACATAACCAGTCCTTTGCTTTATCTCGTAAAGTAAATGGAAAAGCTATAAGTTTTACCTGATCCTCAATCATGCCCCATGGTTTCATGCTCGAATAGATGATATGGAACTCTTTAAGATGTTTATGAGGGTCCTCACCTGGAAAGCCATGAAAAATAGGAAGCAATTAAACCAAACTCGATTTAAGTTCAAAAGCTACCTCGAGAGTGGGATAGATTATGCATAAAGGCTGTTGATTCATGATTGGCGTAGCCAACTCTCTTAGCATTCTTTCTCTATTAGCCATCCTTTCTTCCTCTTCAAAAATGGGTCGATCACAAGTTGCCAAATCAATATCTGAATTCACCCTTGGAGGTGAACGGTCCTTCCTTTGTTTCGCCTCCTTTCTCAGTCGACAGGTGGTTTTCTCAATTTTAGGGTTATATTCCAGTTCACCTTGGTGAGAAGCATGAGTCATAAAACAAAGGAGGTTAACACAAATAGAAGGTACAAAGCTAAGAAATTAAAATAGCTCCCCGGAAACGGTGCCAAATTTTTGATGGGTTATCGAAGCCCTCAAAATTAATGCTAGTCCCACCCTACAATAAATTTGTAGTAACAGTGGTACCAGGTCGAATCCCACAGGGAGCAAGTAATTTCTCATCCGAATGTGCAATTTAAAGAGTGGGAAATTCGAATGATTAAATTTCTAAAATTACAATTAAAGTAAAATAGCAAATAACAATTAACAAAGAAAATTCAGTCTTACCAAATTCTTATCCAAGGGTTCAGATTGAGTCAATTGGTCATCAATCATAGGTAAACTTCAGCAATCTTGCAATTCAAGTATTTAACCTTAAGATTTATTAGGATAGCCATAATAAACCTTGTGTTTTGCTGAATTAGTTGACCAAACTCAACATTCGACCAATACTTATCATTAACCGATTGGGTACGATAGCGTTCCATATCAATTAATGATAGCAATAACCTTTGTAAAAATAGTTAAACCAAAATAACAATAATTGAGATAGCTACAATTATCGAATCTTGTTCCGTTGATTCCCCTTAGGTTAAAACATACCCTTACATTGGTCAAAGGTTGTCATGAACAATTGACCCATGTAGGATAATAACCTAATTGCTACTTGTACCACTATTCGTGACAATTACGGATCATCGAACTATGGATGGCAGGAGGAAGATCAACATTAATTAATTTTTTAGACTAATTAACATTAACATCCATAAGAACATGCACAAGAATCAATGAATACTTGAATTAAAAGCAAGAATTTAAATTAAACACAGAACCTCACGATGACACAATTGAATAAAAAATCCCCCTTGAATCAGAAAAGAAAAGCTTAGTCGGTCATGGTTGTTGACTCCTTCTTGCTCTACTTTCCAGATGGCTGGACTGATCTTTTGGATTGATTGAGTGCTTCAGTGATTGAGTGATGGAAGCTAGTCCCCCTCCCCTTTATATAGCTTTAGGATGAGGGTTGTTTTCCAACTCCCATTAGGAGATTATCCTCAAGATTAGAAAGTCCTAATTAGATCTAATCCTATCCTATCCTATCTAGTAATTTTAATCTCTTATCTTCTTAGGATTACAATTGGAATTTAAATCTGATAGGACTCTTCATTCTTGAATTCGAGTTGGACTTCTTTAATAACTTGGGCCACTACAAGGCTTTCCTGTGAATTGGGCTTCAGCTATGAATTTTCTCCGACTTCACGCCCGAGTTTGACCTCGATGCAGACAAAATCTGTTCAAACCCAAAACATAAGAGTTGTGGAGTTCTCCCTTATTTTCCATTGCATCTTGAATCATCCTAAGCGGAATCTAGAGTTGAGAGTTATGCCCCGATTACTGAACAATGTCGTAATTGTGCAAAATAATCCGATTAGCCTTGTTTTCCTCCAGTTGCCTTCTTGCTTGCCCTAAATCAAAATACAAGAGTAATGAGTCCAATTAAGTATTAATTTAATGTAAAAGAATGAATATTTGGGAATAAAAATATGATACTTTTTATTTTCATAAGGAATCCTATTCCTTGATTTAGAAAAACAGCATTTTTCAAGGTTTTTTCTTGAAACAAATTGGACTGAATCCGAAACCAAGATTAGGGAGAGGAATACCTGATACAGAATCAATGCAAGAAGCTCCTCCAAATGTATGTGTTCACGCCCAAAGAGGTTACCAAAACCCGCCTCCACAAGGGGCTGGTGAGCATGACTTTTGATTTTTTCTTCTAGCAAGAAACAATATCAAGAACTATTCTTGATCAGATCCAAAGGTGAAAATCAAACTGGGTAGGGGCGGCAAGAACTAAAGGAGAATTCTATAGATTGTTGAGTGTATTAAACTAGTGAATTTGCCCCCCTATTTATAGCCTTCTTTGGATCAGCTTCATAATCCAATTAGGAAAGAGTTTCTTGATCCAAATCTGATATTTGGATCTGGACTCTCAAATGGATAAGACTTGTCTTATCCTTTAGCTAATCCTAATTAGATTATAAACCAGAATATGCCCCATTTAATTAACTCACTTAACCCAGTTCGAAATGGGCTTTAGGCCCATTTAGTCACTTAGCTCACTTTCCCTTTAAATGCTCGCCAGTTTGGTTCTCATTGTATAGCGTGGGACCCAACCATTGATCTCCACAAAAGTCATATGGGTCCAGCCCAACCTCTGTTACAAGGCCTGGCCGAATTCACTGTTGAAGATAGTGAACCCCCTGAGTCCATCAACATGGGCTCTTAGTGTTGTGTCCGGAAGTGTGTCGTTAATACTTCAGAACACCAGTTTTAATATTTATAATTTTTTCTCCGATTCTTAAACAATTACAAATGCAGTAAATGGTGAGAACGGGTCGTATCCATAGAGAAGTGAGGGAAAATTTGTTAATTACTTAGATCTGGGAAGGAAAACACATTTGGGAGTTGCATAAATGTAGAAAATAACTAACTAAACTGGAATAAAATAGAATTCAGACATTTCTAAAAATTAAAAGTGCAAAAAAATAAATAAATGAAAGAAATGAAATAAAGAATCTGTAATCCGATCAGAGGTAGTAGTCTCCGGATCTCTCCTTTGACCCTCAAACTTCTCGAGCTAGGCCTTTCGTCTTACCTGGCCGAATTCCATATCTACAGACAAGTAAATGAAAATTAAACTGAATGAAATAAAATTGCAGAAATAAAGAAATGGAACTGGAACTAAAAGAATGGAAATTAAAACTAAAGCAAATGGTTGGGATCCAAATCTAGAGGTGGCAATAGTGGCTTAGGAAAATTGCAAGCAAGAACCCCTCCTTTTGCCTAGGTGTCCTCCTCTTCCTTTACCCTTGAACTTCTCAAGATCAGTCTTCAGTCTTACCTGGGGGCAGAATCCAACCCTCTCTTAGGAGCACTTGGGTCCCTTTATAGAGAAGGGTGGATACAACTGAGATTAGAGAGAATGAGGGGGCTGGCAGCTGTGTTTTAGCAAATATATGGGCGCCCTAAGGTTTCTAATGAAGGGTTGGGATGGTTCTGGGTTTATCCAAAGGCTAAGAAGAAAAAAAAGAAGGTGCCTAATATTATGTAGGGCTGAGATTTCAGCACCCAGAAATGGACGGTGCAGATTCAGGCACCTAGGGTTGAAAGGTGGGGATTAAATGGAGTGGGTGGTGCCCTAGAGTGGATGGCTGAGATAGAGGATGGAATGGAGGGCTGAGATCTAATGGTTAGAGGCTGAATAGTGAGGATTAGAAGTTAGGTGGCACCCTAGTGTTTAAAAGCTACAAAGAGAGTGCCCTAGAATGAATGGTGGAGATTAGAAGAGATAAAGGGTGGAGATTAAATAGCTAAGGGTGGATAGGGTTTGCTAAGGATGAAAAGAATGGGTTAAAAGGCACCCTAGGGTTTGCTAAGGAGAGGGGAGCATGCTAATGCAGTAGGAGGGGTGTCATTCTGGGTTTAGGAAATAAGAGACACCCTCCTATTCTTAGTTTTTCATAAAATATCCCCTCTCTCAATTGGACTTCAGACCAGCTTCCCAAAAACAATAATTCAGCCATGAAACCTAACCAGTTATACATAGAATTTGCATAGAGACCCTCAAAGGTCACAACATTGAAATTAACTAGGAAAAGGACACAATATGACTACTTTAAGGCTGAAAATACCCTTGAAATGATGCCCTCAAGGCATCAAAATGCAGAGTTATCACACCCCCCAACTTAACCATTGCTAGTCCCTTAGCAATGCAGACTTAAAATTACACTAAGCATAGAGATCATTCCCATTGCAAGATCACCCCTGACAAAATTAGCCAAGTATCTTGATTCTAAATTTCTCAAACTTTGTATAGATCAATATTGGCCTTAAGAGGTAAAACTGTCCTACTTTGAATATCGTAGAAACTTGGCTTAAAAATCTTATTTACCCTTCCATTTGTAGATTGTCTTGATAAGCTGAGATTGATTTTTGAAATCAGGTGGGTATTCTTCTTACCATTTTTGACAATGGACTTCTACCCCTAAACTTGATATGCACACTTATTTTTATTGTTACCTTCCACCATTTTACACGAATCTCGACACTTGCCTTAGGTGAAGAGATATGGTTACTAAGTGTTAGGTAAGTGTCTTCGGCATTCCCTTTTCTATTTAATGTCAATCTCGACACTTGACTTAGGTGAAGAGACCCGGTTACTAAGTCTAGGGAGTCCATTGACCTTTTATTATTTTTTTTCTTTTTTTTTGCAAACATTGTTCAGGGTAGTCCACTGTTTCTAAAAATTTGAAGAATTTTTGTGTTTGATTTCTCAATCTTTCTCTTCTTATCTTGGAAAGGAAAACTTGGGAGTATTTTCCAATTTCTCTTATTTTATCAGTTTCCACAAATTTTTCTATTTGGGTATCTCTTTTAATGGAAAGAAATTTTAAATTTTCTAGTGAAATTTTAATTCTACATATTTAAAGGTTTACTTCTCAATTTTCTACAAAAAAAAATTCTCTCTTTTCTCACTCCCCAACTTAAATGTCATTGTCCCCAATGGCATGACTAGATTGATGCAAAAAGGACTTGGGCCAAAGGAAACACTTAATAGGTTTTCCTGAGGGGTTCAAGGACTACCAATTACTCTCAAAACAAGAAAAGAACAACTCTAATCCTAACAGCAGAAACACTAAAAATTACATTGGGTTGTCTCCCAACCAGCACTAAGTTTACCCTCTTCAGCCAGACACATTCATTCATTCCTTCCATCCAGACTCTCAGACTCACTTTATTCTTTATACAAACAAGGCTCAGACTGGGCTAACCAAGGGGTAGACAAGCTATCCAAAAGATCATCCACTATATCCACATTGCACTCATTTTCCCCTAGGTTTGGATACTTAGAGGCACTAAAAACATTCAGTTGGATTTTCTTCTCCCCGAATGAAATGTCCATTTCTCCTAATTTACATTTAATGTTGGCATTGGCCAATGCTAGAAACAGTCATCCTAGGATTATCGGGTTATGGTTCAGTTCCTCGGTTTGGGTCATGTCTAGGACAATAAAGTCTACAGGGAAATAACAATTCTCTATCCTAACAAAGACGTCCTCAATAACACCTCCAGGAGTCTTGACTGACTGATTAGCGAGTTGCAGAATTACCAGGGTAGGCTTTAACTTGTTGATCCTAAACCTTTCATAGATGATGGTCGGAAGCAGATTGACACTAGCCCCAAGATCCAATAGGTCCAAACCAAAAGTGATTCCAGAGATGACACAGCTTATGAGAGGAGCACCCGGGTCTTTCATCTTCTAGGGTAGTTGGTTTAGGAGGACTGCATTAACATCCGTCAAGAGCAGCACTTTTTTGTGGGG
Organism: Nelumbo lutea; assembly: GCF_056320005.1. Lineage (NCBI taxonomy): Eukaryota > Viridiplantae > Streptophyta > Magnoliopsida > Proteales > Nelumbonaceae > Nelumbo > Nelumbo lutea. Next base: position 38,393,243 of record NC_142684.1, on the reverse strand, counting down.
CCAATCGTGGCTCCCTCTTTTGAGTGCATACCTCTTTTGGAAACTTGGCATAGGCTGGGACATGTTGAATTGCATCGAGGAGAGGGATGTTAATATGGACCTATTTGAAGAGTTCCTTGATTTCCTCATTGTGAATCTCTTTCTTTTTCCACAACGGCCTGGCTTTGAGTGCGGTCGGAAAGGGGACCACATGTTGGTTCACTAAAGGTTCTTCTTCTAAAGTTTTCTTTCCTTCTTCTTCTCCTCCCCCCCCCCCCAAACTTAGTGTCTTCCTACTCCTTTTCTTCTACTTCAATTTTCTTCTTCTCATACGAGTCTTCTAAAATTCTTTCACTCCTTAGGGTTGTAACAGCTTTAGCATTTTCAAACTGGGGGTTCTTAGGAGGTGGTTGAATTTGTGGAGGAAAACCTAGTGGTTGATTCCTAGGGACTGCCCCACTTCTCTCCTCGCATTATCTTCAGCCAACTGTCCTATTTGGCTTTCTAACCTAGCAATGGACTGTTGCTGATTTAGGATCAGTTGTTGAAGCTGCATGAATTGATCATCTACTAAACGAGATTGCGGAGGTTGTGGGTAACCCTAATACGGTTGGGCTGATTGGTTCTTAGGGTATACCTACTGAGATTGACTTTGTACTGGTGGCCTATGAAACTGTTGGGCCATAGATTTACACGGATGATGATATTACTGGGACTATGGATTGGGTTGATGTGTCCTCCAAGAAAAGTTAGGGTGATTTCTCCACCTAGGGTTGTAAGTATTTGAATATGGATCATTGTTGGGCCTTGAGAAACTCTGGGCTACCTGAACTTGTTCTTGGATAAATGACGGAAACTAGGTTGCAGTGGGATAGTCATCAACCTGGTGGGTCGGGCTAGCACAAATGGAGCACACTTTGGGATAGGGTGTAGATGAACCTGCGATAAAAACCTACAAGTCCAATAAAGGAACGAACTTCCCTAACATTTGTAGGGTAGGGTAAGCTTACAATTAAATCAATCTTGGCCTTGTCGACCTCTATTCCCCTAGCTGAAATAACATGTCCCAGCACAATGTCTTCCTTTACCATAAAGTGGCATTTTTCATAATTCAAGACAAGATTTGTCTCTACACATCGATTTAGAATTTTACTTAAATTAATTAAGAAATCATCAAACGAATCACCATAAACAGTAAAATCATCCATGAACACTTCAATGCACTTATCAATAAAATCCGAAAATATACTTATCATGCATCTTTGAAAAGTGTCTGGAACGTTACACAAACAAAAGGGCATTCGTCTATAAGCAAAAGTACCAAAGGGACAAGTGAAGGTTGTTTTCTCTTGGTCCTCCTGGGCAATAACAATCTGATAATATCTTGAGAATCCATCAAGAAAACAAAAGAAGGCCTTACCTACTAATCTTTTTAACATTTGATCGATGAAGGGTAAGGGAAAGTGGTCCTTTCGAATGGCCAAATCGAGTTTTCGAAAATCAATTACCATACGCCAGCCACTTTGTACCCTCATTGGGATTTGTTCATTATTTTGATTTTTTACCACATTTATCTCAGTTTTCTTGGGTACAACATGTATAGGACTTACCCATCTTCCAAAAGGATCCTACACATGCAAATTGAGGGCTGACCCCCTTCATGTCGGCTAAGGTCCAACCAATCGCTGCCTTATGTTCCTTTAGGACTTTGATGAGCCACTCCTCTTGTTCTTCGGTCAACCCTTTCGCAATGATCACAGGTACTGTTTCTTTTTCGCCCAAGTATGCATACTTGAGATGATCAGGTAAAGACTTTAGTTCCAACTCCAAAGCCTGCAAAACAGAAGGCAACAATTTCTTATGAGAAAATGTCGATGGAATATCAGAATTGCTTACCTTTTGTTCTGGCATCGATTCCGAATTGTCATAGGATGGATCGGACTCCTCCTCCCTGTCTAATTGTGCACTGAATTCCAGTTCATCATCCATGTCCTCCTCTCCAAAAACTTCCTACACAATCAAATCAATGGTATCAAAAAAGCAAATCGAATGGCATTCACCTGGATATTTCATAGCTTCAAAAATGTTAAATTTGACAATCTCTCCATCGAATTCAACGGAGAGCATACCCTCATCCACATCTATTTTGGTCTTGGCCATTTTCATGAATGGCCTACCTAATAGAAGTGGGGCTGAACTTGTGACCGTGTCCTCCTTCATCTTCAGGATGTAAAAATTGACTGGAAAAATTAAATCATTAACCTGCACCAACACATCCTCAACAATCCCTTCCAGGTAGGCATTAGAATGATCAGCTAGCTGAATAATAACCCTAGTTTCCTTTAAGGGACATAATCTCAACGCATAGTAAATCGAGTATGGCATGACATTGATAGATGCACCTAAATCTAGCATGGCACACTCGATTCGTTTATTTCCAATCACACAAGGCAAGGTGAACATACCTGGATCAGCACGTTTTTCTAGCAAGGTTTTCTTGATGACAGCTGAAACTTTTTCTCCAACCCTTACCTTCTCATCGATTCACAGCCTCCTCTTATTAGTGCATAATTCTTTTAGAAACTTTGCATATTTTGGTATTTGTTTTATAACATCCAACAAAGGGATATTGATCTCTACCTTCCTGAAGGTTTCTAATACTTCTTGCTCATATTCCTCTTTCTTGGACTTTTCCAACCTACTAGGAAAAGGTGGTATAACAGCATTAGTAACCTTAGGGAGAGGGGGTCGGATATTACCTCAATGGGGCCTTCGTTTGAACCTTGTCTCTCCTATTCCTTGTCTCTTTTATCTGCCTTCGTAGGTGAGATAGGTTGGGGCTGCAACTCCTTCCCACTTCTCAACACTACTGCACTTGCATTTTCCTTGGGGTTGACTACCGTCCATGATGGTAGTTTCCCAAAGTTCTGCACCTCCAACTTGTTAATGGAAGTAGCAAGTTGGCTGATTTGGTTCCCCAAATTCTGGATGCTGCCTCTTGTTTCCTGCTGAAATTGTTGAGTGTTAGTAGCTAGATCCTTAACTATTTCATCTAATGACATACCTAAATTTGAGGGTTGGCCTTGCGCTGTGATAGGTGCTGAAAATTGGGGTTGTCGATTGAAAACTTGGGGCTGATATCTCTGTTGTCCTCCTGGGTTTCCGTAGCTTAGATTTGGATGATCCCTCCACCCCAGATTGTAGTAATTGGAGTAGGGATCAAATTTGCATTGAGGCTGGCCCAAAAATCCTCCTATGGCACTAACTTGCTGCATCGGTCCATCTTGTAGTGATGGGCACATATCCATAGGATGTCCAAGGATCGAACAGACACCACACACCCTAGTTGTTTGTAATTGTCCTGCAGCCAATTGTCTAACCAAAGTAGTTAAATCTAAAATTTGACTTTCTAAGTTAACATGACTTACCTCATTAACACGCCTAGTAGTGCCATCTGTTCTTGCGCCGAACTGTTGTGAAGTTTTTGGCCATGTTGGAAATTAATTCCCTGGCTGCTTCGGGTGTTTTATTTACCGAGGCTCCTCCACTGGCTGCATCTACCATACTTCTATCCATGGGTTGGAGCCCTTCATAGAAGTATTGGATCAAAAGTTGTTCAGGTATTTGGTGGTGTGGACAGCTAGTAACAAGTTGTTTAAATCTTTCCCAATATTCATATAATGTCTCACCATCGACTTTCCAAACTCCACAAATTTCTTTCCTAATGTTTGCAGCTTGGGATGCAGGAAAATATTTATCTAAAAATATTCTATTCATCTCATCCCATGTATGCACTGAACCGGGAGGAAGAATATATAACCAATACTTTGCTTTATCTCGCTCGTAAAGTAAATGAAAAAGCTATAAGTTTTACCTGGTCATCGGTCATACCCTGTGGTTTCATGCTCGAACAGATGACATGGAATTGCTTTAGATGTTTATGAGGGTCCTCACCTGGAAAACCATGAAAGATAGGAAGTAATTGAATTAAACCAGATTTGAGTTCGAAGGCTACCTCAAGAGTGGGATATGTTATGCATAGGAGTTGTTGGTTCATGATCGGTGCAGCCAACTCCCTTTGTGTTCTCTCTCTATCAGCCATCCTTTCTTCCTCTTCGAAGATGGGTTGATCAAAAGTTGGTAGATCGAAATCTGAATTCACCATTTTAGGTGAACAGTCCTTCCTTTGCTTCGCCTCCTTCCTTAAACGACGAGTAGTCTTCTCAATTTCGGGGTTGTATTCTAGTTCACCTCTTTGAGAAGCACGAGTCATAAAACAAAGAAGGTTAACACAAATAGAAGGTAACAAGCTAAGAAATTAAAGTAGCTCCCCGGAAATGGTGCCAAAATTTTGACGGGTTGTCGATGCCCTCAAAATTAGTGCTAATCCCACAATAAATTTTTTTTGCAGTAAAAATGGTACTAGGTTGAATCCCACAGGGAGCTAAACAATAATTTCTCAGCCGAATGAATAATATAACTAAGTGGAAAAATTAAATAACTAAAATTAAAAGAACAAGAAAGTAATAGCAATATCAAAATAAGAGAAATCAATCTTATCGAATTCTGGTTCAAGGGTTCGGGTTAGTCAATTGGCCATCGATCATGGGTAGACCTTGGCAGTCTTGCAATTCAAGCATTTAACCTTAGATTTATTAGGATAGCCATAATAAACCTTGTGTTTTCCTAAATCAGCTTACCAACCCAGCATTTGATCAACACTTATCACTAATCAACTGGGTACGATAGCGCTCCATATTAACTAGTGATAGCATTAGGCTTTGTGAAATCAGTTAAACCAAAATAACAATAATTGAGATAGCTGCAATTGTCGAATCTTGTTTCATTGATTCCCTTTAGGTTAAAACATGTCAGTACATTGGTCAAAGGCTGTCACGAACAATTGACTCAGAAAGATATTAACCTAATTTCTACTTGTACCACTATTTGTGATAATTACAGATCACCGAACCATGGATAGCAGTAGGAAAATCAACATTAATTAATTTGTTAGACTAATTAACATTAACATCCAATGAGAATATGCATAAGAACCAATGAATACTTGAATTAGAAGCAAGAAAATAAATTAAATACAGAACCACACAATGACATAATCGAACCTCCCCCCTTGAACCAAAATAGAAAAGCTTAGCTGCTCATGATTTGTGAAACCTCCATGCTTTGCTTCTCAGTAGGCCGAACTGATCTTCTTGGTAGCTTGATGCTTGCTTGATGATTTCTTGGATTGCTGAGTGATGCTCAAAGCTGGTCCCCCCCCCCCTTTATATAGCTTTAGGAGGAGGGGCTCTCTCCAACTCCTTCTATGAGATTAACCTCAAATTAGAAAGTCCTAATCTGTTTTGAATTAATCGTATCCTATCTCTTATCTAGTGATCTAATCCAATCTTCTTATCTTGATAGGATTATATTTAAGAATTTAAATCTAATAAGACTCTCTTTCTGGAGGTTTCATTCGAAATTGGCGCACTTGGCTCTTGAGTTCGAGTTGGGCTGCTTTAAGAACTTGGGCCGCTAGGCTCTTCTGTGAGTTGGGCTTCAGTTGTGAAATGGGTCTGCCTACAAACTTGCTTTGACTTTGGGCCCAGTTTTGTATTCGATGCAGACCGAATCTGTCAAAACCCAAAACATAAAAGTTATGGGTCTTTCTATCACTTTCTAATGCCTCTCGAATTGTTCAATTCTGGGTCCGGAGTTGAGAGTTATGCCCAGATTACTGACTATTGCCGAAACTATGCAAAATCCTCCGAATTGCCCTATTTTCTTCCAATTGCCTTCTTTCTTGCCCTAAATCGAAATACAAGAGTAATGAGTCCATTTAAGTGCTAAATTGATGTAAAAGAGTGAATATTAGGGGACAAAATAGGGTACTTTTTAGTCTCATCAAAGATGAAGGGTTATATTTGGTTGGAGTGAAGTACTCCTTCAACTTTCTGGGTTGGGCATTGTTGATTCCGGCCATTTGGTTGCATTATTGGTGATGGAGGTATATCTCTATTTCGGGTATGGGTTTTATAGTTTCTCTCCTTAGAGATCTCCTTCCCAACATACAACTCAGAAGTCTCTTTTTCTTTTTGTTAAATTTTGAATATAATTTCAAATTTGGATTTTGAAATTAAAACTGAATTTAAACTCAAATTTCAAAATTTTCTCTTTTTTTATGTTTTTATTTTATTTTATTTTTTTATTTTCTCTTTTTTTAATTTGAAATTTAAATTCAAATTCAGATTTTGAAATTTAAATTCCTAAAATTCAAATTCAAATTTTAATTTTTTTTATTTTTAAAAAAATGCAAGCGAATCAACCACATGACCTAGGGCCAACCTAGGGTTTCCTAAACTAGTGGTTCAACCAATGTGAATCCTCTTAGGTTCATTTGGAATTACACCACTTCCTTTGGTTATCCAAGTAAGAGGTGGGGATGTGGGAGGCTCCCCTTACTCTCGTAAGGACCTAATTAAGTAACCACAAAACCCCTTAGGCGTAGCCATTTAACCTCTTTCCTTAGACACCAACCGCCGGTTATGGAAAGTAATCACAAATTTCTTTAAGATTTAGCACACTTTTGAACCAAATGTGAGGCTCTCTAAAGGATCTTGCTATCCAAATTTTAAATTAGGGTTTAGGCTGGACCGCACGTGAAAGGATGGTGGATTTTGGGCCAAGAAAGGGTGATGAAATCCCCACCATATCTTATTTAAGCTAGAGTGCCCTTAAATGGATTAATGAAAAAGAAACAAAATAAACAAAGAAAATGCCACTAATTACAATGCATGAACAATTATTTATAATATGCAATTCAGCAATTAAATATAAAATAATAAAGAAAACTAATTAAGCAAAAGGAACAATTAAAATAATAAAAAGAAACCCTAACACAATCACAACTAACAATGATAATTTCAGCAAAAAAATATCCTAAATGATGCACGCTCTAGCATATCAAACCCTAAATGTTGGAATGCAAATGCAAAACTTTTTAAAATATTAATTCAATTTTTTTATTATATATATGTATATTTTGAAAATCAAAATTTGAAATTTAAATTTTGAAATTTGAAATTTAAATTCAAATTCAAATTCAGATTCGAATTAAAATTTAAATAAAAATTCAAACTTGAAATTTAAACTCAAATTCAAAAATTTGAACAATTTCCTATTTAACAATTAATTATTCAATTAAATAACTAATTAAAGGGGAAATAAATAAAGTAACAAATAATTATTGCAAATAGAAAATAAAAAATTTAATTTTGCTAAAAATAAATTAACAACTACCAAAATAAATTTTAACAAGAAAAAAAATAGCTACTCAATAGATGAAACGGAAGATACAAAAAAAGAAAGATTATGCAGCAATATAAAAATAAAATAAAATAACTGAACAATTTTTTTATTTGAAAAAAAAAAAAAGAACAGACCTAATAAAATAGAAATTCAAACGAGAAATTAAAATAAAGAAAAAAATAGATCTAGAAACAAAATGAAAGAAAAATAATACTAAAAAAATATAAATCAAATCTAAAAATAATTAATTAAATTTTCAAAAATCACTATTGTACCAAAAAAAGAGTTTGAAAATAAAACTAAAAAAATCAAAAATAAAATGGGATGACTACACCTATGCATGTCGTTAATCACTTCGGAACACTAATTTTAATATTGAAAATTATTTTCCAATTCTCAAACAATTACAAAAGCAGTGAATGGTGTGAACAGGTCGTATTCATAGGGAAGCGAGGGAAAAATCATTATTTACTTAGATCTAGGAAAGAAAACACAATAGGGATTGTAGAAAAATAGAAATTAATTAATTAAACTGGAACATAATAGAATTCGAACATTGGTGAAAATTAAAAGTGTAGAAAAATAAATAAATACAAAAACAAATAAACGAAAGAAATGAAATAAAGAATCTGTAATACGATCAGAGGTAGCAGTCTCCGGATCTCTCCTTTAACTCTCGAACTTCTCGAGCTAGGCCTTCCACCTTACCTGGCCGAATTCTAGATCTGCAGACAAGTAAACAAAAATTAAACTGAATGAAAGAAAATTGCAGAAAGAAAGAAATGGAACTAGAAATGAAAGAATAGAAATTAAAACTAAAGATAATGGTTGGGATCCGAATCTAGAGGTGGCAGTAGTGACTTTTGGGCCGCACGTGAAAGGATGGTGGTTTTTGGGCCAAGAAAGGGTGATGAAATCCCCACCTTATCTTATTTAAGCTGGATTGCGCTTAAATGGATTAATGAAAAAGAAACAAAATAAACAAAGAAAATGCCACTAATTACAATGCATGAACAATTATTTATAATATGCAATTCAGCAATAAAACATAAAATAATAAAGAAAACTAATTAAGCAAAAGGAACAATTAAAATAATAAAAAGAAACCCTAACACATTCACAACTAACAATGATAATTTCAGCAAAAAAAATCCTAAATGATGCATGCTCTAGCATATCAAATCCTAAATATTGGAATGCAAATTGCAAAACTTTTTAAAATATTAATTAATTTTTTTATTTTTATTATATATACATGTATATTTTGAAAATCAAAATTTGAAATTTAAATTTTGAAATTTGAAATTTAAATTCAAATTCAAATTCAGATTCGAATTAAAATTTAAATAAAAATTCAAACTTGAAATTTAAACTCAAATTCAAAAATTTGAACAATTTCCTATTTAACAGTTAATTATTCAATTAAATAACTAATTAAAGGGGAAATAAATAAAGTAACAAATAATTATTGCAAATAGAAAATAAAACATTAATTTTGCTAAAAATAAATTAACAACTACCAAAATAAATTTTAACAAGAAAAAAAAAATAGCTACTCAATAGATGAAATCGAAGATACAAAAAAAGAAAGATTATGCAGCAATATAAAAATAAAATAAAATAACTGAACAATTTTTTTATTTGAAAATAAAAAAAAAGAACATACCTAATAAAATAGAAATTCAAACGAGAAATTAAAATAAAGAAAAAAATAGATCTAAAAACAAAACGAAAGAAAAATAATACTAAAAAAATATAAATCAAATATAAAAATAATTAATTAAAATTTCAAAAATCACTATTGTACCAGAAAAAGAGTTCAAAAATAAAAATAAAAAAAATCAAAAATAAAATGGGACAACTACACCTATGCATGTCGTTAATCACTTCGGAACACAAATTTTAATATTGATAAATTTTTTTCCAATTCTCAAACAATTACAAACACAGTGAATGGTGTGAACGGGTCGTATCCATAAGGAAGAGAGGGAAAATCGTTATTTACTTAGATCCATGAAAGAAAATACAATAGGGAGTTGTAGAAAAATAGAAATTAATTAATTAAACTGGAATAAAAAAGAATTCGAACATTGCTGAAAATTAAAAGTGTAGAAAAATAAATAAATATATAAAAAAATAAATGAAAGAAATGAAATAAAGAATCTGTAATACGATTAGAGGTAGCAGTCTCCGGATCTCTCCTTTAACCCTCGAACTTCTCGAGCTAGGCCTTCCGCCTTACCTGGCCGAATTCTAGATCTGCAGACAAATAAACAAAATTTAAACTGAATGAAAGAAAATTGCAGAAAGAAAGAAATAGAACTAGAAATGAAAGAACGAAAATTAAAACTAAAGATAATGGTTGGGATCCGAATCTAGAGGTGGCAATAGTGACTTTTGGGCCGCACATGAAAGGATGGTGGTTTTTGGGACAAAAAAGGGTGATGAAATCCCCACCTTATCTTATTTAAGCTGGATTGCGCTTAAATGAATTAATGAAAAATAAACAAAGAAAATGCCACTAATTACAATGCATGAACAATTATTTCTAATATGAAATTCAGCAATAAAACATAAAACAATAAAGAAAACTAATTAAGCAAAAGGAACAATTAAAATAATAAAAAGAAACCATAACACATTCACAACTAACAATGACAATTTCAGCAAAAAAATCCTAAATGATGTATGCTCTAGCATATCAAACCCTAAATGTTGGAATGCAAATGCAAAACTTTTTAAAATATTAATTATTTTTTATCTTTATTATATATATATGTATATTTTGAAAATTAAAATTTGAAATTTAAATTTTGAAATTTGAAATTTAAATTCAAATTCAAATTCAGATTCGAATTAAAATTTAAATAAAAATTCAAACTTGAAATTTAAACTGAAACTCAAAAATTTGAACAATTTCCTATTTAACAGTTAATTATTCAATTAAATAACTAATTAAAGGGGAGCTAAATAAAGTAACAAATAATAATTGCAAATAGAAAATAAAAAATTAATTACGCTAAAAATAAATTAACAACTACCAAAATAAATTTTAACAAGAGAAAAAATAGCTACTCAAAAGATGAAACTGAAGATACAAAAAAAGAAAGATTATGCAGCAATAAAAAAATAAAATAAAATAATTGAACATTTTTTTTATTTGAAAATAAAAAAAAAAACAGACCTAATAAAACAGAAATTCGAACAAGAAATTAAAATAAAGAAAAAAAATAGATCTAGAAATAAAATGAAAGAAAAATAATACTTAATTCAAAATTCAAAAATCACTATTGTACCAAAAAAAGAGTTCAAAAAAAATAAAAAAAATCAAAAATTAAATGGGACGACTACACCTATGCATGTCGTTAATCACTTCGGAACACTAGTTTTAATATTGATAATTTATTTTCCAATTCTCAAACAATTACAAATGCAGTGAATGGTGTGAACGGGTCATATCCATAGGGAAGCGAGGGAAAAATCATTATTTACTTAGATCCGGGAAAGAAAACACAATAGGGTGTAGCAGAAAAATAGATATTAATTAATTAAACTAGAATAAAATAGAATTCAAACATTGCTGAAAACTAAAAGTGTAGAAAAATAAATAAATACAAAAACGAAATAAAGAATCTGTAATACAATCAAAGGTAGCAGTCTTCGGATCTCTCCTTCAACCCTCGAACTTCTCGAGCTAGGCCTTCCGTCTTACCTGGCTGAATTCTAGATCTGCAAACAAGTAAACAAAAATTAAATTGAATGAAAGAAAATTGCAGAAAGAAAGAAATGGAATTAGAAATGAAAGAACGGAAGTTAAAACTAAAGATAAAGGTTGGGATCCGAATCTAGAGGTGGTAGTAGTGACTTAGGCGAACTGCAAGTAGGAACCCCTTAGGCATCCTCCTCTTCCTTTACCCTTGAACATCTCAAGATCAGTCTTTTGTCTTACTTGGGAGCAAAATCCAACTCTTTCTCAAGAGCCCTTCGGTCCTTTTTATAGAGAAGGGTGGATACAACTGGGATTAGAGAGAAAGAGGGGGCAGTAGTTGGGTTTTAGCAAAGATATGGGCGCCCTAGGGTTTCTAATGAAGGGTTAGGATGGTTCTGGGTTGATCCTAAGGCTGAGAAGAAAAGAAGAGGGCACCCAATATTATGAATGGCGGAGATTTGGGCACTCAGAAATGAATGGTGAGGATTCAGGTGCCTAGGGTTAAAAGGTGTGGATTAAAAGGAGTGGGTGGTGCCCTAGATTGGATGGTTGAAGTAGATGATGGAATGGAGGACTGAGATCTAGTGGTTAGGGGCTGAATGGTGAGGATTAGAAATTAGGTGGCACCCTTGTGTTTAAAAGCTACAAAGAGAGTGCCCTAGAATGAATGGTGGAGATTAAATAGCTAGGGGCAGATAGGGTTTGCTTAGGATGAAAAGAATGGGTTAAAAGGTGCCCTAGGGTTTGCTAATAAGAGGAGAGCATGCTAATACAGTAGGAGGGATGCCATTTTGTATTTAGTAGATAGGAGACGCCCTCCTATTCTCAGTTTTTCACAAAAACACCCCTTCTCTCAGCTGGATTTCACACCAGCTTCCAAAAAACTACAATTCATCAATGAAACCTTCCCAATTTTGCTTAGAGATCCTCAAAGGTCACAACATTGAAATTAACTGGGAGAAGGACACAATTTGACAACTCTAAGGTCGAAAATACCCCTGAAATGATGCCCTTAAGGCATTAAAATGCAGAGTTATCACTTAGCAGGCCCAATTTACACTAAATGGTCCCTGGGTCCAGCCACCTTATGAAGGCCTAAGGACTATGGACTTATGTGAGATTAGCCCATCAGGTTTATTATCCTTAAATAGTCTTACACTTAACCTCTTAGCCCATTATGATCAAACACTGACCGACAAGAGAGGACCTCTCCCTCAGCTGCAAGGTACAGTTTTGCACTCTTTACTCCATTTTGCCCATCTATCTCTAAGGTCCAAGGCAATACTGGAATTTAGTCCAGTTCAGGGTTTCAAGAAAACCCACACCGCATGTGCCTCAGGTCTCACCCTGGCAGCTGAGACAAATCATCCCAACCCACTTAGTGGCACATTAGTGTTAGCCTTGGTAGGACAAATCTCCCCAAATCTATCCAATGGCTATGAAGATTCCGAACTAACACGAGTCTCATAAGTGTCCAGTTTAAGGGTATTACATAGAAATACACCAATATAACTTGAATCAAATATGTACTTTATTCATTTATAATAAATGTCATAATGTACATCAAGCTGATTGGAGCTAAGGGCATACAATGTCTAACAGGAAGTAATTATGATAATGAATAAGTTAGTCAAAGATAGAGTGGTAAATCTGCCACCACCACCAGCAAGAGTAGACGCAAAGAAGGATAGGTGCAGCGAAGGGTGGTGCAACTTTCATTAGTCATCGCACAATGATTTGATGAATTATTTTTCATTGAGAAGATTATTCATACAAAAGGTAAAATTGGACTAGTGTGTGAAAAGGGACCCAGCACGAGTGGAAACTGACCCCCTCCCAGCCCATACCCAAGGGGGAAGTGTCAATGTAGGAGCAGCAAGCCAGTACTAGCCTGACGCGCTGATGGAGGGACTTGAGCAAAGCCAAGAGCTCCAAAAGTTCTTCAATAAACAGGGGCAAACACATCGACAAGAAAATTGGTTACCAGAGCATTGGCAAAAGTCCTAAGGCACCCACTAAAGCCCTATCGGCCTGATCGCAGTAGTGTAGAGTTTACGGCAGAGGACATGTTAGTTGTCGACCCCCATCACAACCAGCCCTTGTATGTTTTAGCTAGAGTGGGGGAATTTCAGATGAGAAGGTCAACGATCGACCCTGGAAGTTATGTTAACCTGATCTCCATCTATACATTGAAACTAATGAACATACAAAAAGAAACCATTAGAGATTACCGATGGAGGTAAAAGACTTCAATGGAAACGCATCTGTCCCAAAAGGATCCATTGAGCTAAAAGTAGTGATCGGACCATTCTCTATCACACAAGAATTTCAGGTAATCTCGGGGAAGACCACTTACTATGGCTTAATGAAACGACCTCTGATACATGGCCTGGCTCTCGTTCCCTCAACAGATCACCAATGCATCAAAGCCAAATACAAGGGACGTGTGATTAGAATCCCTGCTACAAGAGTTCCCTTCGACAAGCCAGAGACTCATCTACAAGATGCAATCTACTACACAGAACTGGTAGAGGAAGGGGAGACAAGGATAGCCAAGGTAAAAAGAATGAAGCTACTAGACTTCACACAAAGCAAGCCTTCTGCTACAAGAGTTCTCGAAAACAACGGGAAGAGCTATTAGACCATCGTCGCAAACTACGATGATGATGAACCACCAACAAGTAAGAAAGCCATTCCCGAGAACTACTTCATCGGATCATTTCTGCAAAATGATGTTGTCGTAATTTCCTCATTGAATAATAAATTGCAGCCCAAACATGAATTAGAGGAGCTGGAAAAAGTCACCCTAGAATATTGCTATGAACTTCAAACACCTCCCAAGTGCTTGACGGATTCCATCGACAAAGTGGAAGAACCCTTAGAGGAAATAAACTTGGCAGTAAGGAACAAAGAAGAAACTGTTAAACATATCAACCAAGTTAGGACCCAAAGAAAAAGACAAGGTGATCGCACTACTGAAAGAATTTCAAGATGTCTTTGCCTGGTCGTACGACCAAATGCCAGGCCTAGACCTAGACCTTGTCAAGCATTCACCATGCATAGATCCCAAGTTCAGGCCAATAAAGCAGCTGCAAAGGATTTTTAGACCAGAAGTGGCTTTGAAGATTAAAGAAGTCGAGCGGCTCTTGAAAGTAGGGTTCATCAAACCCATAGCACACCCTCGGTGGCTGGCCAACATAGTGCCCGTGAAGAAGAAGAATGCGAGCTCAGGTGTTGTGTCGATTTTAGTGGCCTAAATAAGGCCTGCCCAAGGATTAGTTTCCCCTACCTAACATGAAGGTGGTGATAGACTCGACAATAGGAAACAAACTCTCCTCCTTCCTAGATGCTTATAGTAGGTACAACCAAATTTTCATGGACCTTGTATCTACACCCCATACAGCCTTTAGGACACCAATAGGGAACTTCCACTACAAGATTATGCTTTTTGTCATGAAGAATGCCAGGGCCACATATTAGAGGGTCATGGCAAGTGTCTTCTGTGATATGTTACATAAAGAAATTGAGTGTTATGTGGACAATATAGTGGTCAAAGCAAGGAGGTGGGAATACCAACCCGTGGTGTGGAGGAAAGTGTTCAACCGGTGCAAAAAGACCTTGGCACTCCCAAGTGCGATGAAACAACCTGGCAAATGAAGGAAGGTTGTAGCAACCTGAGAAAGACTCTAGCAACCCCGAGTATAATGAAATGTTCCATGGTAACACCAAGAATGTTGGTATACAACATAGAACTTAGTCTTGCCAAACGCGATGACAACAACCCAACGACAATAGGCATACCCGAAATTGCAATGAGATATTTTTATAAAAATAAAAATTTATATATAATTTTTTATTTGATATTTAAAAAATTAAGAATTATAATACTTTATTATATATATTATTTTATATATATATATTTTCTAGTCTTGTGAGCCTCACAAGCCTAGCTCTATTAGGCTTGAGCTTAGCTCGTTTCTTAATCAAGCCTATGAATTGGGCTCAAGCTCTGTTTGAAGCTCGGTTGAAACTGAGCCGAACCAAGCTCGAGCAGCTCATAAAGAGCTTGACTCATTGGAACCCCTAATGGCAACACTAGTGGAAGAGGAGCAGCATCATATAACCAGCCTCCTCTCTGCTAGGGAGGTCCATTAAGTAGTCCCCGAATTGGAGAAGTCTAGCACTAGGGAGTAACCAATAAAACATAGGGTTCTCCAGTATAAAATTCACCTAGGCCGAATAGTTCACTGGCAATCTGAAAGCATCCATCTTTGGTTCATGACACCTAAAGGGGATACTGGCATACGAGGCCAAAAACCCCTCTCACCATTAGCCATTTTTGTAGACTCATACTCCGATAGTAACTCATTCGTGTCAACATTCCTGAAAAAAACCCAAAAAGGGCACTTGGACTAAAAGAACTTATTTTTCCCACGGGGAGCCATTACTGACAAAATAGAGGTATCGAAGAAAATAAAGGAGAAGAGGAAACAAAAAGATAAAATGAATGCACACAATGGCAATAACATCACCAAAACAAGAAGGCAAAGGCAAACACAACAAGGGGTCGAACGACATCCTCTTATAGAAGCATGACACCGGCTTGGCAGCCCAAACAACATCATGGTAGACTAAATGGAATGATTATAAGTCACCCATCGTCACTCAACTGAAAAGATTGGCTGCTACAATTACACCATTGCCCTTAAAAAAGGGCGGGACACCCAACAGTAGACCTGGCAATTGGGTTGGTGGATCGAGTTTGGGTTGGGTCAAGACACTTCAGGTTGATTTCAGGTCGGGTTATCAAATTCTAGACCCTAACCCTAAATATTCGTGTTAGGGTTGACCCATGGGTCAATTTGGGCCATATATAAAATAAAAAACTTGAACATTTAACAATTTAGGCTCAGTTTGGAAGCAATACAATGCAAATATGTATAGAGTAAATACATACAAAATAATACAAAGTATAAGGTTTTGCACACTACATATTTGCTTGTGTACTCCTTCCAAACTAAACCTTAAAGAGTAAACAATAAAGAGTAAAGACTAAATAGAAAAAATTAAAGAGCGGAAACTTCTAACAATGCATAAATAGTCCCAATTAGACTTGACAATCAGGTCAACAGGTTGACCCATGACCCAAACTAGTTTTTTCTAGGTCGAGTCAGGTCGGGTCATTCTCACATTTAGGTAGCTAAATATGAGACCCTAAGCCTGTTTTTTTGGGTTGGATCGGGTCAGGTTTGCGGGTTGGGTCAACTTTTTGCCAGGTCTACCCGATAGGGTAATTTAAATCAATGCCACACCACCAGGCCACCAACTCAATTAGATAACCTCCAATCTAGAACCACAAATGACCCATTGCACATAAATGCAAATCGACAGTTATACATGAAGCATGATGAAGATCATGCCACACATATAACTGCTAACCACACTGCCATCACACAACATAAGAAGAGGAAGAGACATGCCACTCCCTAATGATGCCTTCCAGAAACCAAAGCATTGCGAGTTGGGCATTATCACTAACACATAGGGGGGATAAAAACCTTGCCCAAACAACCAAAATACCTAAAATGTTCCCCGATAGAAAATGCGTTGCCAAAAGACAAGGGGCTGAAAATCAAGCCATAGCCAAAACTGTCTTTGGCAAAGCACTTCTTATTAAGAAATAGGGGGGATAAAAAATAAAATTATAGCCAGTTAGGAACTATCTTTTGAAAAACTACTTCCTATCGAGAAGCAGGGGGGCTGAGACTTCGCCAAATAGTCAAAACACCAAAATGCTCCTCGATAGAAAGTACCCTGTCAAAAGACAAGGGATGTGTGTACCAAAGCAAGCAATCCCTACTTAATCATCATAACCAATACCAAATCTTTAAAATGGAAACCAACAACCAAGCGGAAGGCGGACTCAAAACAACCGCCCTCATACGCCGCCCAAATAGCACCAAGATATATCAAAGACAATAATGATTATTGATAAGCTCATACTTACCAATAAGCAGAGGGCTAATAATCTATCCAAATTAAAAAATATATATATATGCATACAATTCACCATGCACCTTAGCTAGGAATAAGAACAATTACTCGACCCAACCAAGTGAGTGTACACTTCAATCCAAGAAACCTAGTTACTGGAAACCATAAGAAGCCACAAAAATAAGAAACCCTGGTACCCACGGTTCTCCACATCAATTCACAAAAACAAATCCCCCACCCTGTTATAAACCCCCAAAGCGAATCTAACGACACAAATGCTTATCAACAAACACCCACTTACCAATAAGAATGAGAGCAAATTGTAGGTACATGTTGATCACCACAACCGCAATAGCGTAGAAGGTGCAAAACCAATGCTATAGAGATACCCATGATGAGTTCACAACCTAACACAAATCTATGATAAGCTCAAAGCCTACATAGACCTATAATGAGCTCAAAGCCTATACGAGCTTGCGATGAGCTCAAAGTCACCATGGACCTGCAAAAGACTATAAGTTGTGGTATTGAAGATGGACCCAAAGTCACCAGGGATCTACGATAAGCACAAAGCCATCACAAGCCTACAACGAGCTCAAAGCCATTGCAAACCTACGATGAGCTCAGAGCCATCATGAACCTACAATGAGCTCACAGCTATCGCAAATTAGTGACGACCAAAGAAACACGATGACTAGCTGATGTCACTCACAACAAGATGCCCAATAGTATAAGAAGAGATATGCAAGACTAGTGCTGACATCATCCATGCCACGTTAGTCTAAGAGTCCGCAAAAGGAAGTAGCACATGTGGGTTATGAGAATCCTTGGATGAAAGGAAACCTGGTCCTAGAGAGATATCATAAGACATGTGGCAAAACCTTAAAAGTGTCTCCCTGACAACTGACACCAAATCAAAGACTCCCTTTCTAAGTGGGAATCAAACTCTTTTGGCTCATTCCTTTTAGGACCTCGGGATCTCTCCCTATAAAGGGAGACATAAATCATAACAAACACATACATTTTGTCAATCAGAGCCCTTAGCCTACCCTTTGCCCTCTGCCTTCCTTCATCTTTCAAGGAGACCACTGCACATAGCCTTACCACATCACTCACACCATGCTCAAACCTTAAGCCCAAATTTCAGGGTTGGGTTTGGGTTAACCATAAACCTAGCCCAACTTACCTAACTTACACCCTTAGACATCATAAGGTTCTTGATTGGATCCTTTCGATTGAAAGTTACTTTGATAGTTACAACATTGTGCCAATTGATTTTCAACACTTGGAAGTGGGTGAGGTAATGAGTGTCAATCATACACATGAAACTAGAAGGAGCCAACTTAATTTGGTGAAAGTTGATATCAGGGTTAAATCAACCTTCTCTAAGGATCAGGAGAGAATTAATGTTAGTAATTTGTCATCTAGAAATCCAAAAAAGAGTGATGAATGTAGATGAATTTAGGAGCTCTAAGTTGGTGTTAGATGAAAGGGTAAAACAATGGGAAAGGGACATGACCGAAAAAAATAATGAGGAACTACTTGTTGAAATGTTTGTGAGACTAGAGGAGCCTCTTGTGTTATGTCAGATGATGATGTTATTGTTGCTATTGCTTATGGAAATTGGGCACAAGTCACAAAAAAGGTACAACTTCCTCCCCTTGTTTATAATGAGTGGTTTATTTTTGGAATATTTGAGGGATGGAAAATGATCCTGTGATTGAAAAATCACTATAAATTGCATAGCATAGGTTTAGTAGTTGTAGTTAAGCCTATGGTTGATGAAAATATATTACTTGTGATTGCTAGAAGATTGAATATGGTTGTCTTCTTAGTCAATTTTGGTAGGAAAATTAGTTTGTTTTGGAATATTTATTTCTCTATCTAGCTTGTTGAAGACAACGCAAAGGTATTATTTGTCTAGGTTTACACCCCCTTAGGTGATCATTTCGTTCTCTCTATGGTCAATGTAAAATGTGACAAATTTGATAAATGGGAGTTGTTAAATAGATTTATTAGTCTAGCTTCAGTGGTAATGAGCCATGGTTGCTTGTTGGAAATTTCAATGTGATTACTAATAGCTCAAAGAAGATTGTGTTGGAAGGGTTAGGATTCATTATAGGGATGGTAGAAACATGCTACATGGCGGGGCGAAATTTCAAAAATTTCCAAATCCTTATGGGAATCAAATTCCCTATGTTTTGAAAAACAGCATTTTTTAGGATCGGTCTCGCAAATCCCAAGGTGGAAATTCATGCCCAAATCAGTCCTAAAACCAACCTCCACTGAAGATGGCATAGTGTGTAGGTGAAGCTGATTTAGCAACATAGTTTTCAGCAAAACTGCAACCCAACTACTTGGATCGAACTAGGGAAGGTGAGCCTAAAGTTCCTCTGAAATTTTCTTGCCAAAATCAAAAGAAAACTGATCTCTATCAGTCCTTAAAAGCCTAGGTCGTTATTGGGTTTTTTGGAAGACAAAAGAGTAGAAGAGAGAACAAGAAAGAGTGGTGTTCTAGTCTGGTTCACCCTCTTCTTCTTTTATCTTTTTATGAAGCACTTCTCCTAATCAAATTAGGAGATTATCCCAATCTAATTTGGATATGCACTCTATTAAGAGATAAGCCTTATCCTCTTAAGATGATGGGTGCATCATACCCATTTCCAAACTTTGATTCGACCCAGAGCACATGGCAACTTCATGTGATAGCTTATTTAATCTTATTAATTATAGGCTTTAGGTCCATTTGCTTCAAAGGATCACGACTGAAGATGTTTCATGGCCAATTTTGTCTTGATTTGTATAGTGTGGGACCGCAAAATAACCTCACATAGGTCCACATGGGTTTGGCCCAGTCTCTGTGAAAAAGATTGGTTGAATTCACTATTAAATGCAGTAAACCTGATGGAGGGTGATTTGGCCCGTCCTCGTTGCATGGGTACACGTGGGCGTGACCTTGCTCAAGCAATGACTCAGCGTGACAGCACAACAAGCACAGCCACAACTCGGTGGGAAAGTCACACCAAGTTCAGTCTGCCAACTCGGCAGGATAGACTAATCGCTGGGAGCCGCCTAGTCGGTGCCTCCTCCCCAGGGCTAAGGCACCCCGAGCTGCCTCCGAGCTCGGGGCCCCTGACCTCTCCTAATACCCAAGCCCCTCCCAGTGGAACTCAGGCCACTCCCAGACAGGAACACACCGATCCACCTTTAGGTGCCCCGAGGTGAAGACACCTCGGGCCAGATAGCTCAACATAGCTTGCCACAGGCAGTTCGCTGCTTACGGGATAGCCTAGCATAGAATAACTCATGAAAAAGTAGTTCGGCATATCGCAGGAAGATCTCCTGCCTGACCACCATACCCGACAAATCTGAGGACAGCAGCCATGTCCCTCATCAGACAGCGTCGTGCCTGCCACCTTTAGAGGGTGCCTTACACCTGACAGGCACGTACCCTGCAATGACGGCCCCGCGCGTGCCACCTCAGCCCTGCCTATAACTGCTGTGGCAGCCTGACAGTGGCGGCTATACTTGCCCTGTCAGAGGCTAGTGGGCCCAATGCAATGGAATTTTGTTATAAGGAGCCTATTCTCAAAGAACAGAGGTATCTTCCATCACTCGCGCTATCTGCAATCTTAGCCTTCACCTTATCCTTGCTTCTTCCATAGAATACTAACATAAGCATTGGAGTGTTCCTGTCGGGCAAGCCCCTAGGGATTCTTCCTCTTCCTCATCTCAGGACCTTTCAGGAGCCACGCAAGTGCCAGCTAGGAGTGACCGGATTGCACACCATCATTTGGCGCCGTCTGTGGGAAACACTTCTAAAAGCCTTCCTCTAAACCTTCACAATTCTTTCTTCTCTGAAAACTCAGCACTCATAGCTTCCTCAAGCAATATCGGACGCAGCATGGAGATGGATAACGCCAAGGAACAACCCCAGGTTCCCACGGTCTGCATTGGGAAATTCACCATTCCCCTCTCGGTGGATGGAGTCCCCAGCCTGAACATGCCACGAGCAACGGCGCCTATAGGTGTTCCCCTTCCTCCCTCTATTGAAACGACCTTTGCTAAACCGACTATCATCCCTCTAGCGACCAGCCAGAACCAGCTCGATAATTTGATGCAGTGCATGCGGGCCATGCGAGCCAAAGTGCAGCAGCTCTAGCAACATCAGCTTTACCAACAACAAGTTTTGCACCATGTCTCCCAGTACCACTACCAATAGCAATTCCCTCAACTGCCTCAACCTCAGCTTTAGTAGTCGTACTTCCCTCCTCGGCGCCCAGCCTCAAAGCGAGCTAGGTCTCACCGCCAGGATGAACGCCCTACTCTCCAAGAAGAAGCCTCTCAAAACCCCCATAAGAGTCAGGCCTCCTCCCGCGGCAGACAAGAAAGACCGGCCACCTCAGTCTCACCGCGAGCAGCCAGGACGGGAGGACCCCAGCTTGCCAAATCTACATCACCTCGACAGTCAAAGTTCGAAACCCCACTTCTAAAGAACCGGTTTGAGATCCTAGCTGTAGACTCCAAGTAGGATCCCTCTGTCTGCAACCATCACCAGCGGCTCGAGCTACTTCCTGCACAAACCATTCCTAACAGCACGAAGGTGAGCAGCATGAATGTGGAGCCCGCCAAGAAGCAAAGATGCTGTCGCCGACTGACGGGTTTGTCGAAGCCCTCAAAATTAGTACTAGTCCCACAATAAAATGTTTGCAGTAAAAGTGGTTCTAGGTCGAATCCCACAGGGAGAAAATCAATAATCTCTTAGCCGAATGGGTAAAGTAATTGTGTGGGATTAAATAACTAAAATTAAAAAAATAACAAACTAAACAAACAAGAGAAAATCAGTCTTACCGAATTCTGGTTCAAGGGTTCGGGTTAAATCGATTGGCCATCGATCCTAGGTACAATTCAGCATTCTTGCAATTCAAGCATTTAACCTTAGATTTATTAGGATAGCCATAATAAACCTTGTGCTTTCCTAATTCAGTTGACCAAACCCAGCATTCGATCAACACTTATCACCACTCAACTGGGTATGATAGCGTTCCATGTTAAACAATGATAGCATTAAGATTTGTGAAAACAGTTAAACCAAAATAACAATAATTGAGATAGCTGCAATTACTGAATTTTGTTCCATCGGTTCCTTTAGATTGAACCATGTTAAAACATTGGTCAAAGGCTGTCATGAACAATTGACCCAAAAAGATATCAACCTAATTGCTACTTGTACCATTATTCGTGACAATTACGGATCACCGAAATCATGGATAGCAGTAGGAAAATCAACATTAATTCAGTTTGTCAGACTAATTAACATTAACATCCAATAAAAATGTGCACAAGAACCAATGAATACTTGAATTAAAAAGAAAGAAAATAAAGTAACTACAGAACCTCACAATGGCACAATCGAACCTCCCCCCTTGAACCAAAAAAAGAAGCTTAGCTACTCATGATCTGCGCAATCTCCATGCTCTTCTTCTCCATAGCCGAACTGCCTTCTTGCTTCTTGGTCTTCTTGATGATCTCTGGATCTTGGAATGAATGATTTCTAGAGCTGGTTTGCCCCCCTCTTTATATAGCCAAAGGAGAGGGCTGTTTTCCAACTCCTTCTAGGAGATCATCTTATCCTTAGGGAGTTTTGATCTTATCTTGAACTAATCCTATCATATCTCTTATCTAATGCTCTAATCTCAATCTTTTTATCTCTCTAGGATTACATTCAAGACTTTAGATCTGATAAAACTCTTTCCTTGGAGATTACATTCGAAATTCGGACTCTTAACTCTTGAATTCGAGTTGGGCTGCTTCAAGGTACTTCTGCGAGTTGGGCTTAAGTTGTGAAATGAGCCTGGCTGCGAATTTGCTCCAACATTGGGCTCGTTTTCGTACTCGATGCGGGCCGAATCTGTCGAAACCCAAAACATAAAAGTTGTGGGCCTTCCTTTCATCTTTCTAATACTTTTTGAATTGTCCAATTCGGTGTCCGGAATTGAGAGTTAGGCCCAGATTACTGACTGTCGCCGAAACTGTGCAAAATCACCCGATTTGTCTTGTTTTCTTCCAATTGCCTTCTTTATTGCCCTAAATCGAAATACAAGAGTAATGAGTTCATTTAAGTGATAAATAAATATAAAAGAGTGAATATTAGAGGATAAAAATAGGGTTCTTTTTGGTCTCATCACCGAGCTCGCCTATATGCCACCCACAACCTGCCCAAGCTCGGAGGCAGAGAAGAGGTAAGCTCGGGCGAAGCTAAGGCTCCCCTCCTTTCAGTTCCATCCCCCCTGTCTCCCAAGCTCCTAGCAGTTTGAATGCCTAAAGACTTCAAGCTTCCCCTTCTCGACAAGTATGACGAGTCGTTTGACCCAAATGACCATGTAGACACCTTCCAGTCGCAGATGCACCTAGCAAGGGCCAATGATTCATTCATGTGCATGGCCTTCTCCACCACTTTCAGAGGAGTGGCCGGCACATGGTACCGAAACCTGGCACCTGGATCGATAAGAAGTTGGGTGCAGTTCGCACAAGCCTTCACGTTCCACTTCGTTACCAGCAAACAGTGCCTGCGAACTGAGGAAAGCCTTCCTCAACATAGTCCAGAGAGAGGGAGAGTCCATCCGGGGCTATATCAAGTGGTTCAATGATGCATGCATGAAGATATAGTGCCTAGACCCCGCAGTGTGCCTCGCAGCAGCCAAGAAGGGCGTGATGCATAAAGAGTTCAAATGGCACATGGTCGTCAACCAACCAACGACCATAACTGAATTCCGTAAGCAAGGAAGTGACTTGAGGCCTATGAACACTCCTTTGGTGGGCTTCAGCGGAGAAGAGGTCAAGCCCTTTGAAAAGTAACAGTACATGTGGAAGTCGGCACATGGCCCTCCGTAGTCAGACTCAACCATGACTTCCTGGTGGTCGCAACCCCTGCCCATGCAACGCCATAATAGGTCAGCTGATCACCCATGTCCTACGGGTGGTGGTCTCCACTTATCATTTGGCAATGAAGTTCCCTACAGACTTCGGTGTAGGGGTAGCGCGAGGTGACTTGCTCAAGTCCCGTAAGTGTTATGTCACCACCCTAAAGGGAAAGACCAAGGTGGTCGATGATCACGAACTGGAGCGGCCTACGGAGCAAGGCAAAGAATGAGCTACACCCAAGGAAGAAACAGTCGCTGTCCTGACTTCAGCGGCATACCTAGCTCAGACGCTTCAGATCGGTGCTTTCGTCCAAGAACCTCTACGATCCAAACTGGTAAGTTTCTTACTCCAAAACTTAGATATTTTTGCATGGTCTACGGCAGAGATGCCTGGTATAGACCCTGACCTTATAACTCACAAGCTCAATATTGATCCTGTAGGTAGGCCCGTTAGAAAGAAGAAACACAACCTAGCCCCGAAGCGGTGGAAAACAATCGATGAGGAGGTCGCAAAGCTCCTTGCAACTGAATTCATAAGAGAAGTCCATTACCCGAGCTGGGTATCCAACCCCGTTCTGGTAAAAAAGGCTAATGGAAGTGGCGCATGTGCATCGACTACACCGACCTAAACTGAGTCTGCCCAATAGATTGCTTCCCGCTCCCGTTCTAGTAAAAAAGGCTAATGTCCGGTCTATACTGTTACAAGGTTATGCCCTTCGGGTTGAAAAACGTAGGGGCGACCTTTCAAAGGCATGTAAATAAATTGTTTGAGCCATTAATTGGCAAAAAAGTAGAATGTTATGTAGACGACATGGTCGTCAAAACCCAATTTTCGCATGAATTAATTCAAGATTTGCATTCTATTTTTGAAATTTTGCATAAGTTTAATATGAAGTTGAACCCAAACAAGTGTCTTCGGTGTTACCTCAGGTAAATTCCTAGGGTACATCGTTAACCGGCGTGGCATTGAGGCCAATCCGGATAAGATTAAGGCCATCTTAGATATGATACCACCCCGGAAGTTGAAGGAGGTTCAGAGGTTGAATGGCCGCATAGCCACCCTGAGCCGCTTCATGTCCAAGTCGACGGACCGCTGTCTGTCGTTCTTTAAGGCAATTAAGAGCAAAGGGTTCGAATGGACCTAAGACTACCAGCTCATGTTGGACGAGCTCAAGAAAGACCTCGCTAGTGTGTCGATCTTAACCCGACCCGAGGAGGGCGATGTTTTAGAATTGTACCTCTCATCAAGCGACGAAGTGGTTAGTTGGTTACTAATAAAGGAAGTAGAATGGGTCCAACGACCCATCTATTATATTAGTAAATTATTGCAGGGAGCAAAGACCAGATACCCGGAGATAGAAAAGCTAGCTTACGCACTGGTAATTGCACCTCAGAAGCTCTGTCCGTACTTCCAAGATCATACTGTTATCGTCCTCACCGACAAAACTCTGAGGCAAGTCTTACTTAAGCCCAAGGTCACTGGTCAGTTGATGTGTGGCTCATTGTGACACTAGCAAGTGCACTAGCCGTTCAAGTAATAAAGTAGTGAGTGAAGTATCGTTCCCACGAGGATTTAGGAAACAATTACCAATACTAAATTGAGCACTTCTTGTCTGATCAACAAATAAATCAAAACTCTAATGAAAGCTAAGAAATCCTAAATTAAAATATATCTAAATCATTGGTCCAATTGCCTTCAATTGAGGTTAGAAGAGTAAGCAGTAAATGTCAATCTCAGAATTCAGCAATCTATCAATTTGGATCATTCGAATGAATCATGGTTGAGCCTTGGTTTGGTGAAACCCCAAGGTCATGAACAGCCTCTCTCAAGCGCATGTTCATCCTATGCATGAGTGACGGTTCTTCTATCTCTAGCAAGAATCTAATCCCCATGCATGCATTTCTTCAAACACTTCTAAGGCATCAATTCAAATCTGAATTGATCACCAACTGAATTGTGCAAGTTATCTCTAACCTTGCACTCAATTCAGTTCTTGAATAGTAGATCTGAATTCCTAGAGTCTCTCTCAAGCACTCTAGGAATTCCAAGCTGTAGATTAATTCGCCCAATCTGAAATTTGCAGATCTGAATTCTCTTTCAAGCAATTCAGATCTTGCAATCTCAGATCTGAGAATTCAGATCTGAGTTTTGAAGGTTAGTTGGCCGAATTGATCTGCAATCACACCCTTATTCAAGAAACTTCAAGTACAAATCATGACCATTTGAATGAATCAAAAAGAATTAGATTGCTGAACTGAAATTTTACAAGCTGAAATACATCAAGGAAGAATGGAAACAAGGAGAAAGAAGAAAGAAAATATAACTAAGAAACTGAATTCAAATCAAAAGAGAATGAAACTACAAATGATTTATTACAAAAGATCTTTGAATCACAAACCCTCAATTCGAACTCACCTTCTTCTTCTAGCTTGCTTGTCTTGAACTTCCTTCAGCCCTTCTTCTTCTTCTTCCTTGCGCCTAGCCTTCTTCTCTTCTCTTCTCTCAAGGTGGCCGAACCTCTAAGAGTGGGAGAGCCTTCCTCTCAAGTAATTGAACAAATTTCTCCCCTCCTAGAGGCCTCCTTATATAGTTTTTCAAGGGGGCTCTTGCCCCTTCTTGAAGCCTCTAGAATGGGGTGTATTACACCCCTCATGAACCTTCTAGAGTGCTCCCTCCTTCTCTTCAAGAAACATCTAGGAGTTGCCGCCCCTAGCTCCCTTTGGGCTGCTATTTGGGCTACAACTTAGCTTGCTTTTGAGCTCATGTGGGCTACACTTAGGCTGTTATTTGGGCTAAAAATGGGCCTTCCTTGCTGGGCCGAATTCTACTCATAGCTAGGCTTTATTTTCTTGGGTTTTCTCAAGGAATTCACTTGCTCTTTTTGGGCCGAAGTGCTCTCTCTTGCTTCCACGACCGGGCTGGATTGAAATTGGTCTTTTTGAACCTTCTTTTCTTGCCTTTTTCCTTCCTTTTCTTGGATTGATTATCCCTGAACTTATTCTTAGCATTAAGCTAAATTAAGGCAAAAATTAATAAAACCGGCATAAAAATCCATGCTAAAGTCCTCAAAAATTATAGATAAATTGTAAGTTCATCAAATACCCCCACACTTAAGCTTTTGCTTGTCCTCAAGCAAAGACGTCAGCCATAAACTTAACATTCCCCCCTTCTATTCTCACCATTTACCTGGTGAACTTTTTAAGATAGAAATGCATTGAGTAGTCGGAGAACTTTTGTAAGTGCTCAACTCTTATTCTTGTAAATTACCATTTAAGATATGTATCAGATCCGAGGAAAGGAGAATATGAATTTCATCATAGTCTAGCCTTCACTCCTAATTCATATATAAATCAGCTCCTTAATTGTCAAGGTTAATAATCAAATTTCACTAAGTTTCACATCTGTAACTAAATCTCAATGAGAGTTCAACTTTAGAGTGCCCCTTTGAACCTCGGTTGTCACCACAATTACTTATTTCTAAGGGTGAGTGCATTTTATGCTCCATCTCACCTTTTTTTTTCTTTTCGGTGTGAGTGCATTTTATGCTCCATCTCACACTTTTCTCTTCTTTTTTTTTTTTTTTTTTTTTTTTTTTTTTTTTTTTTTTTTTTCGGTGTGAGTGCATCTTATGCTCCATCTCACACTGGTCACTTGTTTGAGGTAGGTAAATAAGACTCATGTTCTAAGCTGCTAGTTTTACTATTCAGCTCAGAATAGCGGAGTCAATTTGGGCTTTTGTCCTTCTTTTGCAATTATTGAACCTCAAGAATCAACATTTCAGATGTGCACTTAGCTTTCTTGACCATTAACAATGAAATCAAGGGCTTCCATACTCATGAAGGAAGTTAGGGCAAGTCATGCTGAAAAGCATATTCAGCTCCCCTTTTCTCATGCATATATCAAATTGGGTCATTCACAAGAATAAAAACTTAACAAGTACATCAGTCTCCCTCAACTCATTGAGTTCCTTCTTAAAAAAAAATCATCAAATAAATAGTAATGAACTTGAGGGGTTCCAATCTTTTTTTTTTTTTGTGATGTCATTGCCTGCATATGTGTGTTGGGGTGAATGAGGTGCATGGTTTCAGCCCCCATACCCTAGTCTCAGGCTCACTCCCCCACACTTAAGATGAACATTGTCCTCAATGTTCCTAGTGTTAGGGAGTCACAATAAAACCAACAAGAGAAATTCCAAGTAAAGAGAAGGGTGTATAGAGGACTTCCTGATGATTAATTTCCAGATATGCAAGAGTTCTTTTGGTGGGAGCCTCTTCTGCTAGAATTTACTTGCAAGAGAGATCAAGAGTTTTGTTCTAACTAAAAATAATTTAAACCAAATAATAAAAAGACTACTATACACAATTCCAAACAATGTAAATAATTTAACCAGTCTATAATACACAACAGAAACTTACAAGGCCAAGAAGTTTGAATTCTATCTAACAAAATAAATAAATAAATAAATTTAAAAAAAAAACAAGATCAAAAGCCAATATAAATATCTCTTGGAATCTGATATGCAAGTGATAAACAAGTGATTTACAAGATTGAAACTAGCCTAGAAGTCTAAGAGTTCTTGAAATCAGCACACTACCAAAGTTATTTGATTTTTTTTTTTTTTTTTTTTTTGGTTAGAACTTGACTTTTGAGAACAGTCACTTACAAAAACTCCAAACCTAATATCAATAAGTAGGTCTAAAATCTGTTGCAGTTAGGTCTGAAATAAGTTTGATCCCAAGAGCTTAAGACTTCTCTTTCAAGTCCCAACTTAAATGTCTTGTATGCCTCAGACCTGAAATCAGATCTGCAATTTTATAATGAAAGCAGCCTTGATTTAGATCTGAATACCATTACATCAAAAATATGAAGCTCTTTTTGGACTTTTCAGGCCTCACAAACATCAGTCATAATCCAATCCAAACATCAATCCACAGCCAATTCAGATCGGGTGCAAGTGATTTAAAAGATAACAAAACATCAAGTTCACAAAAATTTCAGATCATGTACTTATACTGCCTCAAATTCTCATGCACTTCAGAACTGATTTTACCATTCATGGCTTAAATTTTCATCAATGAGGCAAGTCTGATGCATCAAATTATGAATTGGGTGCTGTCACTACCCAAATTCACATCAAAATAGAGTGGGTTCAGGTCTGAGTTCAGATGAACTCAAATCTGAACCAAGCAGAATGCAGTCCTGCAACCGGCTGAACTCAGATCTGAACTTCAAATCTGAGTTTCAGATTTGAAAACTCACATGCTATTTTTTCATTGTTTTCTTTTTATTTTCTTTATCTTTTTTTTTTTTATAAATCTAAAACAAAATACAGCAATGCAACCAAAATCTTTTTGGATGAGTGCAGGTCTGATTGATGAATGCAATTCAGATCTGAACTCATTTTAAATTTTTTTTTTTTTTCGGTTGAGTGCTGCAGTTCTGCTATAGTAGATCTGAGTGCCGAATGCAACTCAGATCTGCAACACTCATGATTTTGTGATTTTTTTTTTTAGAGGGTAATAACTTCAAGATAGAAAGCAAAACAGGTCTCCTTTTATTAAAATTAAACTGAAACAAGGAAAATAAAGTAATCTACTAAAGAGATAAGAAGCATAACTACAGTAATACAGCAGTTGCATTCAAAGCAAAAATGAAAAATTAAGCAAATTAAACCAACTATGAATGCAATGCTGAAGAACTACATCTACCAGCTACACTAAATCAACAATCAAATATGAAGTAGGTCAACAATGGGAAAGAGAGCTAACTAGATCAGCAGTGGAGTTTCATGCTAATTGCTGTACTATAGCAGCCCTGCTACAGCTCTGAATGCTAGTGGAATGCACTGCTGCTTTTATTGAATATGTGAGGCATCACAATTATTCAATCCAAACACACATCCTCATCAAATTTAGATTGGGTACAAGTGGGTAAAGCCAAGAATTCAGTCCACCCAGAATTCATAGAATGCTCTGTATCAGTTCAGTCCTCACATTATATCAACTGCATTTCAGATTTGAATTTCTCTCATTCCTTGCTATCCATTCACCCTTGAGGCAGGTTGGATGTATCATAGGGTGGATTGGGGTAGTGATGGCACCCAATTCACCTCAAACTTGCATCGGTTCAGATCTGAGTTCAGAGGAATTCAGATCTGAACTGAGCAGATCTGTAATAGCAGAATTCAAATCTGAACTCAAGTCTGAGTTTGGATCTGAATTCTCAATTGCCTTACCTTCAGTTATTGCTACCCAATTGTTTTTGGGGAATAGCAGAAGTGCCCTAGGGTGAATTGGGGTGGTGATGACACCCAATTCCCCTCAAATTTTCATCAGTTCAGGTATGAGTTCAGAGGAACTCAGATCTGAACTGTTGCAGATCTGCAATAGCAGAATTCATATCTGAACTCAGATCTGAGTTCTGATCCGAATTCTCAATTGCTCCTCTGGTTGTTCAAAAGATCTCCCATTTTTTTTTCATTTGTTTTTTTTTCTTTTTGTAATGAAAGAAAAGAATAATAAAATCTGAAACACAAGCAACTCTTTTCGGCTGAGTGCTGCAGATCTGAAATCTGCTGATCTGAGTGCCGAATGCAACTCAGATCTGCAACACTCATGTTTATGTGAAATTTTTTTTTTTCTTTTTGAAGGGAACAACACCAAGATTGAATAGAAATCAAATATGCCTTTATTAAAATGAAACTGAAACCAAAAAAAGAAAGTAATCTACTTAAGAAAGAAGAAACATAACTACAGTAGTACAGCAGTTGCAGTCCAAGCTGAAATGAAAAAGTTAGCAAATTAACCCAACTATGAATGCAATGCTGAATGAGATCAGATTAAGAATGCTCAATGTTTCCTAATATTGCTTCTCTAAATCCCTGGCAACGGCGCCAAAAACTTGATGTGTGGCTCATTGTGACACTAGCAAGTGCACTAGCCGTTCAAGTAATAAAGTAGTGAGTGAAGTATCGTTCCCACGAGGATTTAGGAAACAATTACCAATACTAAATTGAGCACTTCTTATCTGATCAACAAATAAATCAAAACTCTAATGAAAGCTAAGAAATCCTAAATTAAAATATATCTAA
The DNA here is from genome assembly GCF_056320005.1 of Nelumbo lutea. NCBI lineage: Eukaryota > Viridiplantae > Streptophyta > Magnoliopsida > Proteales > Nelumbonaceae > Nelumbo > Nelumbo lutea. The sequence goes on along the minus strand of NC_142684.1, from coordinate 38,362,239 downwards.
ATCATTGGTCCAATTGCCTTCAATTGAGGTTAGAAGAGTAAGCAGTAAATGTCAATCTCAGAATTCAGCAATCTATCAATTTGGATCATTCGAATGAATCATGGTTGAGCCTTGGTTTGGTGAAACCCCAAGGTCATGAACAGCCTCTCTCAAGCGCATGTTCATCCTATGCATGAGTGACGGTTCTTCTATCTCTAGCAAGAATCTAATCCCCATGCATGCATTTCTTCAAACACTTCTAAGGCATCAATTCAAATCTGAATTGATCACCAACTGAATTGTGCAAGTTATCTCTAACCTTGCACTCAATTCAGTTCTTGAATAGTAGATCTGAATTCCTAGAGTCTCTCTCAAGCACTCTAGGAATTCCAAGCTGTAGATTAATTCGCCCAATCTGAAATTTGCAGATCTGAATTCTCTTTCAAGCAATTCAGATCTTGCAATCTCAGATCTGAGAATTCAGATCTGAGTTTTGAAGGTTAGTTGGCCGAATTGATCTGAAATCACACCCTTATTCAAGAAACTTCAAGTACAAATCATGACCATTTGAATGAATCAAAAAGAATTAGATTGCTGAACTGAAATTTTACAAGCTGAAATACATCAAGGAAGAATGGAAACAAGGAGAAAGAAGAAAGAACATATAACTAAGAAACTGAATTCAAATCAAAAGAGAATGAAACTACAAATGATTTATTACAAAAGATCTTTGAATCACAAACCCTCAATTCGAACTCACCTTCTTCTTCTAGCTTGTTTGTCTTGAACTTCCTTCAGCCCTTCTTCTTCTTCTTCCTTGCGCCTAGCCTTCTTCTCTTCTCTTCTCTCAAGGTGGCCGAACCTCTAAGAGTGGGAGAGCCTTCCTCTCAAGCAATTGAACAAATTTCTCCCCTCCTAGAGGCCTCCTTATATAGTTTTTCAAGGGGGCTCTTGCCCCTTCTTGAAGCCTCTAGAATGGGGTGTATTACACCCCTCATGAACCTTCTAGAGTGCTCCCTCCTTCTCTTCAAGAAACATCTAGGAGTTGCCGCCCCTAGCTCCCTTTGGGCTGCTATTTGGGCTACAACTTAGCTTGCTTTTGAGCTCATGTGGGCTACACTCTAGGCTGTTATTTGGGCTAAAAATGGGCCTTCCTTGCTGGGCCGAATTCTACTCATAGCTAGGCTTTATTTTCTTGGGTTTTCTCAAGGAATTCACTTGCTCTTTTTGGGCCGAAGTGCTCTCTCTTGCTTCCACGACCGGGCTGGACTGAAATTGGTCTTTTTGAACCTTCTTTTCTTGCCTTTTTCCTTCCTTTTCTTGGATTGGTTATCCCTGAACTTATTCTTAGCATTAAGCTAAATTAAGGCAAAAATTAATAAAACCGGCATAAAAATCCATGCTAAAGTCCTCAAAAATTATAGATAAATTGTAAGTTCATCATCAGTTGACAAAGTGGGCCATCGAGCTCAGCGAGTACGACCTCTAGTATAAGCCATGAACTACTATCAAGGCCCAAGCCTTAGCAGATTTCATCACCGAGTGCACATTCAGCTCCGAAGTCCCCAAGCTGGTTGAGCATGAGACCCCCAAACCAGGTGAGCCTAAATCTCTCAAGACGGTTGAGTCCAAGCCTTGTGAGGTAGCAGCTAGTGTGGCATCTCTCCTAGTTAGGCCAAGCACGAACTGGGATGAGGAGCCTTGGATCCTTCATGTAGATGGCTCCTCGAACCAACAGGGAAGTAGAGCCAAAATAGTTCTACACGGCCCAAGCGGCACGAAATTGGAGTACGCTCTACGCTTCAAGTTTGCAGCATGTAGCAATGAAGCGGAATACGAGGCGTTGATAGCTAGACTAGCTTTAGCAAAAGAAGTACAAGCTAAGCATGTCGTTATCTGTAGCAACTCCCAGCTCGTGGTCAACCAGGTCACTGGGGAGTATGAAGCTCGCGAGCCAACCATGGTTGCCTACTTAGCTAAATTCAAAGAGGCCCTACTCAACTTCTAGTCACACTTCATCAGACAAATCCCGAGGTCAGAGAACGCTAAGGCCAATGCCCTGTCCAGGTTAGCCAGCACCAGTGACACCACCATGAGAACCGTGCACATAGAGGACCTACTTCAGCCTAGCATTCTCGGGGGGGGCAGAGGAGGTTGCTCCCGTCATTCAAGCATAGCCGAGCTGGATTGACCCGCTCGCGAGTTTCTTGCTACATGAGACCCTCCCTGTAGACCACAATGCAGCCAGAAGGGTGCAGCGCCAGGCAGCCAAATACATCATGATAGACGAATGGCTACACCGGAGGTCCTACAGGCTCTCCTACCTACGTTGCTTGCGACCTACCAAAGCGAAGCTCATACTCCGCGACACTCATGAGGGTATGTGTGGCAGACACTTGGGGGGCAAGGCCCTCGCCCAAAAGGCACTTCGACAGGGGTATTATTGGCCAACAATGAAGGAAAATGCCATTGAGCTTGTTAGAAAATGTGACAAATGCCAAAAGCACACCAATATTCACCACCAACTTGCTGCTGACCTCGAGTATCTCACCAGCCCGTGGCCTTTCGCACAATGGGGCATTGACATACTTGGACCGTTCCCGCTAGCAGCAGGCCAGAGGAAATTCTTAGTAGTAGCAGTGGATTACTTCACCAAGTGGGTAGAAGCCAAACCTCTTGTAATGATCACATCCTAGAATGTCCAAAACTTCTTTTTGAAGAACATCGTGTGCCACTTTAGGTTACCTCGGGTACTGATTTCTGACAACGGCAAGCAGTTCAAGGACATCAAATTCCATAACTGGTGTCAAGACATGGGAATCCGACAGAATTTTACTTCAGTTGCACACTCTCAACCAAACAGTCAAGCAGAAGTCACAAATAGAGCCATCCTCCGCGAACTGAAGGCACGTTTTGACCAAGCTAAAGGATTGTGTGCAGACGAGCTACCTAGTGTTCTATGGGCTTACCAAACCAAGAAGAAAACTGCCATAGGAGAGACCCCCTTCAACCTCACCTACGGCACCGAAGCAGTTATCCTGGTAGAAATCAAAGTACCTACACTGCGACTGGAAGCATACAATGATAAGACGAATGAGGATGAGCTACGTACCAACCTCGATCTCCTCGACGAAGTAAGGAACCTCGCATACATCAGGACTGTAGCTTACCAGCAGAGAGTAGCTCGGTACTATAACACCAGGGTTAAGAAGCAGAACCTCCATGTCGGTGACCTGGTCTTGTGTAAAGTTATGGTACCTGAGCCCGGCGCTAGCAAGCTCGGGTCCAACTGGGAAGGACCTTACCGCGTGAAATGTGTGCTTGGGGAAGGAACATACGAGCTTGAGACCCTCGAAGGGAAACAAGTACCTCGGGCATGGAATATTATTAACTTAAAACAATACTATCTATAACAACTGAGTAGGCTACGAGCCACTCCTCGAGCCTAAGGGCCAAAATGTTGAGCTAACATGGTCTCAACACTATAAGACTTTGTTGCCTCTTCAGCATAGGCGGACTCCAAGAGAATGGACTATAAGCCGCTCCTCTAGCCTAAGGGTTAAAATGTAGAGCTAATGAAAGACCTTGGCACCATATAAAGCCTAGTTGTCTCATAGGCATAGGCTAAGTACTTGTAATTCCTAAGGCACTGGCAGTTTAGGCACAAACCTTGTGATGTATAGCCCGCCCCGGCATGCAACAAGTTGAACCCACTAAGGACAATTGATATCAATCTAACCCGGGTGCAGACAGGTCGAGCATGTACCCTACTATGTTACTCACCTCAGTGTATGTAAGGCTACCCCTACTAAGTATTGGAATACAGTCCAGGGTCATGATAGTGGAGGAACTCTCACTTCGGGTAATTAGTCTGATAGCCTAACAGTTCAGAATAAAATAACCACTTCAGCAAGTGAAGGAAATTACACAAGTGTTTAGCAAAGTGAATTTCTCATTATGAAAATTTCATTACAAAAGTATTGTTACAAGAAAAAGAAAGGACATTGAGCTTGCAAATACAAGGACCGAGCTATTTTGGAAGCTCGTTGTCTTTGCCAGGGACCTCTTCGGGGGCAGTAACTGGGCCAGCAGCCTCTGCTTTGTTGTCGGCGCCTTCATCCTCGGAGTCTGGATCATCTGCCAACTGACGCACTATGTCATCGGTGATCTGGGAAGTGGTGATAGTGCTTTTGTCTAGACCGGGGTAGAGGTGCCCGATCAGCCACGGGCTAAGCTTGAAGCCCTTGCGGTAGGCCTCGGTCATCACATCGTCAAACTTCGACGACTGGACGTAATCAATAACAGCCTGCACCGTGGTCTCCTGGAGGGCGTCGTCAAAGATTTATGCCTTTTCTTTGAGGTCGGCTCGGAGGTACTCCACCTCACGCTCTAGTTTCCCTTTTGCTTCCTTGAGGCCTTGCATTTCGAGCTTCAGGGAGTCCCGGTCTGCCTCGAGACCATACTGGTCTACCTTGAGACTGTCCCGGTCTGCCTTGAGACTATCAACCTCAAGCCTCAAAGCTTCTTGGCTGACCTTAAACCCATTCACTTCGGCCCTCAGTCTGTCCTTGTCTCGGGCCAGCTCGCCCTTCTCCGCTAACAGCACTTCAATGAAGCTATTTTGAGCTGAGGCATCGCTCTGCAGGTGGTGGATCTGACCGCGAGCTGCCCTTAGCTCGGTATGGGCTACGCGTGATGACTTCTCAGCTTCCAAGGCCCGTCTCAGGTGCCGATCAGATTGAAAGGTCAAGGCACGCTAGGCTGAGTTCAACTACAAGAAAGAGACCAGTCAAAAAAAAAGAGAGAAAGAAAAAAGAGAGTCTTTCGAAGGGAACTCACCACCATGGTATGAGAAGCAGCCCGGGCACTGAGCTAACCAGCAATGAGATCAACCCATTCCGTGACCTCCCCGGGTACGCAACCTCCTTGCTCTTCTAGAGACTACACCGGGGGTTCAGAATGCTTTCACCCCTGGCTCTCTGAGCTAGACGTTGTCTTCTCTGACGCATGGGCGGACTCCTCGGAGGCCTTGGCAGCAGCACCAACATGGCTGGCCTCGGCTGTAGCCCCTATAGGGCATGCCTCGGGAGTGGCTTCTATAGCACCTCTGGCAGCTGCCTCGGCAGGCTCAGTGGCAGGCTCTGCCACTGTCTTGGGTCCCGGAGGCGCTATGTCCTCCTCTAGATCGATGACGGGCTGAACGCCAGGGAGCTCGGAATCCGGAACTGGAGCCTGTGAAGGCTGAGCCTCGGTGGAGGCCTGCGGAGACTCAACGCGCGCCTTCTTGGCCATGCGCTTCTTTCTCTTCATTTGGCAAAATAGCCTCTGGCCGTCAATCTTCTCCGCCTCCATGGGACTTGTAGTGAAGCTCAGTGTTAGTAATCCCAAAGTAAATATGTGGACAAAAAACTGAAGTGAAGGAAAACCTACCTGGGCTCAAGCCAGCCTAGATGAGCTTCTCCTCGGCTGTAAAGTCTTTGTAATTTAACCCAAGCTAAGCCAGCGACTGGAGTGGTTTCTTGGTCTTCCCATCTAGGATGACACCGGGGTCTTGAACGGCCACCCTCCAGTCAGTAGGGAAGGGCCACCCCGTGCTGCTCCGAACTACGAAGTAGTCCCGCTTTCAAGCTGGGACTTTACTCGAGAGATTGTGCATGAGCTTAAAACCCAGGTGGGGAGACAGGTAATAAGCCCGTCTATGCCCGGGGAGAGTGCCCAAAGCACTCCTCTTTATGGCGAAGGCAATATTGAGGATGTCTAGGTCAATAAAGAGAGAATGGTCAAAGCAAGAGAAATGGTCCCCACCACATTCCGTATGGAGTTCAGGTGAAGTTGGTCCAAAGTGATGTTAAAGTGCACCTACACCTCAACAATCAGGAAGTTAGAGTCCGGCTATCAATTGCTCCCTGAAGACCATAATCTCGTTAGGACCATGCTCCCATGGGAAATTTCCAGTAGGAAGACTATATGAATATTGCCCAGGGAGGTTGAACCTCTGTATGAGATCCTGGAGCCTCTCTGGACTCATGGTGGAAGGGCCGAACTGATCTAGCACCCAACTTCGGTGGGAGGTAGATGCTAGATGACCCGAAGTCGCACGTACATCGGACGGCTGGGCGGTAGAGGAACCGCCCTGAGCTGAGGTACCCACCTCGGGCTCATCAATGAGACTATCTATGCTAGACGACATTGCAAGGCAAAAATGAAAGAGTACTCAGAAAAGAAAGAGGAGCTCGTGGACTCACCATAGGAAATGCGAACTGACTAGAGGAACAAACCGAGCTAGAAGACCCGAGCTGGCAACCTCAGACGCGAGCTCAACACTAATGCTGGAGGCTTTGTAGCAAAGAGACGGCCAAGGGTCCCCCACTATTTATAGTCGTTGTGTCTGAGCATTAACGATCAAGATGAAGACGATCCAACGGCTCTTAGAAAAACCAGCTACGAGTTCCTCAAGGTCAAATCAGTTTAGCGCAATTTTTCGCATCCGCGAAGTCCAAACCGCATGACGTCCACGCATAAACTGAACGCGACTCGGGTTCCTTTTGACTGAGCCGAGAACTAGACCGGTCCGGTTGGGCAAAACATGTGATGAAGCGGCATGAGTACCAAAGCCAAATCCACCCAGCGCAGCATGAACTCATCGCGCCGGGTCAACGTCGCCAGTGCAGCGAGTGGGGGGCAATTGATGGGCGTGACCTTGCTCAAGAGATGACTCAGCGTGACAGCACAGCAGACACAGCTGCAACTCGGTGGGAAAGCCACACCAAGTTCAGTCCAGAAACACAATGGGAGCCGCCTAGCCCACGCCTCCTCCCCGGGGCTAAGGCACCCCAAGCTGCCTCCGAGCTCGAGGCCCCTGACCTCTCCTAATACCCGAGCCCCTCCCAGTGGATCTCAAGCCACTCCCAGACAGGAACACACTGATCCGCCTCTAGGTGCCCCGAGGTGAAGACACCTCGGGCCAGATAGCTCGGCATAGCTTGCCACAGGCAGCTCGCCGCTTACGGGATAGCCCAGCACAGGGTAACTCGTGAAAGAGTAGTTTGGCATATCGTAGGAAGATCTCCTACCCAACCACCATACCCGACAAATTTGGGGACAACAGCCATGTCCCTCGTCAGACAGCGTCGTGCCTGCCACCTTTAGAGGGTGCCTTACACATGACAGGCGCGTACCGTGCAATAACGGCCCCGCACGTGCCACCTCAGCCCTACCTGTAACGGCTGCGGCAGCCTGACAGTGGTGGTTATACCTGCCCTGTCAAAGGCCAGTGGGCCTGATGCAACAGAATTCTATTATAAGGAGCCTATTCTCAAAGAACGGAGGTATCTTCTATCACTCGTGCTATCTGCACTCTTAGCCTTCACCTTCTCCTTGCTTCTTCCACAAAATACTAACTTAAGCATCAGAGTGTTCTCGTCGGGCAAGCCCCCGGGGATTCTTCCTCTTCCTCATCTCAGGTACCTTTTGGGAGCCATGCAAGTGCCATCTAGGAGTGATCGGATTGCGCACCATCAAAACCCATGAGCACATCACTATGGGCTAAATATTGGCCCAACATTTACACTTAAACGATCATTTAATTCATTCATCCTATGAAGACCTAAGGATAATGGACTTAAGTAAGATAAACCCATCAGGTAATCATCCCTTAATGGTCTCTTACACTTAACCTCTCGGTTCATAATGATCACAACACTGCCTAATAGGGAAGGACCTCTCCCCTGGCTGCAAGGTGTAATGTCACTCTGCTTGGATGGATCCCGGGAATTAAAACCTTTTGCAAACATCTTTCATAAAACATAATATATATATATATATATATATATATATATATATATATATATTTTGCAAAACCAAATATCAAACACAATTGAAATCCAGTTACACATCTGAACAGAGCTTGTTCAAACCATTTCCCACTTATTTTTTAATTGAAGAGGAGGTTCTGGTGGGTCCTACACCATTTTAGTTTCAGAAGATGTGGTTGCATGACAACAACTTTAAAATCTTGGTCAGTAATTGTTGGAATGAGGAAATTCATGCAAATTTGCTTATGACAATTTTCCTCAAGTTACATAAATTGAAGGTTCAACTAAAGTAGTGGAATCATGTTGTTTTGGGGAATATTCACCAAGTAGTAAGGGTTTTAGAATGTAGTGTTCAGAATGCTGAAGTGGTCCATGTACACCATAATTCCAAAAGCACACTTGCTCAACTACGAGAAGAAAGGAAAAAACTCCATGAGGTAAACAGGTGAGAGGAAATCTTTTTCACCCCCTATAGTCAAAGATGCCTCACAAGTCTTTCCCTCTACGTGAATCCTTAGGTAAGGCACAAGCTCTGATTCCTATCTCTCTGGCCTGATGTCCTAAATAGGCTATGCAAATGGAGTAGACTCGTCTATTGGCGGGGATGTAATCTATAAGACCTCTTCAACTGTTTCCAACTCCATCTATTTTTTGTATGAAAATCCTGGATTAGAAGATATTTGTTTACCGTTGTTAAGACTTAGATTTCTCTACTGTTTGACATTGCCAGAGACTTGTAGGTCCATTTGAAAGGGTGACAGATCCATCATATGGATGGCCGAACCCTACAGGTAGGTTGGGCGAAATTTCAAAAATTTCTCTCTCTCATGTGGGAATCACATTCCCTATTTTAGAAAACTGCATTTTCAATTATCAATCTTGAACCTAAACCAGACCAGATCTAAAACCAAAAGGTAGGAGAGGGATATACCAAATATGGAGTAGTAGTAACCCCCAATGAAGGTGTTCACACCCAAGGAGATTACCAAAAACTGCTCTCACTGAAGATGACACAGTGTAGGGTCGAGCAAAATCAGCAGGATGGTTCTTCAGCAAGAACCTAATTCTTCACCAAGAATCTGATGGAGGGCGAGTGAGCACGACTTCAGATCACCTTTTTTGCCAAAAGGTGATATCAAGAACCCTTTCTTGATCGCTCCTACAGGTGGAGATCGAACTAGTAATGGTGGTAATAGCAGGAGAAGGCAAGAGCAGAAGATGGCGTTAGTCCAACTGCATGCTATCTTCTCTATTGTATCGGTAAAACTGAAGAATGATATGGGGTTCGCCCTTCTCCTCTATTTATGGCCTTAAAGAGAGGTTCTCCTAATCCCATTAGGAATTTCCTAATCCAAATCTTGTATTTGGATATGGACTCTCTTTAAGAGATAAGGATAAACCCATATCTTACCTGTAGGTAAAGATCAGCTCTCCTAATCCAATTAGGAGTTTACTTATCCAAATCTTTATTTGGATCTGGACTCTTTGAGTGGATAGGGACAATCCCTTATCTTATCTGCTGATATAAATCCCAGAACCGCCCCTCTTTAATTAATCTAATTAAGCCAGCTCGAATTAGGCTTTAGGCCCATTAAGTCCATCTGCTCACTTATCCGCCAAACTATTGCCCAGTTGGATATCCTTGTATGCTAAGGGACCCAAACATTGATCTACACATCAGCCACATGGGTTCATCCCACTCTTTGTTATAAGTCCTGGCCGAATTCACTATAGGAGACAGTGAACCCCCGAGCCCATCACCATGGGCTCTTAATGGGCCCAACATTTACACTAAATGGTCATTGGGTCAAGACACCTTATAAAAACCCAAGGACTATGGGCAGATGCAAGATTAGCCCATCAGGTATTACCCTCAATGGTCTTACACTTGACCTCTCAGCCCATAATGATCAAACACTACCCGACAAGAGAGGACCTCTCCCTCAGCTGCAAGGTACAGTGTTGCACTCTCTACTCACATAGATCCTGGGAATTAAAACCTTTTGCAAAACAAATTTCAATGGTTAAAATCGACTACCAACAGCTTTGGTTTCCATCAGAGAGAGTGCATCCCTGATCATTCACTTTGTCCAACAAAGGGACCGATCCTATCATTGTGATCACCCACTCAGATGAATTCTCAGACTGTCCCAACATACCCAAGTTTTGACCCCCTCTAAAGATCTCACTAATTGGCATATCAAAGATAGCCCAATCTGACACCTAGTGCAGTATCATAATCGAGTCTAGGGGTCAGGTGTAACATTCCAGCTTTTCCAATCTATCTCCAAGGTCCAGGGCAATACTAGAATTCTAGTTCGGTTCAGGGTTTCAAGAAAACCCACACTGCATGTACCTCAGGTCTCACCCTGGCAGCTAAGACAAGCCACCCCAACCAACTTGGTGGCACATCAATGTCAGAGAAATCTCTCTAGATCTATCCAATGGCTGTGGATATTTTAAACTAACACGAGTCTCATAAGTGTCCAGTTTAAAGGTATTACACAAAAACACACCATAATAATAGGAATCAAATATGTACTTTATTCATTTACATTAAATGTCATAATGTACATCATTATGATTGGTGATGTGTAGCTCATTGTGACACTAGCAAGTGCACTAGCCGTTCAAGTAATAAAGTAGTGAGTGAAGTATCGTTCCCACGAGGATTTAGGAAACAATTACCAATACTAAATTGAGCACTTCTTATCTGATCAACAAATAAATCAAAACTCTAATGAAAGCTAAGAAATCCTAAATTAAAATCTATCTAAATCATTGGTCCAATTGCCTTCAATTCAGGTTAGAAGAGTAAGCAGTAAATGTTAATCTCAGAATTCAGCAATCTATCAATTTGGATCATTCGAATGAATCATGATTGAGCCTTGGTTTGGTGAAACCCCAAGGTCATGAACAGCCTCTCTCAAGTGCATGTTCATCCTATGCATGAGTGACGGTTCTTCTATCTCTAGCAAGAATCTAATCCCCATGCATGCATTTCTTCAAACACTTCTAAGGCATCAATTCAAATCTGAATTGATCACCAACTGAATTGTGCAAGTTATCTCTAACCTTGCACTCAATTCAGTTCTTGAATAGTAGATCTAAATTCCTAGAGTCTATCTCAAGCACTCTAGGAATTCCAAGCTGTAGATTAATTCGCCCAATCTGAAAATTGCAGATCTGAATTCTCTTTCAAGCAATTCAGATCTTGCAATCTCAGATCTGAGAATTCAGATCTGAGTTTTGAAGGTTAGTTGGCCGAATTAATCTACAATCACACCCTTATTCAAGAAACTTCAAATACAATGCATGACCATTTGAATGAATCAAAAAGAATTAGATTGCTGAACTGAAATTTTACAAGCAGAAATACATCAAGGAAGAATGGAAACAAGGAGAAAGAAGAAAGAACATATAACTAAGAAACTGAATTCAAATCAAAAGAGAATGAAACTACAAATGATTTATTACAGAAGATCTTTGAATCACAAACTCTCAATTCGAACTCACCTTCTTCTTCTAGCTTGCTTGTCTTGAACTTCCTTCAGCCCTTCTTCTTCTTCTTCCTTGCGCCTAGCCTTCTTCTCTTCTCTTCTCTCAAGGTGGCCGAACCTCTAAGAGTGGGAGAGCCTTCCTCTCAAGCAATTGAACAACTTTCTCCCTTCCTAGAGGCCTCCTTATATAGTTTTTCAAAGGGGCTCTTGCCCCTTCTTGAAGCCTCTAGAATGGGGTGTATTACACCCCTCATGAACCTTCTAGAGTGCTCCCTCCTTCTCTTCAAGAAACTCCTAGAAGTTGCCGCCCCTAGCTCCCTTTGGGCTGCTATTTGGGCTACAACTTAGCTTGCTTTTGAGCTCATGTGGGCTACACTCTAGGCTGTTATTTGGGCTAAAAATGGGCCTTCCTTGCTGGGCCGAATTCTCCTCATAGCTAGGCTTTATTTTCTTGGGTTTTCTCAAGGAATTCACTTGCTCTTTTTGGGCCGAAGTGCTCTCTCTTGCTTCCACGACCGGGCTGGACTGAAATTGGTCTTTTTGAACCTTCTTTTCTTGCCTTTTTCCTTCCTTTTCTTGGATTGATTATCCCTGAACCTATTCTTAGCATTAAGCTAAATTAAGGCAAAAATTAATAAAACCGGCATAAAAATCTATGCTAAAGTCCTCAAAAATTATAGATAAATTGTAAGTTCATCAAATACCCCCACACTTAAGCTTTTGCTTGTCCTCAAGCAAAGACATCAGCCATAAACTTAACATTCCCCCCTTCTGTTTTCACCATTTACCTGGTGAACTTTTTAAGATAGAAATGCATTGAGTAGTCAGGGAACTTTTGTAAGTGCTCAACTCTTATTCTTGTAAATTACCATTTAAGATATGTATCAGATCCGAGGAAAGGAGAATATGAATTTCATCATAGTCTAGCCTTCACTCCTAATTCATATATAAATCAGCTCCTTAATTGTCAAGGTTAATAATCAAATTTCACTAAGTTTCACAGCTGTAACTAAATCTCAATGAGAGTTCAACTTTAGAGTGCCCCTTTGAACCTCGGTTGTCACCACAATTACTTATTTCTAAGGGTGAGTGCATCTTATGCTCCATCTCACCCTTTTCTTTTTTTTTTTTTTCGGTGTGAGTGCATTTTATGCTCCATCTCACACACTTTTCTCTCTCTTTTCTTTTCTTCTTCTTTTTTTTTTTTTTTTTTTTTTTTTTTTTTTTGGTGTGAGTGCATCTTATGCTCCATCTCACACTGGTCACTTACTTGAGGTAGGACTCATGTTCTGAGCTGCTAGTTTTACTATTCAACTCAAAATAGCGGAGTCAATTTGGGCTTTTGTCCTTCTTTGCAATTATTGAACCTCAAGAATTAGCACTTCAGATGTGCACTAGCTCTCTTGACCATTAACAATGAAATCAAGGGCTTCCATACACATGAAGGAAGTTAGGGCTAGTCATGCTGAAAGGCATATTCAGCTCCCCTTTTCTCATGCATATATCAAATTGGGTCATTCACAAGAATAAAAACTTAACAAGTACATCAGTCTCCCTCAACTCATTGAATTCCTTCTTAAAAAAAAATCATCAAATAAATAGTAATGAACTTGAGGGGTTCAAGTCTTTTTTTTTTTTGGTTATGTCATTGCCTGCATATGTGTGTTGGGGTGCATGGTTTCAGCCCCCATACCCTAGCCTCGGGCTCACTCCCCCACACTTAAGATGAACATTGTCCTCAATGTTCGTAGTGTTAGGCAGTAACAATAAAACTAGCAAGAGCATCATCAAGTAGTAGGAGGTATTTAGAGGACTTCCCTGAAGATCATTCTTAAATTCTGCAATATGTTGTCGGTGGAAAACTTCTTCTGCTAGAAATCACTTGCAAACTAGAAGAGGAGATCAGTATCTTTATTCAATTAAATTCTAAGAAAAATTAACTAAACTTAAATGCTATGAAAAATAAAAACAAAAAGCAAGTAAGACAGTTTATGACTAAGTATCTGAATTGGGAATTCTCCCAACAGCCTCTTGTTCCCTTGGGTTTACCATGGTGTTACTAGGTAAGGTACCCGGAGCCCTTTCTGAAATCATCTGTGCCAGCTGCCCAACCTGAGTTTCCAAGTTCCTTATCGATGTTTCGTTTTTCTGAAATCTATTTTCCGCACTAGCTATGAACTTGGTCATCAGCTCCTCCAAGTTAGATTTCGGTTCCGGCTGATAGAAGTTTTGGTGGAAAGGCTTAGGTGCATGCTGATTCAGGTGGCCTCTCCATCCGGGGTTATGGGCATGATGGTACTGATTTCCTGGCTGTCTTGTAAAGTTGCCAACAAAGTCTACTTGTTCTGTGGACTGAAAAGTCTTACTGCCAACTTGGAATTCAGTGCTATCATGGCCTCCCCCACACTTATCATACTGTACATGCATAGCTGCCATCTGCATCTCATCAAATTTTTTGCTAAGTGCTCTTATTTGTGCAGAGAGAGCTGTGTATGTATCCACATTATGAAGGCCATGCTGCTTTCTAACTGGTGTCCTTTCTGAATGCCATTGGTAGTTATTGGCTGCCATCTCCTCGATGAGTGCATGGGCAACCTCGGGAGTCTTATTGTTTATGGAGCCCCCAGCTGCTGCGTCTAAGATGGTCTTGTTTGAATCGGTCAGACCATTATAAAATGTTTGCACCTGCAGCCAAATCGGAAGGCCATGGTGAGGAACCCTCCTTAGTAGCTCCTTGTAACGTTCCCAAGACTCATAGAGAGATTCCCCCTCTTGCTGGAAAAAAGTAGTGATGTCATTCCTCATTTTAGCAGTTTTAGAAGGGGGGAAATATTTAGAGAGAAAACGACTGGCCATTTCGTCCCATGTGGCTATAGATCCTGCCGGTAATGAGTTCAACCTAGCTTTGGCTTTATCCTTCAAAGAAAATGGGAATAACCTCAGCCGGATGGCATCATCACTTACCCCATTGTGTTTGAAGGTGTCACAGATTTCCAAGAAGTTAGCAATATGGGCATTCGGATCCTCATGGGCCATACCACAAAACTGAACCGTATTTTGTATCATTTGGATTATGGCCGGTTTAATTTCGAAGTTATTGGCAGCAATAGTTGGCCTGATAATGCTGGAGACAGTCCCGGTGAGGGTGGGCTTGGCATAATCCATCATAGTTCTTTGTTCAGCCATTTCTTGTGCTTCTTGTCTGACTTGCTTAGCAGTTCTCAAACGGACACGGAGAGTCCGTTCAATATCTGGGTCGTAAAGGATCTCTTCCAGTTCAGGTCTGCTTGTCATAAACTGTTAAAGTCAAAGCAATAAAAATGCCAATATTCACAAAAGAAAATAAATAACTAATCCTATTACAACTGAAAATGTAAAGTGAAGTATTGGAATATACAAACCTACATCCTAAAATAAATAAATGCAGCTAACTAAAAGCATATCAACATCTTATTCAATATACAAAATTCAGTAGCAATTTACAAACAGGTCTGAATTCAGTAATCTCTGAGTAGAACAACAGTTTACAAATTCCTCTTCTTTATATTGCTGAAATCAGGGACGGGATTTAATTACACAGATCTAAACTGTTGAGAGCTGAAATCTCAGTAGCTACTGAGAACAGTAATATACAGTTATGAAATCTTAGCAGCTACTGAGGACAGCCAAGTGCGGATCAGCAGTGATTGTGTTCAGGTCTGAGTTTCATATTAAAAGGCTCTTCTGTGCTACTGAAGGTCAATACACTAAACTGAAGTCAATGTACAAAGGATTGATAGCAATTCAGACATCAGTTCTACACAAAATTGAGATCAGCTCTGAAATCTCAGAAGCCACCGAGAACAACAATAAATATAATAGCACAGTTGTGCTCAGGTCTGATTTCCATATTGGAAGGCTACTAAATATTAGATCTGAGCCCACTGTTTTGATGAGCTATGCATCACCAAACACCAGATGGAGTAGCCATACTAAAACTGAACAATTCAGCAGGATAACCTACTGATATTAGCAATGAAACATGCTGTATACAGATCTGCACAAAACCGAAATCAATCAGTAGTAAAAAGATCTGAAATCAGACCTGTATTCACCATGGTGTGGCTGCTGGGATCTTATTTTCTTTTTCTTTTCTTTTTCTATTTTTCTTTTCTTTTCTTTTTTTTTTTTTAAAGGAAGAAAACTAAAACAAAATACAGCAATGAAACCAAAATCTTTTTGGATGAGTGCAGGTCTGATTGATGAATGCAATTCAGCTCTGAACTCATTTTGAGATTTATTTATTTATTTATTTATTATATATATATATATATATATATATATATATATATATATATATATATATATATATATATTTTAGAACCAAAAGAAGAAGAGAATTTTGATTTGCATAAGCTATATTAAAACTGAAACTAAGGATGGAACAATCAAGTATCAAGAGAAGAAACATGGCTCCATCAATGTAGCCCTTGATGGAGTATACACTTATAGGAATGTAGTACACACGGCTGCACACACCCATTCAGATCTGCTAGACTTTCTATTCATGCACAGCTGAAATCAGAGCTAACTATCTTAAAAAAAATTTCAAAGATCAGCCCAGGACAATTCACAATGCCAATTTAGTAATGTTAATTGTAATACAAACCTGTTCAAAACCTGCCCTGGTTCAGTCTTGCTGTAGCAGGTCTGCTATAGTAGCCCTGCTATAGGTCTGAACTCTAATAGAAAAATGGTGTGGAAGTGCCACTTTTCATGAAATCTCTTGAGGCATAAAAAATTCTCAGATTAAATATACTTTTCTTCAACCAAATCAGCTTAGATAGATCGGAGTACAAGTTATTTAATACAGCAAAGTATGCCCTGTATCCTGCTCTGTTCACAACCCCAGTTCAGATCTAGGTGATTGCAGATCCGAATTTCTTCGACCATGACTATCCAATTGTTTTTGGGAGATAGTAGATTTTTTTGTAGGGTGTATTGGGGTGAAGATAACCCCCAATTATCTTTTAAATTTACATCAGTTCAGGTCTGAGTTCAAGAGAACTCAGATCTGAACTGTTGCAGATCTGCTACAGCAGAACTCAAATCTAAACTCAGATCTGAGTTCTGATCCGAATCCTTTGTTTCCATGGTTCTTTCTCTCTCTTTTTTTTTTCACTATCTAAATATATATTTTTTTTCTTTTTGTAATGAAATAAAAGAATAATAAAGGGCTGAGAATAGATTTTTTTTTTTTCTGAGTATTGCAGTTCTGCTATAGCAGAGTTCAGGTCTGAACTCAAGTCTGAGTTCGGATCTGAAATCTCAATTGCCTTACCTTCAGTTATTGCTACCAAATTGTTTTTGGGGAATAGCAGAAGTGCCCTAGGGTGAATTGGGGTGGTGATGACACCCAATTCCCCTCAAAATTTCATCAGTTCAGGTCTGAGTTCAGAGGAACTCAGATCTGAACTGTTGCAGATCTGCAATAGCAGAATTCAGATCTGAACTCAGATTTGAGTTCTGATCCGAATTCTCAATTGCTCCTCTGGGTGTTCAAAAGATCTCCCCCTTTTTTTTTCATTTGTTTTTTTTTTTTCTTTTTGTAATGAAAGAAAGAAAAAAAAAATAAAGTCTGAAACACAAGCAACTCTTTTCGGCTGAGTGCTACAGATCTGAAATCTGCTGATCTGAGTGCCGAATGCAACTCAGATCTGCAACACTCATGTTTATGTGAATTTTTTTTCCTTTTTTTTTTCATTTTGAAGGGAACAACACCAAGATTGAATAGAAATCAAATATGCCTTTATTAAAATGAAACTGAAACCAGAAAAAGAGAGTAATCTACTTAAGAAAGAAGAAACATAACTACATGAGTATAGCAGTTGCAGTCCAAGCTGAAATGAAAAAGTTAGCAACTTAACCCAACTATGAATGCAATGCTGAATGAGATCAGATTAAGAATGCTCAATGTTTCCTAATATTGCTTCTCTAAATCCCCGGCAACGGCGCCAAAAACTTGATGTGTAGCTCATTGTGACAATAGCAAGTGCACTAGCCGTTCAAGTAATAAAGTAGTGAGTGAAGTATCGTTCCCACGAGGATTTAGGAAACAATTACCAATACTAAATTGAGCACTTCTTATCTGATCAACAAATAAATCAAAACTCTAATGAAAGCTAAGAAATCCTAAATTAAAATCTATCTAAATCATTGGCCCAATTGCCTTCAATTCAGGTTAGAAGCGTAAGCAGTAAATGTTAATCTCAGAATTCAGCAATCTATCAATTTGGATCATTCGAATGAATCATGATTGAGCCTTGGTTTGGTGAAACCCCAAGGTCATGAACAGCCTCTCTCAAGTGCATGTTCATCCTATGCATGAGTGACGGTTCTTCTATCTCTAGCAAGAATCTAATCCCCATGCATGCATTTCTTCAAACACTTCTAAGGCATCAATTCAAATCTGAATTGATCACCAACTGAATTGTGCAAGTTATCTCTAACCTTGCACTCAATTCAGTTCTTGAATAGTAGATCTAAATTCCTAGAGTCTCTTTCAAGCACTCTAGGAATTCCAAGCTGTAGATTAATTCGCCCAATCTGAAAATTGCAGATCTGACTTCTCTTTCAAGCAATTCAGATCTTGCAATCTCAGATCTGAGAATTCAGATCTGAGTTTTGATGGTTAGTTGGCCGAATTAATCTACAATCACACCCTTATTCAAGAAACTTCAAATACAATGCATGACCATTTGAATGAATCAAAAAGAATTAGATTGCTGAACTGAAATTTTACAAGCTGAAATACATCAAGGAAGAATGGAAACAAGGAGAAAGAAGAAAGAACATATAACTAAGAAACTGAATTCAAATCAAAAGAGAATGAAACTACAAATGATTTATTACAGAAGATCTTTGAATCACAAACTCTCAATTCGAACTCACCTTCTTCTAGCTTGCTTGTCTTGAACTTCCTTCAGCCCTTCTTCTTCTTCTTCCTTGCGCCTAGCCTTCTTCTCTTCTCTTCTCTCAAGGTGGCCGAACCTCTAAGAGTGGGAGAGCCTTCCTCTCAAGCAATTGAACAACTTTCTCCCCTCCTAGAGGCCTCCTTATATAGTTTTTCAAAGGGGCTCTTGCCCCTTCTTGAAGCCTCTAGAATGGGGTGTATTACACCCCTCATGAACCTTCTAGAGTGCTCCCTCCTTCTCTTCAAGAAACTTCTAGAAGTTGCCGCCCCTAGCTCCCTTTGGGCTGCTATTTGGGCTACAACTTAGCTTGCTTTTGAGCTCATGTGGGCTACACTCTAGGCTGTTATTTGGGCTAAAAATGGGCCTTCCTTGCTGGGCCGAATTCTCCTCATAGCTAGGCTTTATTTTCTTGGGTTTTCTCAAGGAATTCACTTGCTCTTTTTGGGCCAAAGTGCTCTCTCTTGCTTCCACGACCGGGCTGGACTGAAATTGGTCTTTTTGAACCTTCTTTTCTTGCCTTTTTCCTTCCTTTTCTTGGATTGATTATCCCTGAACCTATTCTTAGCATTAAGCTAAATTAAGGCAAAATTTAATAAAACCGGCATAAAAATCCATGCTAAAGTCCTCAAAAATTATAGATAAATTGTAAGTTCATCAATTGGAGTTAAGGATACACTGTCTAATAGCTCCCACATGCACTTAGGTCCAATATGGTACAAGCCGGAGTCCCAGACTTTCCACGTGTTTCTCAAACACTTTCTGTGCCAGTGGCTTAGTCAATGGGTCTGCCACGTTGATGCTAACTTTTAACATCAAACTCTTGTAGATCCAGTGTTGTCACACAACAATGGAATGGGTGATGTGTTGAATTCCAAATTCTAGAATGAACACCATGTCTATCTTGTCAATGTAAACAGATTGGGATAATCCTATTATCCCCTTCGATCTATCTCTATAGAGCCAAAAACCCAGTATGTAGGAGGCTTCTCCAAGATCTTTCATGGAGAATTACTGTGAAAGTCATACTTTCACCGTAGTCAACATTCCTACATCATTCCCAATGAGTAGAATGTCATCTACATACAGAACCAGGAATGTAACCTTATCCCCACTGGATTTCTATAAACACAGGGCTCATCCAATTTTTTTTCATAAGTCAAACCTTTTGACGATGGAGTCAAATCGGATGTTCCAACTCCTAGAAGCTTGCTTAAGTCCATATATGGATCGGTTTGATTTACATACCTTGTGTTCCTGACCCGCAGGTATAAAACCTTGCGGTTACTACATATAGATATCTTCACTAAGATCTCATTTCAGGAATGTAGTTTTGATATCCATTTGCCAAATCTCATAATCATGGTTCGCTGCTACAACTAACAGGATCCTAATGGATTTAACCATGGCCACCAGTAAAAAGGTTTCCTCATAATCGATTCATTCTTTCTAAGTGTACCTTTTCGCCACAAGATGAGCCTTGTAGGTCTCAACCTTACCATCGGGGCCCTTCTTCCTCTTATAGATCCATTTGCAACCAATTGCTTTTACCCCAAGGGACGGATTTACCAGAGTCCAGACTCTATTGGTCTCCATTGAGTCCATCTCAGCTATCATGGCATCTACCCACTTCAAGGAATCTATGTCCAACATAGCTTCCGTATATGTCACGGGATCATCCTCACTAGTCATGACTTCCACCAAGTAATTATCTTGGTCATAGCCGAAACAAACTGGAGGCCTGGAAACCCAAGTAGATCTTCTAGGTTGGTCATTACCTGGAGCTTGTGGGACATCTCCCACTACCCCTGAGCTCTTCTCATAAAGAACAACTTCTTGACGATGATTGTTCAGGATGTAATCATCTTCCATGAAATGGGCATTTCGACTACAGAACACTTTCTGTTTTCCTGGGTCATAAAATAGGTAACCTACAAAGCCTTTGTGGTAGCCTACGAATAGGCAATGACTGGTCTTGGATTCCAATTTGTCCGCACTCATTCTTTTAACGTGTCGGACAACTCCAAATCTTCAAGTATCTTACACTTGGTTTCTTACCGGCCCAAAGCACATAGGGAGTCTTCAAAACTGATTTGGTTGGAACCCGATTCAGCACGTATATCGCAATCTCTAATACGTAACCCCAAAAGGATGTTGGTAACTCTGAGTATACGAGAAGTGATCAGACCATATCCAATAAAGTCTGGTTCCTCCTCTCTGACACACCGTTTAGTTGTGGTGTAGCAGGAGGAGCTAGTTATGATACTATCCCATTGTCCTTTAAGTAGTCTCTGAATTTGTCAGAGAGATACTCGCCACCTCGATCCGATTGAAGGGTCTTAATTTCTCTCCCTAACTACTTCTTGACCTCTTGTCTAAACTCTTTGAACTTTTCAAAGGATTTAGACTTGTGTTTCATTAGGTACGCGTAACCATACCATGAGTAATCATCGATAAATGTTATAAAATAAATGTGTTGGTTATATGTCCTAACACTCATGGGACCACATACATCAGTATGTATAAGGTCAAGCATGTCTGTACATCTTTTAGGCTTATCGTTAAATGGTCATTTCATCATCTTACCCTGAAGGCAAGGTTCATAGGTTGGAAGATCTTCTACAGTTAGAAAATCCAAAGGACCATCCTTTACCAACCTTGAGATACGATCTATGTTAACATGGCTAAGTCGATAATGCCATAGACATGTGGGATTAATTGTATCACGGGTTCTTTTCTTGGGGATGCCACCAGACGTAGTTTCGGTTATGTTAGTTTTCAAAGAATGATGGAGAACAATAGAGACCATTTTCAAGTTCTCCGTATGCGAGGAATTTGTTATTTCTTTTGATAGTAATCATATTACTAAAGAGAACAGAATATTCATTCGCACACAGTTTTGAAACAAAAATCATATTTCTTCTCAAATTAGGTACATAAATACAATCTTTAAGTACAATAATTCCTTCTCTAAAAATTAACTCTACAGATCCTATGGTTGTAGCTGCAACACTTGTAGAAGTTTCCAAGTAAAGAGTAACCTCCCCATCACTCATTCTTCTGCTTGTCCTGAACCCCTGCAGTAAGTTACACGCATGAGTCGAATCTCGTAGTCTATACACCAGGAAGCAGAAGTTACCAACAAATTGGTTTCTATGACAAAGGATTCAAAACTACATTGTTTCTTGGATTCCAGGTACTGAGGACAATTCCTCTTCTAGTGGTCGGCCTACTTGCTGAAGTGACAAGCATCTGATGCTTTGTCTTTCCTCTGCCTTTTGGTCTTAGCAGCTTTCTTCTGAGGCTTTCTCTTTGCCTTCCTCTTCTTCTTGCCCGATTTACTAGCTTCAACAAACATGGCAATGGGCTCATCCTTCATGATCAATTCCTCGGCCCTCTGCAATATATTGTTGAGTTCCTGGATACTAACATTTAGTTTGTTCATGTTATAATTCATGATGAACTGAATGAAGGAAGGAGGCAAAGAATTTAGGATGACATCCACCTTAGTGACATGGTCAATCCCGAATCTAAAAGCCTCAAGTTCATTGATATATCCCATCATCTTAAGACAATGGTCATGAACCTATTGGTTCTTGGACATCTGCGCGGTCATGAACTATTTCAAGACCTTCTGTCGAGTAGAACGATTCTACTCTTCATACATCGTCCTCAAACTGTCTAGGATATCCTTGGATTGTCGATGTATCAAACTGTCATTGATCCAATCAATTAATATCTGTAAAACCCATAATTAAAGCCCATAATTATCCATAATATTACTGATTAATATTATCTAGGTATATGGGCTGAATTGCAAAGAGCAGTTCGGCCCATATAGCTTTTATGCAGTTAATGAGCTAAAGTAGTTTTAACACATTAAAATTGGGTTTTACAGGTGTGTGCCGAATTACATCTTACAATTAACCATCAACTCCTAGACCCAAGAATGAAAAATTAGGGTTGAGAACAACCCCCATCGAACCACAGATTCGGTCCAATTAGTTTGGTCCAATCTGGTTCGAATTCCTATACATTTTGTCTAAAAATTAAAAAATAATAATTACAGACAAGAATGAACAGAACAACAGGTGCACAATTTTCTTGCGCCAATCAAGACTTCGATCTCCACTGTACGAACAACCCATAAATCAAGATAAATATAAAGATCAATTCTAAATATAAATCAGATTAAAAAATATATTAATTTCATATCCATCACCCTTAATCTGGGAACCGATTTCTAAGAAAATCAACAATCTATGTGAATCGGGTAGAACGCCTTATGCCCATTTGCGCAATTTCAGATTTGGCCAATTTCAGTTCAAGATTTGAACCTAGCTCTGATACCACTGAAGGGAACCCTACAGGTAGGTTGGGCGAAATTTCAAAAATTTCTCTCTCTCCCATGTGGGAATCACATTCCCTATTTTAGAAAACTGCATTTTCAATGATCAATCTTGAACCTAAAACAGACTAGATCTGAAACCAAAAGGTAGGAGAGGGATATACCTGATACAAAGTAGTAGTAACCCCCAATGAAGGTATTCACGCCCAAGGAGATTACCAAAGACTGCTCCCACTGAAGATGATACGGCATAGTGTGGAACAGAATCAGCAGGATAGCTTTTCAGCAAGAACCTGATTCTTCACCAAAAATCTGATGGAGGGTGAGTGAGCATGACTTTAGATCACCTTTTCTGCCAAAAGGTGATATCAAGAACCCTTTCTTGATCGCTTCTACAGGTGGAGATCGAACTGGTATGGGCGGCAATAGCAGGAGAAGGGAAGAGCAGAATATGGCGTTAGTCCAACTATATGCTATATTCTCTCTTGTATCGGTAAAACTGAAGAATGATATGGGGTTCGCCCTTCTCCTCTATTTATAGCCTTAAATAGAGGTTCTCCAAATTCCATTATGAGTTTTTTAATCCAAATCTTGCATTTGGATATGAACTCTCTTTAAGAGATAAAGATAAACCCTTATCTTATCTACAGATTTGGATCATCCCTCCTAATCCAATTAGGAGTTTCCTGATCCAAATCTTTATTTGGATCTAGACTCTTTGAGTGGATAGGGACAATCCATTATCCTATCTGCTGATTTAAATCCTAGAACCACCCCTCTTTAATTAATCTAATTAAGCTAATTCGAATTGGGCTTTAGGCTCATTAAGTGCATGTGCTCATTTATCCTCCAAACTGCTACCCAATTGGATATTCTTGTATGCTGTGGGACCCAAACATTGATATACACATCAACCACATAGGTTCAGCCCAACCTCTATTACAAGGCCTGGCCGAATTCACTATAGGAGATAGTGAACCCCTGAGCCCATCACCATGGGTTCTTAATGGGCCCAACATTTACACTAAATGGTCATTGGGTCAAGCCACCTTATAAAAACCCAAGGATTGTGTGTAGATGCAAGATTAGCCCATCAGGTATTACCCTCAATGGTCTTACACTTAACCTCTCAGCCCATAATGGTCAAACACTGCCCGACAAGAGAAGACATCTCCCTCGACTGCAAGGTACAATGTTGCACTCTCTACTCATATGGATCCCAGGAATTAAAACCTTTTGCAAACATTTTGAAACTATAATATATATATATATATATATATATATTTTGCAAAACAAATTTCAATGGTTGAAATCGAATGCCGACAACTCTGGTTCCAACAGAGAGAGTGCATCCCCGATCATTCACTTTGTCCAACAAAGGGGCCGATCCTGTCACTATGATCACTCACTCAGATGAATTCTCAGACTGTCCAACATACCCTGGTTTTGACCCCCTCTAAGGATCTCACTGATTGGCATATCAAAGACAGCCCAATCCTACACCTAGTGCAGTATCATAATCGAGTTTAGGGGTTAGGTGTAACATTCTAATTTTGCCAATCTATCTCTAAGGTCCAGGGCAATATTGGAATTTTGGTTCGGTTCAGGGTTTCAAGAAAACCCACACTGCATGTATCTCAGGTCTCACCCTGGCTGCTGAGACAAGCCACCCCAACGATCTTGGCGGCACATTAGTGTCAGCCTTGGCAGGAGAAATCTCCCCAGATCTATCCAACGGCTGTAAAGATTCTAAACTAACACGAGTCTCATAAGTGTCCAGTTTAAGGGTATTACACAGAAACACACCATAATAACATGAATCAAATATGTACTTTATTCATTTACATTAAATGTCATAATGTACATTGTTCTGATTGGAGCTAAGGGCATACATTTTTCTCCTCTGGAACTTTTTTAGTAAGTAAATCATCAAAATTATCAAATGCATTAAAATCAAACTAAGTCAAATTACCAAATTCATGTTTCACGAATCAGAATAAAATCATCGAATATCAAATTAACCAAATCAAAGTCAACCAATTGAATTAAGTCATAAAACAATCAAATCAATTTATCAAATATAAAAATGCTGATTGCCAAGTTTATCAAATCGGTTTTGTCAGTCTTTAAATCAAA
Source organism: Nelumbo lutea (assembly GCF_056320005.1). Lineage (NCBI taxonomy): Eukaryota > Viridiplantae > Streptophyta > Magnoliopsida > Proteales > Nelumbonaceae > Nelumbo > Nelumbo lutea. Next base: position 38,337,512 of record NC_142684.1, on the reverse strand, counting down.
TCAAAATCAGTGACACTCGTCAAATATTGAAAATTAAGATTGTCAAAACCAATTTGGGGTTGCCTTTTTTTTTATCAAAGAGAGAATTTACTAAGAATTAAAGCAATGCATTGAGTATCAAAAATTCAAACTGTCATTAATAAGCTTGAGATAAAAATGACACCAAAATATAGTTTAAAAAGGCCTCAAATCATGTGTTAGAAGTAAAAAATTGCAAATAAAAAACAAGGAAACAACATAATCAAATTACCAAAGGCTAAAACATTATCTTGATTGAGAGTGTACCAGTCGTATATCTCCTTCGTCCAAGTTTTATTTGACCAATCGACCCCCACCACCATGTTTAGAGACTCAAAAAAATCATGTATGTCAAATTTGATAGCCTAATTCATCCATTTGATTATTAAATTAGGTAGATTCTATTTTGATGCATTAGATTAAATCACCACATCTTTTGCCTCAACCTAGACCTTGAGAGGGTGGGGGCTGACACCAGCCCCTTACTTGACTTATTTAAACACCTTGACCAATGAAATTTAGCCAAATGGACTTAAAAGGCACAAAAACCCAAATAAACCCCATTTAAAATTAAGAAAGGACAAAATAACATTTATAAGTAAGTAAAATTTACATTTTTTGCCACTGGCAATCCCAAATACATGACTACAATGTTTGTCATACCCCAAGCTCCATTTAGACACATGAAACACATAGAAAACCATCCAAAATCGAGGTAAAATGTTGCACAAGAAGGAAAGATCAACTGCAGATCTTTTCCTCTCAAAATCTTTCCCCTTTTTAATGAAAGAGCCTTGTTAAAGGCTAGACTTTGTAGTAGGATGAGATTCAAACCTATTTTCTCCAATTTCTCTATAAATAGAGACCCAACTCAAGGTCGAAAGAGGGGGAGAGACCAAAAAGAGCATCCTCTAGCCTCTGTAGTGCCCTTATTCCCATTAAATCCCAAAGCATTTGAAGTTCGAACTTCAAATCTTCCCCTTTGTTCTCAACTTCAAGATTTGAAACTAGAAACCCTCTCCCTAGCTTCATAGCTCATTCAAGATTCATTTGAACTCGTTCTAGCTATTGGAAAACTTCTATCAAGGTTGTACATGAGAGGTAAGCCTCTAATTCTACGTTTAAACTTGATTTCATAATCTCTGTTTTTTCAATTCAATTTTGGACGACTTGAAGTCCTAAAACCATAGGGATTTGCATTCCCAGTTTCCATTACCTATGCCCTGATAACATTACCTCAAATCAGTTTTGGGAGTGTCAAATTACAATAATTCTTAGCAAATGGTTTTTATTGATTTTCATTAGAATTCAAGCCTAAATCATTCCCATATTGGGTTGCTATAGCATCTTGGAAAAAGGGGAGCCTAACACCTTCCAATCCTTGGAACCTAAAAGCTCTTAGTAAAGTGCCTTTCTTGGTATACAACAGAGTCACTATCAATGCAGTAAAATCAAATTTTTGAATATGAAGTTGAGGGCCCATTTCCTTTAAAAAATGGGTGGTGACTCCTTTTGTTTATGCTAGCTATGATCTTCCCGTAGCTCACAGTTGGTGACTCATCGCACCTTAGTTAGCCAAAGTCAACCAAATCACAACTCTTTTCAGCCTCATTGCACTCTAGTCAACGAAATCACAACTTTTTTCGGCCTCAATCTCACATCATTTAACCAAACCGCAACTCTTTTCAGCCTCATTGCACCTTAGTTAGCCAAACTGCAACTTTTTCAGCCTCATCGCACCTTAGTCAACCAAATCACAACTATTTTGAGCCTCACCGCCCCTCAATTAGCCAAACTGCAACTTTTTTTCAGCCTCATCGCACCTCAGTTAACCAAATTGCAACTCTTTCCAACCTCATAGCACCTTGGTTAGAAAAATCGCAACTCTTTCTAATCTCATCACACCTTAGTCAACTGAATCACAACTCTTTCCAACCTCATTGCAACTCAGCCAACCGAATCATAACTTTTTTTAGCCTTATTGCACCTTAGCCAACCAAATTGCAACTCTTTTCAGCCTCATCACACCTCAGCTAGTCAAATCATAACCTTTTTTATCCTTATTGCACCTCAGTCAACCAAATCGCAACTTTTTTATCCTCATCGCACCTTAGTCAATAAAATCACAACTTTTTTCAACCTCATCGCACCTCATTCAACCAATTCACAACTTTTTTTAGCCTCGTCGCACCTCAATCAATCAAATCATAACTCCTTTCATCTGCATCGCACCTTAGGTAGCCAAATCGCAACTTTTTTCAACCTCGCCACACCTTAGTTAGCCAATCACAACTTTTTTCTGCCTCATCCCACCTCAGTTAGCTAAATCACAACTCTTTTAAGCTTTATCGCACCTCAGTTAGCCAAATTACAACTCTTTCACCATCATCACACCTTAGTTAGATAAACTCCAACTCTTTTCAGCCTCATTGCATCTTAGTCAACCAAATCACAACTCTTTTCAGCCTCACCACACCTCAATCAACGAAATTGCAACTCTTTTTACCCTCATTGCATCTTAGTTAGCCAAATCGTAACTCTTTTCACACTCATTGCAACTCTTTCTAGCATCAGTTAGCAAAATTGCAACTCTTTCCAACCTCATCGCACCTCAATCAACCAAATCACAACTTTTTCCAGCTTTATCGTAACTTCGCCAACCAAATTGCAACTCTTTTCAGCCTCATTGCACCTGCACAACCATTTTCATCCTCATTGCACCTCAATCAACCAAATTGCAACTTTTTTCGGCCTCATCGCACCTTAGTTAGCCAAATCGCAACTCTTTTTAGCCTCATCACATGTCAGTTAGCCAAGTCACAACTCTTTTCAGCCTCATCGCTCCTCAATTAGCCAAATTGTAACTCTTTTCAATAGTTGGGGAGGGGGTAAGTTGGTCAACTAGGTAATTGACCATGTTCCCCACATTCATTCATTGATATATTGGGTCTAGATATGTTCATGGGCTGGGCTTGGGCTTGGCCTAAAGCTTGAGCCTGATACAGTGTAAAATCAAGCCCAAAGCCCGGCCTGTGAACAAGTTTGGTTGGGTCCCATGGTAAGCGTTTATTCTAGAGAGTATTGGTTACCTAGGTATTAGTTATCTTAGAGGGTGCATAAATATCACACAAGAGCATTTAGAACCTATCTTATCCAAGCAAGTTTCACCTAGGAACAAAATATAGGCTGATGTGTTGGTTCAAGATGTACTTTTTATTTTATTTTTAGTTTTTTTTTGAGACCCATCTATCCCCTGAATCAGGTTAGACATCGAAACACCCACTATAGGGGCATGTTGCATATTTGGGGGTGTCACCAATATGACACTCATCGACCAATATGCCATGACACGTTTCAAAGGTTGGGAAACACTTTGCTCGAATAAAACCGCATACCCAATTAAGTGAAAATGAACAAGGCCTTGATAATAACTTTAGAGTATTAACAATTTTGCTTGACAAAAGGGTGTATATCACAAATTTCCAAGTCATTGGAAAAAAAAAACCCACGCATCACACAGGTCTCGATTAGTGTATGATGAAGGAGAGGAACAAAGGAGGCTATGCCAAAGTATGTATTTGGTTTCTGGGCATTTATGGATGGAGTGTTTCTTAAATAAATGTTTAATTGAAAAACACTACTTTAAACATTTATTGTTTTTGTTATTTGGTTGGGTGTTTCAAGTAACGTTCCATAAACTATCTTCCACATCAGTTTACGATGTTCGGAGTAAGCATTTCATTTCAATAAACTTTAGGGTATTGGAGAAACTTGAATTTAAAGTTTTCCCAAACGCCTCATGCACATTGAAGCCAAATGGTTTTGAAGGCCACTGCCTAAGTGGCACTGAAGTGTTGGCATAACCCTATTAGTCAAGTCGGATTTTCTGCTACAACTCTCACACTCTAACCGGCTTGAATTGCAGCCACACATCGCCTTCTTTGTTTTGTGAGATGTGGGGTTGCAATGTACCGCGTGGGCAAAGTGCGGGAGAGAAAGTGAATAGGAAATCTGGATTCTGCCTAAGGTAAGTGCCTTTGGCACTCCAATATTCTCTTGGCCTCCTTGCGGCTGTCCTCAACCGTCAAGGCGTCAGCAGTTCACCGAGGAGAACGAGGGAAAAAAGAAGACGGAAGGAAAACGCTCACTCTTTTCATGGGTTGCCTGGGGACAATATCCTATACCTTCTTTTTACTGGTGCTTCTCTCTCTTCTTTTCTTTGAAATTCTGAATTCGTTTTTACAGTACTTCTCTGGTATACAAATTTGAGTTCACTCTCTTTTTGTCCTCTCTTGTCAGAGCTATTCGTCTAGAAATCCTATTCGTAGTGGCCCAGAAGGCTTTCAGTTTTCGAGAGCTTTGAAATCTTCTTCACGAAGTATGTATCGGGGATTGTCACTCAGAACTTCTATGGGTGAAGAAACTGCAGCTTCCATGGCAAGGCAGGACGAAGGGCCTTCAAGGGGAATTGAGTGCTCTGTACGGAAAGTTCCACATGTCTTGACCGTCGCCGGCTCCGACTCTGGAGCTGGTGCTGGAATTCAAGCTGATCTCAAGGCATGTGGGGCGCTTGGAGTGTATTGCTCCACTGTCATTACTGCGGTCACTGCGCAGAACACAGTCGGAGTTCAGGTTCAATTCTAATTTTGCTCTTGAAATGTATAAACAATACTGTAGAGTGGAAACATAAGAATTTGGGATTATACTTGAATTGCATTTGTAACATCTTCTTTTGCTGTTAAATTTTAGGGAGTTCATCATGTGCCCGAGGAATTTGTAGGAGAACAGTTGAAATCGGTTCTATCTGATATGCATGTTGATGTGGTAAGTCATGATTACCACCAAAAGCTTTTGATGGTTGCGTGGATATTAATTTAACTTCTTCTTTCCAATTGCCAACTGGATTTTTTTTACACTTGCATCACATTTATATATGCACAATTTCATTTTCCTTTTGAAGATTCAAGGTTTAAGTTCTATCACGTGCAAAGCACGTGCACACTACTAGTAACTATAAAGAGAAACAAGCCTTAGTTCACTGAGAAAGATTTTGTCCAAGTTAGCAAAGATGTTGAAGATGTAAGGACCGGCATCAAGTTTGTGTGAAATAGAACATGTGAATTGATAATATTCAGGTTCAGGGAAGTGCTGTTGGGGGGATGTGAAGAGCAAAATTATGAGACTTTGGAAGGCTTGGATGTTCAGGCAATTAAATGTTTCTGTTGATAATACAAGTCATGATGCCTTGTATTAGATAAAACAATGTTTTTGATTTGAAATCTAGGGTGGGAGAATATAATGAGGTCCAATTGGAAGGTTAGGGGCGTAGTTTGGCTGAAGAGGGGGCAAATCAGGGTATTGTCATTGGGAGCAATCAACCTTGGGATTTCTTTTTTTTGATCAGTAAATCAACCTTGGGATTTAATGCTCACATATGAAAAGTTTGTGGTGAAGGATAAGGGTGTTTAATGTCTTTGGACAGATAAGGGTTCTAGGATTCATCAGTGAGTCCATATTTACTAGTCTATGTAAAACATTAGCAATCTTTACAAAAGGACAAGACTTAAGGACAATGTTCATGCTTTTGATCCTTCATTTAGGTGGATGTGTAAAGATCAAGATGTGTTTCCTATTGTTCCTTTGACTGGTTGTGTGGGTGATATTCTTATGGATATGCAGAGTTAAAGCATATGCCTTGAGGTAGGGGGCATTGATTGTTGTGGGTGTGTGTGGTAAGGATCATCTAGCATCAATTAGTGTTCACAGAAATTTTATTTACTGAGGATTATGTTCATAGTTCTGTTGTGAGGTGTATTCAGAATCAGAAAGGGTCATTTACTTAGAGACCTCCTGTAGTTTTGTTAGAGGAGGAAAGGGGGGAAAGAAAGATGGAAACAAAAGGTAGAATTGGAGGAGATCTATGGCTTTTTACCAAGAATGTTGGGATTTCCTAAAATCAGAGCTTCTGGAAATCTTTTGAAGAATTTCTCCTTAAAGGGGAGATTTCCTTTGGAGCTAATGCTACTTTCATCTCATTGATGCCTAAGAAGGAGGCAAAGTATCCAAAGGACTTTAGGCCTATAAGTTTGATTGGCAGCCTTTATAAAATATCTCAAGGGTTCTGTCTGAAAGGCTTAAGTAGGTTTTACCCTCAATGATCTCATCATTTGAAGGGACTTCTGTGGAAGGCTGACAGTACGTGGACCAAATCCTAGTGGCTAAAGAGTGCGTTTTTGAGAAAAGAAAGAGTAGAGAGAAGGGTTTGGTCTGTAAACTGGATCTCTAAAAGGCCTATGATCTGGTGGATTGGAGGTTTTTGATAAAAATCCTAGAGAGGCTTGGGTTTGGAGCATGGTGGAGGTTATGGATTGAAGGTCATGTTAGCTCAGTTCACTATTCAATTCTTATTAACGGGGCAGCAAAAGGTTTCTTCCTTGCTAAGAGAGGAATAAGACAAGGGAACCCTTTATCCCCCTCATAGTTTTCAAGGTGCCAAGGCGAGCCTAGGCGATAGGGGGGGTGCCTTGTTGCCTAGTCACCTGCCGGTGCCCAAGCAATGGATTTTTCTTTTTATGTAAAATACATAGATCCTAGGATAGTTCTCTAGGACCATAACCATATTTCCTTTATAATTATTCATAGGAAAAGTATAAAGTTCATGTTAAAGTATAGAAAATCAACATATTCATGAGAAGAAAAGAAAGAGGGAAAAGAAAATTCAAAAAATATAGGGGCTGAACCCTTATTTTTGTTATAGGAAAAGAAGAAGAAGAAGAAGAAGAAGAAGAAGAAGAAGAAGAAGAAGAAGAAGGAAACTAGTATATTCCTTACTTATTGGTTCAAGTTTTGAAGTCTTTGAGGGTTTGGTACAACATTTAGCAATGTTTGTGTTGATTAAACCCTAAAAAATAGGAAAATAATAAAAAGAAATTAGTATATAAACACACAAAATGAATATTTTAGTTTAATAATGTCTATTTTATAATTATAGTCTCAAAAAATAAAGAATAAAAAAATCTATATATATATATATATATTAAAATTGGACGTTTCATGTCAGCATGTCTCTCCTTTGAGAGAAGCTATTTATCTATTTTCTCCATTTTTTGCATTTTTTATTATTTTCTTTTGTTTTAAAAATATAAAACAGTAATCATTGCTTATCTTGATTAGATTAATAAAGCTGCACACTATTAGAGAGAGACCTTTGGGTTTTCCAGGCCTCTTATTTTAATGCATGCTATTATTACATTTCAGAGAGAGAGAGAGAGAGAGAGAGAGTAGTAATAATAATATAAATCAAGGTTTTTAAAACCAAACCGGACAACGAACTGATCAGAGGTCCGGTTCTCAGGTTGAACAGTCCGATCGTTTGAACTGAATAGATGACCTGTTTTGACAAAAAATAAAATAATGGTCAAAACCGTTGGACGATTCAAACGATTTGATCTCCTGAGTCAGCGGTTTGCTGACCAAATCAATAGTTTTTGGCGAAATAACGGTTTTGGGGTTGTTAGAATGCTTGAGTCAGGGGTATTTTTGTCATTCTGGTGTATCTTCTTGAAAGTGAAAGGTCTATTGTATCTGAGTTTAAGTTATGTGTCCCATCTTCTATGAGGGACAAATTGTCTTTCTTGTAACTCTAAGTTTTATGAATAAAATTCAAGTGGGTCGGCTAGGAGAGTGATTTTTCACATTCTCTCTAGTCTGGCCGAATACTCTTCTTCTCTTCTTCTTCTTCTTCTTTCTCTTTTCTTTCTTCTTTCTTCTTCTCTACTTTGACCTAGAATCAACTAGGGTTTATTCACATGGTATCGGAGCTGTAAGGTCGTATCCTCACTTCTTTCTTGTTGCTGTTCTCTTTTTGGGTTCGCCGCCAACCTTCACAGTCATATTCTTTTCCGACTGACCTGAGTGGAGGTTCGATAAGGGGCTGAAAAGGAGCTGTCGTTTTGTGGGCCTGGAGGTGAGAATGCCTCCGGTCGTTGCTGTGGTGGTCGTTGGAGTGGTATATTAAACCCTCTATTCAGTATCGAAGAGGGCTGAATGTGGACAGGTATGAACACTACTGTTGCTGGTCCAAGTAAGGGACTGTGAATGTTTTCTTTTTGCTTCAAAAGTTGGTTGTGGTGATGCTCGGTGTGACTAATATGCATTTCAGTCGTGTTCCTCTGCATTTCTCTTCATATGTATGCTGAAAGAAGAGTTGTCGACTGGTGAAGTTCACAACAGCAGTAGATTGGTGGTGGTTGTGTCGTGGTGATTGGTGTAGTGTTTGATGTGAAGGCTGAGTGATTTCAATCTTAGTGTGTTGATGGTGAATGGTTCTGCAGTGTGCAGCTCAGGTGTTTGATGTGAAGACCGAGTGATTTCAGCCTTAGTGTGTGGTGTGTAATGTGTATTTAAAGAAGCTGGAGTTAGTGGTGTTATAAGTGAGATAAGCCTTGTGAAAGAGTGTGAGGTTGTGTTGTGTATTTGAAGGTGAAATAATTAATATGGCTTCATTTAAAAATGGGAATGATAACAAAACAGGTGTCATGCTTTCTCGAGACTATCTAAGTGTTCAAATGACATCCATTAAGTTGAATGGTGAGAATTATGTACCATGGGCAAAATCTTTGGAGGTGTTCTTGAAGGCCAAGAGGAAGGTAAAACATGTAAGAGAGGAGAAACCTTCCTCTGATTCCCCTGGGTTCAGTGACTGGGAACAAGAAGATGCACAGATAATGACATGGCTCTGGAACAGCATGGAACCAAAGATTAGTGTGAACTTCATGTTCCTAGATACAATACAAGTAGGGTGTATCAGTTATACCAAGAGTACTTCAATTTGAAGCAAGGGAGTCAAAGTTTGGAAGAGTACTATGCAAGTTTGAGGAACATTCATAATGAGCTCAATGTGTATCACCCTCTAACATCAGATGTCCAGATCCAACAACAGCAACGTGAACAGCTTGATGTGACTAGCTTTCTTGTGGGCTTGAAGGCTGAGTATAAGCCTGTCAGAGCACAAATATTGGGGGGATCAACTCTCCCCTCATTTGAAGAAGTCACCTTCTAACATCAGATGTCCAGATCCAACAACAGCAACGTGAACAGCTTGATGTGACTAGGTTTCTTGTGGGCTTGAAGGCTGAGTATGAGCCTTTCAAAGCACAAATATTGGGGGGATCAGCTCTCCCCTCATTTGAAGAAGTTTTTGCCCGTCTTAAGAGGACATCCATTGGGCTGGTGGAACATTCTTCCTTCTCTGATAGATCTGGTTTGGTAGTGACTAAAGGGAGTGGCCGTGGAAGTGGAAGTGGTGGTGGCAGCAGTGGCCCTCCAAGCAACCGTGGTGGACACATGTTTAACCGGGCTAGTGGCCGGACTGGAGGCCGAGAGTCAGGGGGAGGTTGTGGAAAAGGAAGGAGTAATGCTTAGAGAAAATGTACACATTGTGGCTTAGAGGGGCACAAAGTTAATTTCTACTATGATTTGCGTGGTCCACCCAACACTTGGGCTAACCATGCTACATCTAAGACTAGTAGCACAAATACTGAAAGCCAGTAAACTGCCCCAACCCCCTCCACACCCGCTTGTGCTTCCGGGCAGGAAATGGTGAGTGAACCACGGGCAGTATATGAGCAGTTCCTTCAAACATCTCAGTAGAACACAACTACACTTGCCCATTCAGGTATGACTTGCTTAGCTTCCAAAGCCTCACCTTGGATCATTGATTCCGGAGCCTCGGACTATATGTCTGGGACTCTTGACGTATTTTCTTCCCTTTCTCGCTCCTCCACATCTCAGACAGTTACACTTGCTAATGGTTCTACATCTCCTATTTGTGGTGTTGGTGATGTTGATCTCTCCTCCTTGTCTTTAGCATTTGTTTTATATGTTCCTAAGTTCCCTTTTAACCTTATGTCTGTTAGCAGATTAACCAAGCCCCTTAATTGTTCTGTAATCTTCTATCATTTTTCTTGTGTGTTTCAGGATCTCAAGACGGGGAAGAAGATTGGTGGAGGGCATGAAGCAGGTGGTTTGTATTACCTTGATGGTGGTGGCCCCCTAGTGGCTTTTCAGTTGTCTCTTACTCCTCTCCAATGGCACTGCAAACTTGGCCATCCCTCTCTCAAGGCTTTGAAGCTGCTAGTTCCTTCCTTGAGTCATCTTTCATCATTAGATTGTGAGTCATGTCAGTTGGGAAAACATCATCGAGTCTCATTTAGTCCAAGAATTGATAGTCGTGCCTCAAGTCCTTTTGCTTTAGTTCATTCTGATGTATGGGGTCCAGTTAAAGTGGTGTCATACAATGGGTTCAAGTATTTTGTAATCTTTGTTATTGACTTTTCAAGGATGACATGGATTTATCTTACAAAAGACCGTAGTGAATTGTTCTCTATTTTTCAGAAATTTCATGCTGAAATATGCACTCAATTTGGTGTTCATATGAAAATACTTCGCTTTGATAATGCCAAAGAATACATCTCACCATTTCAGCAATACCTAGAACATCATGGAATAATTCATCAAACTTCTTGTGCCTATACCCCGCAACAAAACGGTGTAGCTGAACGGAAAAATAGACATCTTCTTGAAACTGCTCGGTCCTTGATGATCAATATGCATGTCCCAAAGCATTTTTGGAGTGATGCTGTTCTTACATTTTGTTTTCTGATAAATCAGATGCCCATGTCAATCCTTGGAAGTCAATCCCCTTTCTCCGTGTTGTTTCCCACTTTGTCTCCATTTCCTCTCACCCCAAGAGTCTTGGCTGTGTTTGTTTTGTTCAACACTTGGGGCCTAGAGTAGACAAGCTAGATGCTCGAGCTACGAAGTGTATTTTTCTTGGCTACTTGAGGACTCAGAAAGGGTATAAGTGTTATAACCCAAAATTTCATAAATCGTTTGTGTGCTCTGATGTCACATTCTTTGAATCAGTTCCATTTTTCTCAGATGTCGGGGTCTCTTCTCCCTCTATGGTTCCTCTTTCTGTATCGGTTGTGGACCCTTTTCCGTAGCTCCCATTCCTACTGCAGATGCACATCATATGCCTGTTACTACAGAGAGGCCGCCAATTACTCAAGTGTATACTCGCAGAAGTGCTTTGGCTCCTCCTCCACTTCAGCTCCTGTTGACAGATCCTACTACTGCTCCTTCTCCCTCAGATCTTGATCTCCCTATTGCTTTGCAAAAAGGTAAATGTACTTGTACTACTCATCCCCTGAACTCGCCAGATATTGAGGAGTGGTTGCCTTGCCTTGAACCCGCCTGACACTGGGGACGGGGTAGGGATGGGGTAGAGTGTCTTAACTATGGGGCAAGGACAGGGATGGGGTGCCCCGCCCTGAACCCAGCCTGTTGTCATTCCTATATAATTGTTAATTATTAGTGAAATTAATAAAAATGTTAGCTTTTGTAATTATTTTTATTTATTTAAAGTTAATAAAAATTTCATTTAAAAATAACAAAAATAATAACAATTATTAAAATTACTATAAATTATTAATAAAGCTAAGTTTATTAAAAAATATTTATTCATATTAAATTAATAAGAATTATTTTTTTGTAAATCAACATTAAATGAAAACCCAATTATTAAAATTTTAGATATTAACAATAACTTTGAATACTTTTAGTCAATTAACAATAAATTTTGATTATTAATATTGATTAATAGTAAATAAAATTATTAAATCTTTCAGATTTTCCCGTGCATCGCACGGGTCCCCGCTAGTATTTTATAACAGAAAGTACAAAACTGCTTGGCGATTAGGCGAAGTGAGCCTCAAATGGCGCCTTGTCACCGATGCCTTGACAACTATGATCCCTCTTCCTTTTCTCTCTAGTGGCTGAGGTCTTAAGCAGAACAATTGTGGTTGCAGATGTATAAGGACTGCTTAGGAGTTAGAAGATTGGTAGAAATCAAGTAGTTATTATCCCATTTTCAATTTTATGATGACACAATTCTGTTTTGTGAGGATGTAGACATAGAAATAGTGAGAAATTTGAAGTTGCTGCTTGATATCTTTGTGGGCATCTCAAATTTGAGGATCAATTGGAAGAATCCTTCAAGTTTGAGCTAGGGGACCATCTCATCATTGTGGCCTCTCCAGTCTTCTTCTGTAGATTTGAAGCACCAACTTCTAAGACATCCTCCAACAAGTCTATCACTGCTTTATAGTCTTCAAAAGGGATGAACAGTACTGGGCCTTTTACCTTCTGGTTTTTGAGCATATCAGCTGCTACAACCCTCCAATTTTCTGGTTTCTCTTTTACTTCAACCACCAGCTTCTTTTCCCACTTGGTCTTCCCTGTGTTGAACACCGGCTTATCACTGCCCAGATCATTCACCAAAAAATATTTCCCAGAATCTGCTCCCTTCTCAGGACAAGTTTCGCTTGTTTCTCCAATTGCATGTTTTACCTCATCTTTCAAAAAGTCCTGTAAGATAATTTTGATCTCCCTCCAACTTGAGCCATTTCTTCCTTCAGGAATGCACACCAGCTGCTTCTTCCCTTTTCCCAAATATTCAAGTAAAGCCAAGAAACTACCTTTAGTGTTCCATCTTCTTTCATCAAAGTACCTTTGTTCTTTTTCTTCTCTAGAGCTCTTCCACTCTCTGTTTCTTGATTGAAGTGCTCCCTCCACAAATACTTTAAACCACTCAACCACAGCATAACCATGGATTTCCTTATTTCTCTGATCTTCAACATGATTTTCCCTTTTACTTTGTGCCTCTCAAAGAGCAGAGTTTTAGCCTTTTAGAAATCTTCTCCATGTTGTTGTCTGCACGAACTCCATCCTTCTCTGCTCTAATACTCACTTCTCATGCTTATCTCTAAAGGTGTGGTTATGCAGGCTGCCCTGTTAATAGATAATAATGGTTAATAGATATTAAATAAAAGCAGAAAAAGTGGTGAATCCTTTTTCTGTTATCTTGTTAAGGGGTTTTTCCTTCAACATTTTTCTGCACAAAGTTTAATACTTTATCAAAGTTATTCACAGTTTCTCCAATCTCAATCTATTGCATACAGTTGTACTGACTTGATAGTATTATGTAAATATTTTTATAAGGTTGTTTTTTTTTGCACATAAAATTCATGATTTTTGTTCCCTCAGTTGAACATAGGGAATATGTTACTCCTTGGTGCAATTTTGAACTGCTGTGTTCTGGAAATGCTCAGGTTAAAACAGGAATGCTTCCTACTATTGAGGTTGTCAAAGTTTTATGTAAAAAACTCAAGGAATTTCCAGTTCAAGGTATGCAATATATGTTGAAGGGAGATCAATTTCTTTGTAATTCTAGTGTCTTTTCAATTTCTAAGGTTAAACCTTTGAAGGCAGCTTTGGTGGTTGATCCGGTCATGGTGTCTACAAGTGGTGATGTATTGGCTGCTCCTTCCATACTTTCTGTATTTCGGTATGTTAAGCTATTTCACACGGAGGTTTACAAGTTCATTTCTTGCTGTCTATAATGTTCTGTAGGACTATTAACATTGTATAAGAATAATATTGTCATTGTACTTGTGCTGATGATTAGGTGGCTATTAAGGGCAGCATCTAATTTGAAATCTTAATAATAAGTCAATGATAGAGGGGCATGAGTGAAAACCAAGACAGATTCTCTATCCTATTTTATCTTCTTTTCATTGTTTTTTTTTTCTTAACTTATATAAAGGGTAGCCCAGTGCACGAGGCTCCCACCAATGAGGGGTCTGGGGAGGGACATATGTACGCAGCCTTACCCTGCACATACAAGGAGGCTGTTTCCAAAATATTTTTTCTACTTGGTATCAGAACAGCATTAGCGATCCAAAATGTTTCCTTTTAATTAGAGTAAGTGGGCCCAACCCGAGCCTGACCCATTCCAACTTGAGATTTTTATGGTTTGGGCATGAGTTTTCAAGCTTTGGGCTGGCAATGCTAGAAAACAAGGGCTTGACCTAAACTTAGGTTGGGCTTGGGTTGAAGCCTGGGGTAGCTTGAGCCCACCCTGACCCAACTAGAGTATGCTCGAATAAATACACAACATTATGCATTTTATTTATATAAAAACATCTTTTTTCTAATTATATATCATCATCATCATCCATGCCTTATCAAAGATGGATACAGAAAAGGCAGCAGGTGACTCAAACCGAAGGGGAGGAGAGAAGGGTCAATTCTACTCCTAAATTGGCTTTTGTGACTGAAGTGAAAAGGTGATCTATGGAAGGGCTGGCATTGCTAAAATTGTCAATAGGGAGGTAGAGGTAAATAAATTGTTTGGCCTATTTTTCTAGGTTAGAGAGGAATTTGCTGGAAGAACTAGGGAACAAGGGGTGGGAAGAATATTGTAGGAGAGGTCTACAAGAGAAGAGAGCAAGGTTTGGGGTGAAGGTGATGAGTGGGGTGGTGTTTGAGGGGGAAGAGTAAGAAGAGGTTAGGTGTGCCTGGGTGTAGGGATCTTGAGATTAATGGAAAGAAAGGACCGAAGTCTACACTCAATCTTCCAGCCTTCACCTTCTCAAAACAAAAGAAGTCGCCAACATTGCTCTCTCCCTGACCATTAGAGCTGCTGCCAATGACTATTTCCCCTATTTCTCATGACTTTTCTCCTTCCTCGACTTCCACAGCGACTTTGTCACCTCCCTTCCCAACTTCTTCATCTCCCACTTCCGACCCCTCCCCATTTTTGACAGAGGTGATCTCTTCAAAAACCACCAGATCTGTTGATCCCAAACTGTGCCTTGATTCTTGAGATGCCACATCCTCCACTCAGGTTCAAGCGCGACACAGACTACTGCTATATTTCTTTCAGTCTAAGAGCATAAGTCTGCACCTCCAACTGAAGAAGAAGACGGGCGACTATTCTTCTCCACCCCTGTTCAGCTAACTATCCTCTTATTGCCATTTTTATCGAACTCGGCGATCACCCAGACCCACCTTTCCCCCTCTTTCTCAATCAATCCACTCCTTCCCGAAGTCCTGCTGCTTTTAAATTTTGGCATGATACCTAAGCTATTTCTTTTGTATCTTCTAAACTTCCTAAGCCGTTTGACCGTCCCCTTATCAAAACACTCGGTCCCCAAGTTCTTCTCTTGGCCTTCCACATGTTCTTCAATAACTCTCCCCTCTCCACCAACTTCCTTATTCACTAAGGCAAGCGGGCTATGTCAATCCTCTTTATCCGAAGTCAAGTGGGTACCACAACCATTTCTTGGGGTCCTACTCATCATTTTCAGTGTGCCCCACATTTTCTGAATCATGCTTATAGCCATTAATTTATCCTTTAATGCCAATACTGCCCTTGCCTTCAACATCCATCCATCCCTCTTTAGCCTGCCTGTTCGTCTTCCTTACCAATGCCATAGAAGGCAGTGGACCTCTTACTACTTAGCTCCCTCCACCGAGACAAGTTATCGATCCATCTTAGCGGGTATGAACCTTCGATCACCAACCTTAGATTGAAGTTCTCACCAGCATAACGAAGGGATAACAATGTGGACACAAAACGAACCTCTACAACTTCGACTAAAATACAAGCAACAACAAAGTTTCTCCAAGAACTTATTATTGAATCCATGAACCTGAACCTTCCACACACATCTCCCATTGCTTTAAAAGTTTGGGAACACCATGCGTGCAGAGGAATCCCATATGTGCTCAACCACACCAAGATTGAGGGGCCTATGTCTCTAATTGCTCCTACCAATGGGCACCATCTCGCAATCCTAAGCTCTGGGGAGCATGTTCTTGAGACAAAAGTTCTCTTGCTTCTTCTACATTGCCGAAAATAAAAGGGAAAGATCTAGCATTCAGTTTTCTAACATGAAAAGAGCTTTTAGGATGCCATTCTATCCCCGCCCATCTCCCCACAACTTCTGTGCGGATCGGAATTAGCAAAACACCCCACCAAACATCTTCACAACAGTTTGAGGCAATTGTTGATATCTCCCGAAGAATCCACAACTGCTTCCCTTCAACTGGGAATCACATTCCCTATTTAGAAAATCACATTTTCAAGGATCATTCTTGAATCATAAACTGAACCAGATCTGAACCAAAAGGAGTAGGGAGGGATTATACCTGATACAGAGAAGCAGTATCTCCCAATGGAGGTGTTCACGCCCAAGGAAGGATCCAAAATCTGCTCCCACTGAAGATGGCGCAGTGTAGGGTGGAGCAGAATCAGCAATGTTATTCCAAAAGAACTTGACCCTTCGCAAGAATCAATTGGGTGGCTTTTGAATACAGCTCCAACCAATCTTTTCTCCAAAAGATTGGATCAAGATCAAATCATGATTTCTCCCAAGAACTGGAGATCGAACTGCTGGAGGCGGCGGTTGCAGGAAGGATGCGGCAAGAGAGTATTTGCAGGGTGCAGAATTCTCTCTTCTTGTAATCTCAGCTCAGAAGACAAGAGTGTGTTGGTTGCATGTCTAAAGGCTGCCGCCCCCTCTTCCTTTTATAGACTTAAAGGGATCAGCTCCTAATCCCATTAGGAGTTGCTAACCCAAATCATATTTGGATTAGAAGTCCCTTTAAGTGATAAGGGATAACCCTTATCTTATTTGTAGATTAGATCATTCATCTCCTAATCTAATTAGGAGGCTTCCAGATCTAAATTTTATTTAGATCTTGGACTCTCTAAGTGGATAGGGTCTGGGCCTAATCCTATCAGCTGATCCATCTCATAATTTGCCCCTTTAAGTGACTAATCAAATTAGCCCAGTTCGAAATGGGTTTAAGGCCCATTTAAGGTTATGTATTCATTTAGCCTTCCAAACTGCTGCCCAGTTGGGCTTCCTTGTATGGTGTGGGACCCAAACATTGATCTACACATCAGCCACATGGGTTCGGCCCAGCCTCTGTTGTAAGGCCTGGCCGAATACACTGTTAAGGATAGTGCACCCCTTGAAACTCATCTCATGGGCTCTATGGGCCCAACATTTACCCTAAGTGGTCCCTGGGCCAAGCCACCTTGTAACACCCAGGGACTGTGGGCAGATGCAAGATTTGCCCATCAGGTATTATCCTCAATGGTCTTACACTTAACCTCTCAGCCCATAATGATCATACACTGCCCGACAAGAGAGGACCTCTCCCTCGGCTGCAAGGAATAGTGTTGCACTCTCTGCTTATATGGATCCCGGGAATTAAAACCTTTTGCAAATCATTTCGAAACCATAATATATATACTTTTATATCTCATATAAAATATATTTTGCAAAACAAATCTCAACGATTGAAATCGACTGCCGACAGTCTTGGTTTCCATCAGTGAGAGTGCATCCCCGATCATTACCTTTGTCCGACAAAGGGGCTGATCCTGTCACTATGATCACCCACTCAGATGAATTCTCAGACTGTCCCAACATACTTAGGTTTTGACCCCTACTAAGGATCTCACTGATTGGCATATCAACGACAGACTAATCCGACACCTAGTGTAGTATCATAATCGAGTCTAGGGGTCGGGTGTAACTTTCCAGTTTTGCCCATCAATCTCCAAGGTACAGGGCAATACTGGAAATCTGGTCCAGTTCAAAGATTCAATTAATCCTACACTGTAAATGCCTAGGGTTTCACCCTGGTAGCTGAGACAGGCCACCCCAACTGACTTGGTGGCACCATAGTGTCAGCCTTGTCAGGATAGGTCTCCTCAGACCGACACACAGGCTGTGAACATTCTAAATTAACACGAGTCTCATTAAGTGTCTAGTTTAAGAGTATTACACAGAAACATACCAAGGGAACATGAATCAAATATCTACTTTTATTCATTTACAATAAACTCATAAAGTACATCATTTTGATTGAAGCTAAGGGCATACAAAACTGTCTAACAGCTCCCACTTGCACTTAGGTCCAATCAGGTACTAGCCGGAGTCCCATGCTTTCCACGTGTTTCTCAAACACTTTCTGTGATAGTGGCTTCGTCAATGGGTCTGCTACATTTTTCGCTGACGCTACCTTCTGAATCAAGACGTCCCCTCTACCAACAATATCCCGCAGTACATGGTACTTCCTCTCGATGTGCTTCGACTTCGAGTCGGCTCGTGGCTCCTTAGCCTGAGCAATAGCTCCATTGTTGTCACACAACAATGGGATGGGTGATGTGCTGGATGGAACTACTCCCAACTCGTGAACGAATTTCATCCACACGGCTTCTTTGGCAGCCTCACTTGCGGCAATGTACTCGGGCTCAGCCGTGGAGTTTGCAGTGGACCCCTGTTTGCTGCTTACAGCACACGATCCTATCATGAAAACATATCCAGATGTAGACTTTTTATCATCTGGATCCGACTGGAAATCGGCATCTGTATACCCTTGGAAATGTATTGAGCTATTGTCGAATACTAAACAAAACTCTATTGTCCTTCGAAGGTACTTAAGTATGTTTTTCACAGTAGTCCAGTGCTCCTGCCCTGAGTTGGCCTGAAATCTACTTACTACACTCACTGCCTGAGCAATGTCAGGACGAGTGCACAGCATGGCATACATGATGCTCCCTACGGCAGAGGCATAAGGAACGTCTTTCATGCCATCAATCTCCTCAGAAGTCTTGGGAGACATCTTCTTGGAGAGAGTGACTCCGTGCCTGAAAGGAACATTTCCTTTCTTGGAGTTTTCCATGCTGTATCTTTTGAGTATTTTGTCAATGTAGGCAGATTGGGATAATCCTATTATCCGCTTTGATCTATCTCTATAGAGTCGAAGACCCAGTATATAGGAGGCTTCTCCAAGATCTTTTATGGAGAATTGTTGTGAAAGCCATACTTTCACCGTAGTTAACATTCCTACATCAATCCCAATGAGTAGAATGTCATCTACATACAGGACCAAGAAGGTAACCTTATCTCCACCTTACTTCCTGTAGACACAGGGTTTATTCGGATTCTGCTCGAAGTCAAACGATTTGACAGCAGAGTCAAAACGGATGTTCCAACTTCTAGAAGCTTGCTTAAGTCCATAAATGGATCTATTTAGTTTACATACCATGTTTTCTTGACCCGCAGCAATGAAGCCTTGCGGCTACTGCATGTAGATATCTTTAGTAAGATCTCCATTCAAGAATGCAGTTTTGACATCCATCTGCCAAATCTCATAATCATGGTATGCTGCTACAGCTAGTAGGATCCTAGTGAATTTAAGCATGGCCATAGGCGAAAAGGTTTCCTCATAATCAATGCCCACTTTCTGAGTGTACCCTTTCGCCACCAGACGAGCTTTGAAGGTCTCAACCCTACTATCGGGGCCCTTCTTCCTCTTGTAAATCCATTTGCAACCGATTGCTTTTACCCTGGAGGGTGGATCTACTAGTGTCCAAACTCCATTGGTCTCCATTGAGTACATTTATGCTCTCATGGCCTCCACTCACTTCTGGGAATCTATGTCCAACATAGCTTTCGCGTAACTCACGGGATCCTTCTCACTAGTCAAGGTTTCCACCAGGTAACTATCCTGGTCATAACCATAATGGACTGGTGACTTGGATACCCGAGTGGATATTCTAGGTTGGTCACTACCTGGAACTTGTGGAATATCTCCTACTACTCCTGAGCTCTCCTCATCAAGAACAATTTCCTGACGATGGGTGTCCAGGATGTAATCAGTCTCAAACAATTGTGCATTTCGACTACAGAACACTTTCTGCTCACTTGGGTCATAGAATAGGTAACCTACAGAGCCTTTTGGGTAGCCTACAAATAGGCAACGACTGGTTTTGGATTCCAACTTGTCTGCACTCGTTCTTTTAACGTGTGCTGGACAACCCCAAATCTTCAAGTGTCTGACACTTGGTTTCTTTCCGGTCCAAAGTTCATATGGAGTATTCGAAACTGATTTGGTTGGAACTCGATTCAGCACGTAAATCGCAATCTCTAATGCGTAACCCCAAAAGGATGTGGGTAACTCTGAGTGTATGAGAAGCGACCGGACCATATCCAATAAGGTCCTATTCCTCCCCTCTGAAACACCGTTAAGTTGTGGTGTAGCAGGAGGAGCTAATTGTGATACTATCCCATTGTCCTTTAAGTAGTCCCTGAATTCGTCAGAGAGATACTTGCCACCTCGATCTGATCGAAGGGCCGTAATTTCTCTCCCTAACTGTTTCTCGACCTCTTGTCTAAACTCTTTGAACTTTTCAAAGGATTCAGAATTGTGTCTCATTAGGTACATGTAACCATATCGTGAGAAATCATCTGTGAAGGTGATGAAATACACGTGTTGATTTTGTGTCCTAACACTCAGGGGACCACATACATCAGTATGTATTAGGTCAAGTGTGCCTGTACATCTTTCAGGCTTACCGTTAAATGGCCGTTTCGTCATCTTGCCATGTAGGCAAGGCTCACAGGTGGGAAGATCTTCTACAGTTAGAAAATCCAAAGGACCATCCTTTACCAACCTTGTGATTCGGTCAACACCGATGTGGCCAAGTCGGTAATGCCACAGACATGTGGGATTAATTGTATCACGGGCTCTCTTCTTGGGGATTTCAGCCGATGTAGTTTCGGTTATGTTAGTTTCTAGAGAAGGATGTAGAACATAGAGACCGTTCTCCAATTCCCCGTATGCGATGAATCTGTTATTTTTTTAATAGTAATCGTATTACTAAAGAAGGTAGATTAATCATCTGCACACAGTTTTGAAATAGAAATCAAATTTCTCCTTAAATTTTGTACATAAAGACAATCTTTTAGTACAATTATTCATTCTCTAAAAATTAACTCCACAGTTCCTATGGCCGCGATTGCAACAGTTGCAGTAGTCCCCAAGTAGAGTGTGAATTCTCTTTCACTCAGCCTTCTGCTTACCTTGAACCCCTTTCTTGGATTCCAGGTAGGCAGGACAGCTCATTTTCCAGTGGCCGGTCTTCTTGCAGAAGTGGCAGGCATCCGATGCTTTGTCTTTCTTCTGCTTCTTGGGTTTGGCAGCCTTCTTTTGGGGCTTTCACTTTGCCTTCATTTTCTTGCCCGATTTGCTAGTTTCAACAAGCATGGCAATGGGCTCATCCTTTTTAATCAATTCTTTGGCCCTCTGCAACATATTGCTGAGTTCCTGCAAGCTGACGTTCAGCTTGTTCATGTTGTAGTTCATGATGAATGGATTAAAGGATGGAGGCAGAGAGTTGAGAATAGCATCGATCTGTGTTACCAGATCCAACCCAGATCCAAGAGCCTCCAGTTCGTTGATATAACCCATCATCCAGAGACAATGGTCGTGAACTTGTTGGTTCTTGGACATCTGCATGGTCATGAACTGTTTCAAGACCTTTTGCCGAGTAGAACGATTCTGCTCTTCGTACATTGTCTTGAGACTGTCCAATACGTCATTGGCAAGTTCGATCTGATCGAACTGCCTCTGCCTCTGAATTGGATTGTCCAAAGAGGCAATGTTATAGCAGCGGGCAATGGAGTTTTTCTCCTCCTATTCTTGGTATTCTCTTCTTTTGGCCTCAGAAGCCCTATCTCCCAGACGATTCGGGGTAGGATTCTTGGCTACCTTGTCCAATTTTTCAGAGGTTAAGACCAACATAAGGTTCCTGTACTAGTTGGCATAGTTTGGGCCCTTAAGTTTGTTGTCGTCAAGAAGCTTTGCAAATGATTCGTTTGCCATTTTTTGATAAAAGAGCAAACATCAGTACAGAACCTAATTTGATTCATGTTCATTTCATAGATATGGATTTTAATCTACGATCCATTTCCATTTATTCATCTCTGAGATTTCCCTCTTTTCTTAGTGACGGAGACTACGGGTTGTCTCTGGAAATGTGGGAAATCACATAGGGTGCATGGAGCCAACTGTTTCAGTTGCAGAACCCCACCACCTTTCTATGAAGGATCACATCCACTCCTCATATGAGTTTTCCCTTTGGCCTCTGTCAGACAAGGTTCAGAGCCGTTTCAGGTAAACCTTTCTGTCCAATGAGTGGTTACCCATCATATTCGTGAAAGCCAAGGTACCATGAGAGAGTTCCCATTTTCCGGTGAAGCCCCTCCCACATCGGTCTATGACGCCCCTATCATCTTATGAAACACTTAGACAAGCCCAGCAGCAAATGGATAGCTCATTTTCTGGTGCATTTCCTCATTACTGAAGGACTCATCCTCATGCTAATGATGGAAGGCCTTTAGAGAGTTCATCATATGAATCTCCCTATCACATGCACTCATATTAGCTGGAGGAAACAGTTAATTACGCCCTAGTTTGATTTAGGTCTAACCAAAGTGGCTCCTACTAACTTTCATAAAGTCAGATTTTGGTGGTTCTTAAATCGGCTAGTGTTCCGCACGTAACTTCTTGATGTGGTGTGGGGCCCACCACTGAGGGAGGTCATCCAATGACTAAAAGGGACACCATGGCAATGATGTGCATTCAGCCATGGTGTGCGCAAGAGCCACTATCGAATGAGCATGGCCCAAGCACTTATGGCCCATGTACGTAGCACATCACACATCCAAACATCTCATGTAGGGATAAATTGATCCAATCAATTAATTATTTGTAAGGCCCATTGGAAGCCCGTTTTGAATCCATAATATTAACCATTAATATTATCTAGGTATATGGGCTGAAGTAGGGTTGCCCAGTTCGACCCATATAGCTTTATACTTTGAAGTGGGCTTTTGGTAGTTTTAACTATTTAAAATTGGGCCTTTATAGGTTGGGCCGAATTAACCATTTAATTAAATATCAATCCTCTGGCCCATTAGTGGGAAAAATTAGGGTTGACTTTCCGCCTTGATTGAACCCAAGATTTGGTCCAAACAGTTTGAACAAATCTTGGTTCGAATGGGTCTAGGGTTTGATCTTTAATTAAATTTTTAATTCAAGAAAATAATCTGAAATTAAATAACTGATAGGGTTTGCACAATCCATCCTACAAAACAGAGGTTAGATCATAGATTTGCAGTTCGCAGTTAGTGAATGTCACATCTGCGAAATCTCCTTCTCTGTGAAATCTCCCTTTCTGCGCCGCCAACTTCGATAAAAAAAAATAGATATCCTATTTCTATTAATAATTACATCAGATCGAGTGCCTATACGTTGAGTCTAAAATAAAAAAAATTATTTACAGACCAAATGTAATAAATAAATCAAGAAACTGCAAATCTTGCAGTTCTCGTTGCGCAAATCAAAATTCGATCTCTCGTACGAATAGTCCATAAATCAAGAAAATCATAAAGAACTATTCTAAACAATAATCAGATTTATATAAAATTAATTTCAGATTATTCACCCATCAATTTTGGGAACAAATTTCCCAAAACCCATATCTACGCAAATTGGGTAGAACGCCTTCTGCCCATTTGCACAGGTTCAGATCTGAAATAGAATGGTTCAAGATTTGAACCATGGGTTCAAGATTTGAACCATAGCTCTGATACCACTGAAGGGGATAAGATATCCATCACATGGACGCCCAAAGATTGTGGAATAAGGGGGCGAATTTCAAAAGTTTCTCTCCCTTCAACTGGGAACCGCATTCCCTATTTAGAAAATCACATTTTCAAGGATCATTCTTGAACCATAAACTGAATCAGATTTGAACCAAAAGGAGTAGGGAGGGATTATACCTGATACAGAGAAGCAGTATCTCCCAATGGAGGTGTTCACGCCCAAGGAAGGATCCAAAATCTGCTCCCACTGAAGATGGCGCAGTGCAGGGTGGAGCAGAACTAGTAGTGTTCTTCCAAAAGAACTTGACCCTTCGCAAGAATCAACTGGGTGGCTTGTGAATACAGCTCCAACCAATCTTTTCTCCAAAAGATTGGATCAAGATCAAATCTTGATTTCTCCCAAGAACTGGAGATCGAACTGCTGGAGGCGGCGGTTGCAGGAAGGATGCGGCAAGAGAGTATTTGCAGGGTGCAGAATTCTCTCTTCTTGTAATCTCAGCTCAGAAGACAAGAGTGTGTTGGTTGCATGTCTAAAGGCTGCCGCCCCCTCTTCCTTTTATAGACTTAAAGGGATCAGCTCCTAATCCCATTAGGAGTTGCTAACCCAAATCATATTTGGATTAGAAGTCCCTTTAAGTGATAAGGGATAACCCTTATCTTATTTGTAGATTAGATCAGTCATCTCCTAATCTAATTAGGAGGCTTCCATATCTAAATTTTATTTAGATCTTGGATTCTCTAAGTGGATAGGGTCTGGGCCCAATCTTATCAGCTGATCCATCTCATAATTTGCCCCTTTAAGTGACTAATCAAATTAGCCCAGTTTGAAATGGGCTTAAGGCCCATTTAAGGTTATGTATTCATTTAGCCTTCCATATTGCTGCCCAGTTGGGCTTCCTTGTATGGTGTGGGACCCAAACATTGTTCTACACATCAGCCACATGGGTTCGGCCCAGCCTCTGTTGCAAGGCCTGGCCGAATACACTGTTAAGGACAGTGCACCCCCTGAAATCCATCTCATGGGCTCTATGGGCCCAACACTTACCCTAAGTGGTCCCTTGGCCAAGCCACCTTGTAACACCCAGGGACTGTGGGTAGATGCAAGATTTGCCCATCAGGTATTATCCTCAATGGTCTTACATTTAACTTCTCAGCCCATAATGATTATACACTGCCCGACAAGAGAGGACCTCTCCCTCGGATGCAAGGAACAGTGTTGCACTCTCTGCTTATATGGATGTCGGGAATTAAAACCTTTTGCAAATCATTTCGAAACCATAATATATATACTTTTATATTTCATATAAAATATATTTTGCAAAAGAAATATCAACGATTGAAATCGACTGCCTGCAGTCTTGGTTTCCATTAGTGAGAGTGCATCCCCGATCATTTCCTTTGTCCGACAAAGGGGCCGATCCTGTCACTATGATCACCCACTCAGATGAATTCTCAGACTATCCCAACATACCTAGGTTTTGACCCCCACTAAGGATCTCACTAATTGGCACATCAATGACAACATAATCCGACACCTAGTGTAGTATCATAATCGAGTCTAGGGGTCGGGTGTAACTTTCCAGTTTTGCCCATCAATCTCCAAGGTACAGGGCAATACTGGAAATCTGGTCCAGTTCAAAGATTCAATTAATCCTACACTGTAAATGCCTAGGGTTTCACCCTGGCAGCTGAGACAGGCCACCCCAACTGACTTGGTGGCACCATAGTGTCAGCCTTGTCAGGATAGGTCTCCTCAGACCGACACACAGGCTGTGAACATTCTAAACTAACACGAGTCTCATTAAGTGTCTAGTTTAAGAGTATTACACAGAAACATACCAAGGGAACATGAATCAAATATCTACTTTTATTCATTTACAATAAACTTATAAAGTACATCATTTTGATTGAAGCTAAGGGCATACAAAACTGTCTAACACCACGAGAGTCCAGACTCCGTTGGTTTTCATCGAGTTCATTGAGTCCATCCAACATACCATATATGTCACAGGATCTTCCTCACTGTTCGAAGCTTCCATCAAGTAATTTTCTTGATCATAGCCGTAACGTACTAGAGGTTTAGAAACCTGGGTAAATCTTCTAAGCTAGATATTATTATCTGGAATCTATGGATTATCTCCCACTATTCCTGAGCTCTCTTCATGAAGAGCAACTTCTTGATGATGATTGTTTAGGATGTAATTCTCCTTTAAGAAGTAGGCATTTCGATTAACAAACAATTTTTGTTCTTGTGGGTCATTGAACAGATACCCTATGGAGTCCTTGGGGTAGATTACAAATAGGCAACTAGTTTTGGATTCCAATTTGTCCGCACTTGCCTTTTTGACGTTGCTGGACAACCCCATATTTTCAAGTGTCTCAGACTTAGTTTCCTACTAGTCCATAGCTCAAAAGGAGTCTTAGGAATCGACTTAGTTGGAACACGGTTCAACACGTAAATTGCAGTCTCCAATTCATGCCCCGAAAAGGATATGGGTAATTCTGAATGGACGAGGAATGATTGGACCATATATAGTAGAGTCCGATTTTTTCTCTTTAACATTGTTTAATTGTGGTGTAGAAAGAGGAGACAACTGTGATATAATCTCATTGTCTTTTAAGTAGTCTTTGAATTTGTCGGAAAGATATTCACCTCCTTGATCTGGTCGAAGAGTTTTGATCTCCGCAACTATTTTTCGACTTCTTGCCTAAACTCCTTGAACTTTTCAAAGGATTTAGACTTATGTCTCATTAGATACACATAACCATACCGAGAATAATTATCGGTGGAAGTTATAAAATAATAATGTTAGTCTCATGTCTTAACCTTCAAGGGACCACATACATTAGTATATATGAGGTCAAGTGTGCTCGTACTTCTTTCAGGCTTACCTGTAAATGGCCTTTTTGTCATCTTGCTTTGGAGGCAAGGTTTATAAGTTGGTAGATCTTCCATAGTGAGAAAATCTAGAGGATCATCTTTCACCAATCTTGTGATATGTTCTATATTAATATGATCAAGTCGGTAATGCTACAGGCACGTGTGATTAATTGTATCACTTCTTTTATTGAGGATGCATTCCGATACGGTTTCAATCACATTTGTTTGTAGAGAAGGATGGAGTACATAAAGACCATTCTCAAGTTCTCTGTAAGTAAAGAATTTGTTATTCAATTTAATTGCAATCTTATTACTAAATAAAACAAAATAACCATCCTTACATAACATAGAAACTGAAATCAAATTTCTTCTAAGTAAATGCACATAAAGACAATCTTTTAATGTCGCAATTCCTTCTTTAAAAATTAAATCTACTATTTTGATAGCAGCAACTGCAATAGTTGCACTCATCCCCAAGTAAAGCACAACTTCGTCATCAATCAACCTTTTTCCTTGAACCCTTGCAAAATGCATGAATTGAAGCACAAAGTCAATACACCAAGATGCAGAAGTGACCAACATATTGGTCTCTATGACAAGAGATTCGAAATTACCTTTTTTGTTCTTGCGGGATTATAGATATTGAGGACAATTCCTCTAGTGTCCAGTCTGCTTATAGAAGTGACATTCATCAGATGACTTCTCTCTTCTACTTTTTCGTTTTGCCTCCATTTTTCTGAAGGTTTCTTCTCACCCTTCATTTTCTTCCTACCAAATCTGCCACCTTCAACAAGCATGGCTATCGGCTTATCCTTCTTAATCAGTTCTTCAATTCTTTGCAACATATTGCCAAGCTCCTACAAGCTAACTTTTAGCTTGTTCATATTGTAGTTCATGACAAACTGATTGAAGGACGAGGGTAAAGATTTTAAGACGAGATCAATCTTGGTGTCATCATCAAGTTGGGAGCCAAGAGCCTCTAATTCATTTATATAACCTATCATCCGCATGACATGGTCATGAACTGGTTGGCTCTTGGTCATCCTCGTGGTCATCAACAACTTGAGGACCTTTTGTCTTGCAGAACGATTATGTTCCTCATACATGGTTTTTAGACTACCTAGGATATCTTTGCAGATATCAATTTTGTCAAATTGCTTTTGGATAGAATTATCCAAGGAGGCAATGACATAACACCAGGCAAGAGAATTTTTCTCTTCCCATTCCTGATATTCCCTCATTGTCTTAGAAGCCCTATCACCCGGATGTTCCGGTGCTAGGTTTTTAGCAACCTTGTCCAATTTCTTGGACGTGAGGACTAGGTTTAAGTTTCGAAATCAGCCTGCATAATTGGGTCCTTTCAGTTTGTCGTCGTCTAATAATTTAGCGAATTGTCCGTGTGCCATTTCTGATAAAAGGCATGATTAATTAGTCCATGAGGACCACGACATTAATATTGTTTCATGTTATCTTTCATAAAATGGACTTTTATCTATGTTCCATCTCCATTTGTTCATCTCTGAGATTTCGCTCCTATCTCAGTGACGGGGACATAGTTCATGTCCCTAGAAATGTGGGAAATCACATAAGTGCATCGGCCCACCAACTGTTTCCCTTTCTTTCATAAAATGGACTTTTATCTATGTTCCATCTCCATTTGTTCATCTCTGAGATTTCGCTCCTATCTCAGTGATGAGGACATAGTTCATGTCCCTAGAAATGTGGGAAATCACATAAATGCATCGGCCCACCAACTGTTTCCCTTTGGCCTCTATCAGACAAGGTTCATTGCCATTTTTGGTTAAACCTTTTTAATTGACAAGTGTATACCCGTCATATCGGGAGCCCCAAGGTACCATGGAAGAGTCTTCCATTTTAGGATAGGTCCCTTCCACTACTGTATTATGCCCCTATCATCTCATGAAGCAATCCCACCGACTGTCTCAATGAAATGGATAGCCCAATTTTATAGTGCATCTCCATCCACCAAGTCAACCCAATTTCATGCTAATGATGGAAGGCCTTTAGAGATGTCATCTTATTATATTTCCTATTTCATTGCACTTATATTAATCATGAGGGAACATGTATATCAGTCCTTAGGTCAGATTTAAGTCATACCTAGTGGCTCCTACTGACTTTCATAAAGTCAGATTTGAATGGGCCATAATGGGCTAGGGTTCCCATGAGGTTCCTCTTGGGGAGGAAGCTATTGATGGGGCCCATTAGAAAAGGAGATCATGCAATGATCCATGGACATCATGACAACGATGTGCATTTAGCCATGATGATCGTGGAAAGCCACATAAGTCAATACATGGGTCAAGCACTTATAGCCCATGAACGAATCACATCCATTCAGCACATCACATACACATACATAATTGATCCATATCAATTTAAAACTTGTGAAACCCAGATCCATTTAGATTAACACATGATCAGATCAATGGACCAAATTATCTAATAGTTTTATCTTGATTAATGGGCTAAATTGCAAAAAGCAGTTCGACCCATATAGCAGTCAATGCTGAAATGGGCTAGTCTTGCTTTAATCTAACATAAAAGGGTTTTTCAAGTATGGGCCGAATTGGTCCATGCAATGAGCCATCAAACCCCTGGCCTAGGTTGATTTTGGGTCACTTAAGCAATGATCCTAGGGGCTATGATCAGACCCCAAAGAATCATAGGTTTGGCCCAACAAGATTGGACCAAAACTAGGTCAGATCAACCTAGTGTTTGGTGTCCAAAACATGCATCAATTCACATAGGTAATGATATGAAATTCTCAGTTACGATTCACAATCATATCATCAAATAAATAGCAGATAATCAGAAATAATTGGCTAGGGTTGATAGTGTGATGGTCTAAATCCAATCCGGACAAAAATCTGCATCCCTGCGAAACTGCAATCTACCGATCAATCTCCATCTGCAATCTCTATTTTTTCTGCAAGTTTCGGCGATTTCTACGAAGTAAAAAAATAGAAAACCCTAATTTCTATTGCTTACATCAGAAAAACCTAATACATTCTTTGTAGAAAAGAAAAATAATTAATTATAAACTAAATAATCAAATTAATAAATTTGGTGTGCACAGATCTTGCCACCCTCAAGAGTTTGATCTCCATCATACTTTCAGCCCAAGAATTCAAGAATCCCTAATAGAACAATTCTATAATATATCAGAATATATATTAAAAAAATTTCAGATCATTGACCCACTTTGAGAAATTCTCAGAGGTTTCTGCTAACTGCTCGAATTGGCTAGACTAGTTCTTGCCGATTTGAGTTTGGGTTCAAATCCGGTTTGGTTCAGTGCAAGAGCTGAACCTAGTACTCTGATACCACTGTTGAAAGGGTTTAAAATCCATCATACGGATGGCTGAATCGTGCTAGATGGCTGGGTGAAATTTCAAAAATTTTTCTATCCCTTACGGGAATTGATTTCCGGGTGAATTTGAAAACTGAATTTTCCAGATTGATCTTGCACTAAATTGGACCAGATTTGAAACCAAACAAAGAAGGAGATGTATACCTGATACGGATTCCACATATGCAGATACCAAAGTGGAAGTTCACACTCAAATCAGTCCTAAAACCAGCCTCCACTGAAGATGGCGCAATTGGTAGGTGAAGCTAGTTCAGCAACATTGTTTTTAGCAAAACTGTGATCCAACTTGCTTGAACCGAATGAGGTAAGTGAGCCTGATTTTCTTTTGAGTTTTTCTTGCAAAAACAAAGAAGAAAACTGGTCTAAATAAGTTCTTGAAAGCCTAGGTCGTGATTGGGTTTCTTGGAAGACAAAAGAGAACAAGAGAGAACAAGAGAGAGTGGTGTTCTAGTCTGGTTCACCCTCTTTTATCTCCTTATGGGGCACTCTCCTAATCAAATTAGGAGATTATACAAATCTAATTTAGATCTGGACTCTATTAAGAGATAAGCCTTATCCTCTTAAGAGAATGGGTTCCCTATACTCATTTCCAAACCTAGATTTGATCCAAAGCAGTTGTCATGTGACAATTTACTTAATCTTATTAATTATGGGTCTTCGGCCCATTTATTTCAAAGGCTTACGACCCAAGATGTTGCATAGCCAACTTAGGCCTGATTTATATGGCATGGGACCCCACAATGACCTCACATAAGTCCACATGGGTTCGGCCCAGCCTTTGTGAAAAGGCTTGGCCGAGTTCACTGCTAAACCTAGTGAGCTCTGGAACACAACCCTTGCATAGTAAATTCATACTTCTATTTTTAGTAATTTCTCATATCTTTACATTAAATTAGTTTTTAGTATGATTAGGAAAGTCTTAATAGAGTTGCTTAGGAGTTAAAAGTCCTTATTGGAGTACCCCTATAGGTTACCTACTGATTTTTCTTAGTTTTTTAGGCAAAAAAAAGTTGATTTGGATCAGTTTCCCAGTTCTACGTCAAGATTATTCTAGGATAGTTGTTGCTGATACAGAAAGTGCTTTTGGAGTTGGAAAAAAGACATGGATCTATATGGATAGTTCCTTATGCGAATTGTTTAGATTTAAGATGGTGTGTCATAGTGGTCTCCAAATTGATTGTAATTAGGAGTTAGGGGTCAGAAGAGATAGGTTTTGTTTTGATGGGAGGGAGATGGTTGTGTTGAATGGCATGGAGATGCTATTTGTCAGGTTTGCAGTCAATATTGAGATTGGTGGAGGTAAAGAAATTAGTTTATGCAGGTGTTGATAATTGATGGTTGGAGTATGTTTGCTTTTGGGAAGCAAAGGTGGGTGGAAGCATGGAGGTGGGATTTGCTTAAGGAGGCCTTTTTGTTATGTGGAAGGATCTTGTTTGGAATTTTATTGATCAATTATGCTGTATATGGTGGTGATATCTTGTCATTCATTTTTGCACTATCCTTCTATCTTTTAATAAAATTCTCCACTAGCTTTCACAGGTTCTCATGCAATTAAGTTTTCCTGAATGATGGACTGTAGGGAGGAACTTCTTCCAATGGCTGATATTGTGACCCCAAATTTGAAGGAAGCATCTGCTTTGTTAGGTGGTGTGCAGTTGGAAACAGTCTCTGACATGTATTCTGCTGCAAAATCAATACAAAGTCTGGGCCCAAGGTTAGTTTCTTGGACACAGTTTCAAAAAATTAGTTTCTAAAAGCAGTGTTCATTTTGTGAAGCAATTGAGCTTTTATCTTACAACTTATATAGGAAGGTGTTGAAGCCATCATTATAATAAGGTTTTTCTTATCTTTTAACAGTTCTTTGCAGGTTCATATGGTATATTATAGATCGTGATCTCTTCATATGGTAGCTAATAGAGGCCTATGTTCATGGACAAATTATCCTTTGTTCGTTTCAGATCCTCATGTTTTTTGTTCCCAGTAGCAGAAATTGCATGTCAAATCTAAATTGTTCCTGTCATATATAAAGAGTCTGTTTCTCTGCTAGCCACATTTATATACTAGTAAAACTGCACATGTGTTGCTTGTGATTATTCCCAAAAACAAATATAATAATAACAATAACAAGGACAAGTGCAATACCAATAGCAATAACAATAATAATAACAACATTCTGAATGGTCATGGTAACACCTGTTCATGTTCACATGAACATTTATGTTGACAGTTTGGCTATTGTATTTTATTCTTATTTGGACCTTTTTATTTCTTATACTTGGTCCAAGTGGGTTTGTAGATCAGTTTTTGAATACTATGACCTCAATAAGATTATTTGAGATTAATTACTTGGAGCAAGGTTTTAAAAGGCTAAAGGCATAGTTGAGGCGTAATGGCCCAAAAAGGTGAGGCACTAAGCCTCAAAGTTTAAGAAAAAAAATTAATTAAAATTTGTAAATTGATGAAAATAACATATAATATACTAAATTAAAATGATAGAAGGTACACATATCCATAAACTAGAAGTTTATAGGCAATAAGTTTTGGCATTTAAGCATTAACTAAAATAATAACTAATCGACTAACAATTATAAACATTTTATATTTCTTGTATAAAAATAATTTAGAAGTGTTTGCTAGAAAGAAGCTGCCGAAGGAGAAGAGAAGAAGAAGAAGAAGAAGGAGAGTTGAGAATGGCGACAATAATCTCTCAGCCGGCCCTACTTTATTATTAATAAGTGTATTACATAATGTTACACAAATAGACTAGAATGCCCCTGATTAGTGATGGGACACCTAGACAAATAAAAAACACTAAATAAGATTAGGCCCATTAACAAAAGACTAAAGACCCAACATAAATAAATAAACATATTAAGACAGCCGAACCAACACTCCCCCTCAAGCTAAGCATGGATGCCAATCATGTTTAGCTTGCCAAGTAAGTCCAAGAATTTTACTGTAGCTAGCCCTTTAGTTAAAACATTTGCGATCTGCATCTCGGAGGGAGTATAAGGAATGCATAGTTCTCCTGAGACTATTCTTTCTTTGACAAAGTGGCGGTTTATCTCAATATGTTTCGTTCTATCATGTTGCACTGGGTTATTTGCAATGTTGATGGCAGCCTTGTTGTCACAGTACAACCTGAGAGGGCACTTGATCTTTATTCCAAGTTCACCAAGAAGGATCTTAAGCCACAAAAGTTCAGCAACACCATGAGCCATAGCTCGATATTCATCCTCTGCACTTGATCTAACAACCACATTTTGTTTTTTATTCTTCCATGTAACTAGATTTCCTCCAACAAAGGTGCAGTACCTGAAAGTGGACTTCCTGTCCTCAACAGAGCCAGCCCAATCTGCATCCCTTTCCCCGGGCAAAACTTCAAATATCTGAGAATCCTTTCCACAACTTTCATGTGAGGGACTTTAGGAGTGTGCATGAACTGACTGACAACATGTACAACATAAGCAATGTCAGGGCGAGTGAGGGACAGATAGATCAACTTCCCCACCAGTTTTTGGTATCTTTCCTTATCAAGGTAGTCCTCCCGTACTGATTCCTATAGGCCATGATTCTGTTCTATTGGAGTATCTACTGGCCCACACCCCATCATGCCTGTCTCTTGTAGAAGATCAAGGACATATTTCCGCTGACATATGTAGATGCCTTCTTTTGATCTAGCAATTCCAATCCCAAGGAAGTATCTCAGCTGACCCAGGTCTTTGATCTCAAATTCAGCAGCCAAGAACTCCTTTATCTTTTAATCTTTTCCTGATCATCCCCTGTAATCACCATGTCATTCACATATACAATAAGTGTTGTAAGTTTTCCATTTTTCTTCCTTATGAACAAGGTATGATCTGCCCCACTTTGAGTATAACCACCTTTCTTCATGGCCTCACAAAGCTTCTCAAACCAATCTCGAGGATCCATAACCTGGTGGAGGATCCATGAATACCTCTTCATGTAGGTCACCATTTAGGAAGGCATTCTTCACGTCCAACTGATGTAGCTCCCATGAGAAATTTGCAGCTAATGACAATAGAAATCAGATTGTGTTGAGTTTTGCTACTAGAGCTAAGGTTTCTTTGTAGTCAATCCCTTCTTTTTGAGTAAACCCTTTTGCTACAAGTTTGGCCTTGTACCTTTCAATGGACCCGTCCTCCCTATGCTTTACAGTGAACACCCGCTTGCATCCAACAGTGCTTTTCCCTTCCGGTAGATCCACTAATTCCCAAGTCCTTGCTTTCATTAAGGTTTTCATTTCTTTGTCCATAGTCTCTTTCCATCTTGGGTTGGATACTACCTCTGAATACTTAGTAGGAATATGCGCAGAAAAGAGAGCAGACACAAAAGAACAATAACGGGGAGACAAATGTGAGTAAGACACAAAATCAGCAATGGGGTGTCGGATAGTACAAGAACGGGTAGGCTTACGAAGGGCAATAGGAAGATCCAAGTCAGAGGGATGTGTAATAGGATTACCTGGGGCTGCTGAGACAGGTTGATCCGAGTCCAATTGGTTGCTGTCATGAGTTGGAGGACCCTTTTTCCTTCTGTTGTAGGTGATTCTTATATCTTTCTACTGCCTTCTGGAGTCTTCAGTAACATCTGCAACATCACTAGTAGTAGCTGGTGCAATGGGAGCCTCATTAGATTCACCCGGGATACCACAACTTGGAGGATCAGGAGGAGAAGGTGGAAGATCCGAGGAGGAAAGAGGCACAAAGAAGGAAGGAATAGAAGAATCCTCTTCCATCCCGCTAGTCTCCCCCTGAAGAGGATTCTGGGAAGAATGAAAATAGGATTGAGACTCAAAAAGCCACATCCTTTGTGACATATTTTTTCTTGGTGACTGGATCATAACACTTGTAACCCTTCTATGTAGGAGAGTACCCCAAAAAGATTCCTTTTGTAACCCTAGGATCCAGTTTGGTTTTCTTTGGATCCTTTACATGTATAAAGCATACACAACCGAAGAATCTCGGTGGAAGAGAAAAGTTTGGAAGATGAGGGCAAAGGATAGAGAAAGGAGTTTTCATCCCCAATACCTTGGATGGCATTCGATTTATCAGATATGATGCAGTAAGGACTGCTTGAGACCAATAGTTTTGGGGAACCTTGTGCTGAAATAGTAAGGCTCGAGCAGTCTCCAATAGGTGTCTATTCTTGCGCTTAGCAACCCCATTCTGTTGGGGGGGTACTAGCACAAGATGATTGATGGATCATTCCAGCATCCTCCATAAACAGATTCAATGACCTTTCAAAGTATTCAGCTGCATTATCAGACCTGAATTGTTTAATTTTCTTGCCAAATTGTGTTTCAACCATTTTGTAAAACGCCATGGTTACCCGTGGCACTTCATCGTGTCCTTTTAACAAGTAGATCCATGTGCATCGAGAGTAGTGATCAATAAAACTGATAAAGTACTGAAAGCCATCAACAGAAATAATGGGTGAAGGGCCCCAAACATCAGAGTGGACTAAATCAAAAGAAGCTTGAATTTCATTACTAGAAATTGGATAAACAGTTCTACTTTGTTTTGATAACTGACAGACTTCACAAACTAAATTTTGACTTGAAACACCTTTGAATAATTCCGGAAACAACACTTCTAATGATGAAAAAGGTAAATGACCTAGCCTAGCATGCCACAAATGTAACCTAGCTATTGACTCCACATTGGACTGACTACTAGTAGCAGGTGTTTGTAAGGCCGAACTGATGTCTGCATCAAGGTAGTAGAGGCCTCCACACTCATGACCGCTCCCAATCGTTCTCTTCGTCAATCTGTCCTGAAAGACACAATGAGTAGGAAAAAAAGATATGCTACAATTCAAATTCTTGGTAAGCTTTGAAACAGATGAGAGATTTGAAGAAAGATTGGGAACATGTAGGACAAATTTGAGTGAGAGGCCCTTGCTTAGGTCAATCACCCCTTTCCCAGAGATGGTAGAGTGGGAACCATCAGCAGCCCTCATCTTATCTTGACCAGACAATAAATGATAGGAAGAAAATAGAGAAGGCATATGTGTCATGTGGTCAGTTGCACCGGAACCAATAATCCAAGAAGCAGGATCAATAGAACTAGTTGCACTAAAAGCAGAGGCAGTACCTGATCTGGCAAGGGAGGTGGAAGCAAGAGAATTGGTTCTTAGACGGGCTAGTTTCCGGCTAAGTACCTCTACCTCATCAGTAGTGAAACCCAAGGACCCGTGTCCGGGGGAATTAGCAATTTGTCCCATGGAAGAGGAAATAACTGTGGATGAGTGTTTTGAGCCATCACCACTGTGACTAGCAACCAGATTCCCACTTGCAGCTTGACCCTTCTGATGCTTCTTATCTTTCTTCGAAGCAGCTGGTTTCAGATGTGGATAGAGAACCCAACAAGTCTCTTTCACATGCCTTTCTCCTCCACAGTGGGTGCACTTCAGTGTCTCTCGTCCGAGTACTTATTCCCCTTTTGATTTGTAGAAATTAGGGCCGAATGTTCCATAGACTGTTCAGCTGGCTTAGTTTGAGTATCAACTTGCATCTCTTTTCTCCTAACCTCTTCATTCCTCACGAGGTAGTAGACATGATGTAAGTATGGCATTTCATCCCTTCCCAGAATTTGGGACCTTATGCTTTCACATATTGGATCTAGGCTAGCCAAAAATTTAAATGCTCTGCCCTCTTCAATTTGTTTGTCATGCTTTTCCTTGTCTCTGGCATTCTCCCAATCAAGAATGAGGTGATGATCTAGCTCTTCCCATAGTCCTTCTAAGGTAGCAAAATATGTTGCAACAATCATATCCCCTTGCCTCAAGGCAGCAATGTCTTGATTCAATCTATAAATTCTGGCATTATTTTTTCTCTGCCCATAAGTTTTAGACACTTTCTCCCGTATCTTGGCAGCAGTGGAGAAATGTTGAACAATCCTAGCTACCCTTGGAGTCATTGAAGCAAGTAGCCAGGACATAACTGTAGCATTCTCCTTACGCCAAACTGCATAATCAACACTACCCACTTCAGGTTCCTTCTTCTGCCCATCCAAATAACCAGTGAGTTCCCGGGATGTGATGAAGAGCATGGCTGAAACAGACCATTCTCTGAAGTTATACTCATCCAACAACACATTAGTAATCTTCAGGCTGTGCAGATTTGGATTCTCTAGATTAGGGGACCTCCCACTAGTCCTAACATCTCTAGAAGACACTTCCCCGGATATAGAAGACATCTTCTCCTACTTGCAAAGATCAAAACTGTAAACACAATATACAGAGAACTGTTTCAGACTTACGGAACTTGCTGCACTGCAAACTCTGTCCAGAGAATCCGTAACAGAGCTGAAACCACGAGCACCACACTGCTGCACTGTGCTCTAATTACTGCTGTCGCACACTGTAATCAGTCCAGACTTCTGCTGTGCTTTAATCACTGCTATCACACACTGTAATCTCTGCCACGACCAGTTCTAGGACTGCCGAGATCAGTCCTCCCACCTAGATCTGTTCCACAGATCTCTCTTAACTGAATGGCCACAATCTGCTGTACTGAGTCTATTAGGGCATCGCTTCTGGGACTAACTCCCCTTGGACCCTACAACCAAGGGAAACTTTAGATGTAGGTCCTACTGTGTTCTACGACCAACCCTAGGGTTTCTTTGCAGCAACCAAGATAGAAAAGAGGAAGAGAGTTGGATACGAGTAGAAGATGAAGCGGCGGTTGTAACCAGGTGAAAGATTAGAGCTCTGATACCATGTTTGCTGGAAAGAAGCTGCTGAAGGAGAAGAGAAGAAGAAGAAGAAGTAGAGTTGAGAATGGCGGCAATAATCTCTCAGCTGGCCCTACTCTATTATTAATAAGTGTATTACATAATGTTACACAAATAGACTAGAATGCCTTTGATTAGTGATGGGACACCTAGATAAATAAAAAACACTAAATAAGATTAGGCTCAATAACTAAGGCCCAATAACAAAAGACTAAAGACCCAATTGAGATAAATAAACATATTAAGACAGCCCGACCAACAAGAAGAAAGGAAACAACTTAGTTGATTTGATCTATTATTATTATTATTATTATTAAAAATCAATTAGGAGAAGAAATGAGAAAAATAACACTTGGGACATTACATTTAGAATAACAAGAAAAACTTCACTTGATTTATCCAAATTCCAGAAGGAACTAAGAACTTGATTAGTCCTTTTTGCATTGAAATCTCTTAAAGCACTAAGAAAAACTAATAAAATTTGATTTCCCTTATTGTTTTTCATTTTTACTTTTTTATTTGGCCCATAATTATTGAAGTGTTTTTTCTACATGTTTTAAATTATAAAAATACATATTATTTTGCTTTAAATCACTAATTGATCATTGATAGAGGCAAATTATGTACGCCTTTTAAAACAATGACTTGGAGTGATCTTAGTCTAGTATCTATGTTTGCAGTAAGGGAAAATTAGAGTTTCTTACAAGCAGTAGTAAGAGGCCAGAGAAGACAGACCCTACTTGTGTGAAGTTGACGCGACAAAATTATATGGTTGTTGGATGGCTTGTGAATTCCATGCAACCACACATCAGTAAGCATCATATATTGATGGATTCAGCCAAAGAAGTATGGGTTAATTTGGCTGAAATGTATTCTTAGAAGATGAATGTAGCAAGAGCTTAAAAATTGAAGAATGATGTGAATAATCTAAGACAGGGGAGTCACTGACACTGTATTATTCTATGCTGAAATCTTTACGGTAGGAGATAGAGTTGCTTAAGACTTTAGTGTGGGAAAGTAGTATGGATGCACAATTGTCCTTGCTTAATGGGGTTTGGATTTTGAGGGTTTGACTTTGTGTGGATGGTTTGGCCTATTTGGGAAAGTAGTATGGATGCAAAATTGTCCTTTGGGTGTTTTTTCCTTTTCATTTAGATGATTGCTTATCACCTTTCCTTGTATCCTATTTTGTTTAAATATATTT
This sequence comes from Nelumbo lutea, assembly GCF_056320005.1. Taxonomy (NCBI): domain Eukaryota; kingdom Viridiplantae; phylum Streptophyta; class Magnoliopsida; order Proteales; family Nelumbonaceae; genus Nelumbo; species Nelumbo lutea. The sequence continues at coordinate 38,298,883 of NC_142684.1, read as the reverse complement.
TTTATTTATCTAAAAAACAGAATGTCCTTGCTTAAGACGGGAGTCACTGACAGTATCTTTTATTCTTTCTTGTGTATTTATCCTATTTCTTATTTGTTTTAGAGAAGGGCACAATTGTCCTTTCTCTTTTGGGCGTGTAGAGGGTTAGATACGCCCATTGAATTCATCGTCTCTTTTGAATTGTCTTTGTCATGGTATCGAAGCAGGTTTGAATCTGGATCTGCTAAAGGCTCTTCTTTATCTGCTATTTGATTTGATTAAAGTGCATTAAAGGATTACTCATTTGTTCTGTTTCCCATGGAAGATGAAGTACCGGATTGGGGATTTTTCTCCGATCTCACTTCTACCTGTTCAGATAGCTTTTGAAATCTCGGATCTGGTGTTGCCCAAACCTTCTCTCTTTCCCAATACCACTGGTTTGTTGGTTCATTTCTGGTAGGGTTTCTAATTTCATCTTCTTGGAATCAACCCTAGACTTTCCATTTTTGGACTACCACTTGATCTACTTTTTTGGAAGCTTTTACTTTATGAAATCTGATTATTCCACATTAAATTAGATTGGCTTTAGGTGATTTAAAGCTGGTTCTATCCTTTCTACTTGTTACAACACTTGCTCTTGGTGTTACTTCTATTGAAATGGCCCCAGACAAGATGGAACTGTTATTAGTCAAGTTTGATGGAAGCAGAAATGCTCTATCTAAGTTCCACATCTAGTTCTATGTTGAGGGCCAAGGTCTTTGGGTTATGTGGATGGTTTGGTGGCCAAGCCTTATAAGTCTGACAACAAGGGTTGAAATAGTGGAAGATAGATTATGCAAGAATAGCATCATGGATTCTTGGCTCGAATGAGATTGACATAGCCTTTCTAATGATTGGTTTTAAGACTATAGTGGAAATGTTTAAATACATGGAGAAGGTATATCAACAGTCCAACCTATCTTGACGATATCAAATTGAAATGGGAATCTTTTCCTACACCCAAGAGGAAAAGATCCAATAGTACTATGATGGTTTTGTCATTTTGTGGACTGAGTATGAATTAGTGCACAGGGGCAGACTTTTTTGTCAGCTTGTTGTGTCAAGAGTATGGAGGAGCACTTTGACAAAAGAAAGATCGTGCATTTTCTAATGCACTTGAGGCCTGAATATGAAGTGATTTGATCAAATATTCTGAGTGGGGATACTCTCCCAAGTCTGGATATTATATTGGGGGAACTTCTTACGGAAGAAATGAAGCTACTTGCTCAGTCTACCTTCCATGGGAAGCATGATTTTGGAGCTAAAGCTGTCTTTTTTGCAAACAAACTGAAACTAAAGAAGGATCTTTCTAAGGTCTAATGTTATGAGTGCAAAGAATATGGTCATGTTGTTTCACATTGTTGGAAGAAGAACACTTGTGCCTATTGCAAGCAGCATGGACCTATAATATCGGAATGCCCCACTAGGCCATCTAAAGGAAACACTTCAGGTATAAGAAAAATCAACATCGAGCTTATCAGACATCCATGGACAATTCAGATGGTGATACTGTCCCTTCTCCTCCAGTGCCTACTTCATTCAAAAATGAGCCCTATGGAGTTATTTTTGAGGAAAAGATGTGGCAGCTGGTGTCTTCAGCCATTTCTTCAGCCTTCTCTGCTATTGGTTTGTTTGGTGAGTCTTCCCTCTATTGTTCTCCTAGTCATCTTTGGGTAATTGATTCTCTTGCCTCTAATCATATGACAGGGGCATACTCTAGTTAGTATTTTAAACCTAAATTCTTGAATAAGCATATCATTATGGTCAATAGTGAAAAACATTAAATTCTTGCTTATTAATGACTTGACTTTTTATACTTCTTCATCTTCATAGTTTTGTCTCCCAAAGACCTTTCTTGTTCGAAAACTTATTACTAATTTAATTTCTATTGGCCAATTGGTAGAGGATGGTAACATAGTTTCTTTCTTTTAGATGGATGTTTGATTCAGGACCGATGAACTACGATGGTGAGGGGGGAAGGGGCGTAGGTTAGGACGGTTATTCACTTTGGAGTTTGAGAAATCACAGATTTCACCTACTTCTTCATGTTTACTTTCTACTACTACTACTGACTTGTCTGTAGAAATGAGTGGCATCTTGGCACAAACACCTTTATTTTGTTCTGGTTGTTGGTCTTCTACATCTACTTCTTTTGCTCATATTAATAAATATTGTATTTCATGTGATTTGAGTAAAGGCATATTTTTGTAGAGAGATTGGGCCAAATGGGCCATAGTTTTATTTATTTTTTTAGTAGCTTTTTTTCTGCTATAGTGGGCCTTCTTTATGGGCCTTAATACTTACTCTTTTTATATTTTTTTAAGTCAACTGTCCCACTAGGGGCACTAGTGTAACTTTACACAATGTTTCAGAGCATATTTAAATCGAAATGAGGGACAGAGAGAGAGAGAGAGAGAGAGAGAGAGAGAGAGAGAGAGAGAGAGAGAGAGAGATCGAACACTTCTCTTCCTCTTCCCTTTCTTCCATTCTCTTCTCTTCTTTCTAAGTCTTCTTCTGAGCTTCTCTTTCTTCCTCCTTTTCTTTCTCCATATTCTATTTGCAGAATTATTGCTGGTGTAATTTGCAACTTCGTATCAGAGCAGGCTCCCATCTTATTCAATTTCTTTTAGGCCCATACAAAATGTGTATGGAGAACTATTTGGCTGATTGATTGGAAGCTTTTACAGCCCAGTTTGGGAGGGTTTTTGGAGAGGAATTTACCCTTAGTTTGAGGTCCAAGACAGGTTCTTGGAGATTTTTCTGAAAACCCTAGATAACTAGAGAAATTGAGTTAAGGGTTCTAGAAAAACTTAAAAGCTAGCACTTGGGGCTTGAAAGAAAGTACTTTGATCCTCTTTGGGAGGTTTTTTGGAGAGGATTTTTCCCATAGTATATTCTCATGTTCAGGGGGTGGAAAGTAGGAGGGATGATATGGTTAGTTAAATACTCATTCTGCTTTAGTAACAATCAAACATAAGCTAACTAGTTATAAGTGAAAATCCATGGAGAAAAGAGATGATTTGGTTTGTGATTGTTGTAAGGTTAGTTGGAAGACTTGCTTGCTTGATTATTTCATGTTCAGGCATTACCTTTACTGTGAATGTGGTTAGCCAGTTCTTGGATTCTCTCAAAGTACCTCATTTAGAAGTAGTTTTCAGGATGTTGAGATGTCTTAAGGGCTCTCCAGGTTCTATGCTCTTGATTTCCCAATAGATTCTATGCTCCCCTTTTCCATATTTTGGAGCAAATGCATGTAGAGAACTAGCAAGTTTTTTGGGATATGCTTTTGTTGGCTCCAAAGGATCCCAAAGAGCCTTAAATTTTCTGTCAATTGGCTTTTGAATTTAGTGACCTAAAGGGCATTGCTACAAGTCTTTGTCAGGACGAAATTTCTATATTGCCCTGTTTTTAGGCTTGTTGCTTGAAGTGATGAGCTCCATTTATGCACGTTCTGATGATGGGTTTTTTGGGTGGGGAGTATAGTATCCAACTTTCTTCCCAAGAGCAAAGATACAAACATATGATTACAATATAATCATTTAAAATGGTCATTCTGCTACTAAGGGCATTGATTTCTCTTTCAGAAATGTACTTGTCAAGGGTGGTGATCTCCCAGCTTCAAAGGATGCTGTTGATATATTCTTTGATGGTATGCTTCATACAAAATCTTTGGAATTCTTGATCATCTGTATTTTCCTCATCCTCATTTTTTTAGAAATTAAATATTAATACTTGTAAGTCATACTGGTTGAGGATAATTCGGTACAGCTATTTGACATGTTTATGCAGGAGAGCATTTCCATGAGCTACGTGCATCACGCATAAAAACTTGTAATACTCATGGAACTGGTTGCACTTTGGCATCATGCATAGCCGCTGAGTTAGCTAAAGGTTCTTCAATGCTACCAGCTGTTAAGGTAAAGCATTGTCATCTGATGTCCTCAGTTTCATATATAGTTTCAAAAACTCCATTGATCTGGTCATAATATTTGACTGGAAGTTATCTTTATAGTGTAGCTTTGTTTTAATATTTAGGTCCTTTGCAGCATATTTCAACAATAGAGAAGGAATAAAATGATTTGCTAAAGTTGCCATTATGTGTTGAATTTTTATTTTATTGGTTGGGTAGTTTAATCTTTTAAGATAATTGGAAGAGGCAACTAAAAGAATAATCAAATTTCTTTGGTACAATGCATAAAATCCTATTTATTGCAGTCTCCTAAGCTGAGTTCCTGTAATAAGTTCAGTTGTTGGTTTGTTGCCATCACTGGCTGCCGAAGAGAGAAAGGCGAATCCGGTGAAGGTTGAGGTGAAAGAGTTTGGTAAGCTATTGGAGAGAATATAATTTCTACATAGGTGTTTAATAGGATATTTTATCCATCAGATCCTGAGATTTGCAGCTCCAAAGGTGGGCACCGTAAATAGGGTTGTATTTTAATCTTATTTTATTCTTGTTTTGTATTGGTGGGTTTCTTTGTATTTTGGTAGGATGTATCTTATAATCTGCCCACATAATAAAGGTAATTTCAGTAATTGTACAAAGCTTTTGCTCTATTCAATATAATTCATTTTGATGTGGGGGTGCTGTATTACTATTGTGGTTGAAAATGGCTGCCTGTATTTTATCAACTTCATTGATGATTACTCTTTGTAAACATGGAATTATATGTACTGTTCTATTGATGTTCTATGGTGTGTACTCACTTTCATGTGGAGGTTCAAATATTTCATTCCGAAAATGCAACAAAATATCTTAGGTGTTTCTTCGATTGGTTTTTGCTGAGCATGACACTCTTCATTAGAGTTATTGCCCCATAACATTTTGGGGTTGTCGAGCAGGACATATTTTGGAGGTGGCACATAGTTTGATGCTCCATATGCATGTCCTGAAGAAGTATTGGACTGATGTAATTCTCACTGCAGCATATCTTAATAACCATATACAATCTTGCATACCAGAGTACAAGGCTCCACATCATCTTTTGTTTCCCAAGTCTCCATTGTATTCAATTTCTCTTTGCACCTTTGGGGTGCAGCTGTTTTGGTCATTATTTTTTTCCTTTGTGGGAAATTGGATCCTAGATCCATTCCTTGTGTCTCTCTTGGGAATCCATCTACTTAAAATGGTATAAGCACAGTAGCAATCTGCTGAATTAAAAAAATATGAAATAAAGTAGTTTCTTGAAGAGAGAAGGGAGAGAGAAGGAGAAGAAGAGAAGAAGAGAAGTTGAAAGAAAAGAGAGCAATAATCTGGCCTCCCCCTTCATTTATTATTTATACTAAAATAATAGAACATTACAAAGACAATTACGCCCTTATAGGGCGGCAAAGCATAAAACAACATATATAACACTCAAAAAACATAATAAAATTTGGACTCACATAACTACTATGGTCCCCACCTCCTATCTAACAACTAACATAAAACATCTACTCAGAAAAACATCATAAAATTAATTAATCTTCAACACTCCCCCTCAAGTTGGGAGTAAATGTCACACATTCCCAACTTGCGTAGGTCATGTTCAAGCTTGTTCCTTGCCACCCCTTTAGTGAGAACATCAGCCAGCTGCAACTCTCAAGAGACATAAGGCAAACACACTTCTCCAGTTGTTACCCTTTCTCTTATAAAGTGTTTATCAACTTCAATGTGTTTTGTCTTATCATGCTGAATTGGATTGTGGGCAATATTGATTGTAGCCTGATTGTCACAGTATAACATCATAGGTTCCTTTGTTTTCACCCCAATCTCACTCAAAAGAGATCTAACCCAAAGAAGTTTTGAGATACCATGATCCATGGATCTATACTCAGCCTCTGCACTTGACCTTGCCACAACTACTTGCTTCTTACTTTTCCAGGAGATCAAGTTTCCACCTACAAAGGTACACACTCCTGATGTAGACCTCCTGTTATCTAAGCATCCTGCCCAGTCTGCATCCGTATAGGATTCTAGCTTCAGATTCTCATGATTTGAGAAAAGAATGCCTCTGCCAGGGTGCTTTTTCAGATATGCAAGTATTCTCTCAATAGCTTCCTAGTGCTGAACCCGAGGTGCATGCATGTACTGATTCACACACTGACAGCATAAGAAATATCTGGTTGTGTCATACACAAATACAGCAGTCGGCCCACCATTCTTTGATATCTCCCCACATTCTTTACCAATTCACCATCCACACCATTAATTCTGTGATGTGGATCAATAGGAGTGTTTGCCGGTATGGTCCCCAGCTTCCCAGTCTCTCGCAGCAGGTCAAGTACATACTTTCTCTGTGAAATGAAGATCTTATGCTTGGATCTTGCAACTTCAATCCCTAAGAAGTATTTGAGCTCACCAAGATCTTTGATATCAAATTCTTTCTGCATTGATTTTTTGAGATCATCAATCTCCTCCAGATCATTTCCTATCACCATTATATCATCCACATACACAATCAAAATTGACACCAAAGCATCTCCCCTCTTTACAAAGAGGGTGTGATCAGACTGTGTCTGTATGTATCCAAAACGGATGAGTGCCCCTCTGAACCTGTCAAACCAAGCCCTAGGTGACTGTTTCAGTCCATACAGAGATTTTCTAAGTCGGCATACCTTTCCTTTACCAACATTTTCATAAAAGCCTGCTGGAATGTCCATATATATCTCCTCCTGTAAGTCACCATTGAGGAAAGCATTTTTGACATCAAGCTAGAACAAGGGCTATGAATAGGTGGTTGCTATAGATAAAAGAATACGAACTGAACTCATCTTAGCTATTGGTGCAAAGGTTTCCAGATAATCAACACCATAGGTCTGAGTATACCCTTTTGCTACCAACCTTGCCTTGTACCTCTCTATCTTGCGGCCTTATACTTCACTGTGAATACCCATCGACATCCGACTGTCTCTTTGTTTGGGGGGAGATCAACTATTTCCCAAGTTTGGTTTTTGACCAAAGCATCCATCTCATCTTGCATGGCTGTTTTCCACTCGGGTTCGGAGAGAACCTCAGTAACATTCCTGGGTATAGACACAGAATCCAGGGAAGAAAGAAAAGCACGGTAGGAGGGTGAAAAGCATTGTAGGAAAGATGGTGTGAAATGCAGTGGGTTGTACACTTTCTCTTCCCCTTACGAAGTGCAATGGGAAGATCAAGGTCAGTGGGATCAGCTGCAACATTGGTGTTAGGGACAAAAACATTATCATCAGAAAACATAACAGGCTCAAGAGGAATACCTGGAACTATATCTGCCGAATCTGGAGTTTCAGAAGGACTGACAGAGAGTGGTGTGGGTCGAGGATGTCTGGAGTCAACCATCATCTGTCGGCGCTGATATTGCTGTGAGGCTACTCGTAGTGGCTCAGGTAATTAAACTGTGGGTGCAAGTGCTGGCTGAACTGATGGTGCAGGTGGTGGTTGAACTGATGTAGATGCTGGCTAAACTAATGGAGGTACCACAAAAATAGGAAGAGGAACAGATTGTTCGTTCTCCTCCCCAAAATTCTCCCCCCGAGGAGAACCAATTGAGAAGAATAATGTGGATTCTAAAAAAGTAACATCCGTAGTGACAAATCTGCTCCTCGACACTGGGTCATAACAGCAATACCCCTTTTGGTTCTAAGCATACCCAAGAAAAACACATTTCTTGGCCTTAGGATCCAATTTCTTGCGATGAGGGCCAAGAATGTGAACAGAAAGAAACACAGCCAAAAACCCTCAGAGGTATATGAAATATCTCTCCATCTGGAAAAAAGAGGCTAAATGGCACCTTAAACCCCAAAGTCCGTGAAGGAACACGGTTAATCACATGCATGACTGTAAGAACTGCATCTCCCCAGAATTGCATCGAAACTGAAGCACACACCATAGACTCCCTGCCACCTCCACAATGTGTTTGTTTTTCCTCTCAGCAACTCCATTCTATTGCGGTGTATATGCACAATTGCTTTGATGAACTACACCATGTTTTAAGAGATACGTGGTTAGGTCATTCTCAAAGTACTCTCTGGCATTATCTGATCTAAAAACCTTAGTTCTCACTCCAAATTGTGTGAGAACCATTTGGTGGAATTGTCGTACTAAGTTAGGAACCTCATCACGTGATCTCATCAAATATATCCAAGAAAATCGTGTATAATCATCCACAAATAAGAGAAAGTAACGGAATCCTCCCATGGAAGGGATTTGATATGGCCCCCATACATCAGTGTGAACAATATTAAAAGCAGAAGTGCTTCTTTTATTACTTGGTTTAAAAGACTGTCTACAGTTGCTTTCCTAACTGACAACTCTCACACTCCAAAGTAGATAATTGAACAGACTCAAACAATTTTGGGAAAAGACATTTCAAAGAACTAAAAGAAAGATGTCCCAAGCGATTGTGCTAAAGCATAATCTGGTTTACTGACTCTAACCCACTACTACTACTGCTGCTAACATGATGGCCCTGATGTCTCAGAATCTGATCTAGAAGGTAGACTCGATTCACCTCACGACCACTCCCAATCATCTTCTTTGACTCCAGATCCTGCAAAACGCAATTACCAGGAAGAAAGGTCACAGAACAATTCAAATTTTTTGTCAAAGAACTAATAGACAGTAGGTTAGTATGAAGTCTAGGGACATGTAAAACAGAGGACAGAGTTATATCATTGGTCATTCTAATTGTCCCCTTCCCAGCAATGGGCATTTGTGAACCATCTGCTGTAGAGACTCTATCTCTACCAGAGCACAACTAATAGGAATTGAAAATGGTAGGGGCATTAGTCATATGCTCAGATGCTCCTGGGTCTATAATCCAGGGAGGTCCCTCCTTACCTAAAGTGGATGAAAGATTCACAGTTGCATATGAACTACATGTATGTGCGAAGGAAGTGGTGTAGTTGGCTCTTGCATTCTGTTGTCCATCTGGAAGGCTCGAGCTGGGTGAACCTTTCTTACTCATAAGCTGTCCAAACCTCTCCAATTCTGTTCTCAATGCTGCTACTGCAATGGATTCCCAATCAATCTGGGAAAGAGGGGCTGAAGAGTCTCCTGTAGTGGCCACATTTGCATTTCCCTTCTTGTTTCTTATCCGAGCAAGTATAAGATTTGGATGAAGCTTCCAACAAGTGTCCCCGGTATGCTTAGGCTTCTTGCAATAATCACACACCAAGTCCTTCTTACCTTCCCCTCTAGTTTCACTACTCCCCCTGTCTCCATTCGGCTTAGGTTTTGTTGTACCAACCATAGCCGGCTGGTCAATTCCAGGCTGTCTCAGCATTACATTCCTCCTACTCTCCTCTCCAGAGACAAAAGCATAGGCCTGAGAGAGTGTCACACCCTCCTTAGAAAGAATCTGCTGCCTAGCAATGTCAAATTTAAGGTTCAGCCCTACCAAGAACTCAAAAACCCTATTCCTCTCTACCAGTTTGTGATAAGTTATTGCATCATTTACACTTTCCCATACCACAATTTCTAAGTGATTTATTTCCTGCCATAGGGTTTTCACCATGGAGAAATGCATAGCAAGAGGTTTTTCTTTCTATTTCATACTTATCACCTGATTTCTTAACTGTTAGGCTCTGGCTTCATTTTGCTTCTGAGAGTAGGTTTCAGCCATTACATCCCAAATCTCCTTAGCAGTATTAGCCCATAGGAATTTTTTTGCAATATGAGGTAACATAGAATTACACAGCCAAGACATTACCATGTAATTCTCTTGCGCCCATCGGGAAGAGTCTGTATCGGGTTTCTTCTCCTCCCCAGTGAGATACCCTAATTTTCCACGGGCACCAATTGCCATCTTAGCTGATTGTGCCCACTCCAAATAATTTGTACCATCAAGTTTTATTGTAGTAATGATCCCAAACCCAAAAATATCACTACTACCTCCAACACCCAGTCCCACAGTACCGGTAGATTTCATCTCGGTATTCCAACTATCCATTTTACTTTAAACAGTTCAACAGTAAGAAAAAAAAATAGATTGGAGACCTTCAAAAAATAATTTAATACCACATACACAGAAACCAACCCTTTAGGAAGAAGAAAACCCTAGCTGGAGGGAAATCTCTCTCCTCCCCACGCCTCCCAAAAGAGAGAAGTGAATCGATCACTCCGGGAGGCCTAGAAAATTTCAGAAACCAAACCACCCTCTTTAGAAAATTAAAAGAAAACTAACAAAACCTGGGCGCCCAAGATCAGATAAAAAACAAAGAGTCCCAACTTTTCTAGGACTCTTCCCCATACTTCAATTCTTCTTGATTTTGATGTCGAACAGTAGATCACCTTCCCGATGTCTAGATCCCACCAAAAACTCCAAGAACTGGGCAATCTATAGCAGATCGATCAGCCCTTTACTACTTCATGCAGTCAGATGATCTAGGGCTGCATGAGAATGCTTCAAGAAACCCTAGCCGATGCTCTGATACCAAGTAGAAATCTGCTGAATTAAAAAAATATGAAAGAAAGTAGTTTCTTGAAGAGAGAAGGAAGAGAGAAGGAGAAGAAGAGAAGAAGAGAAGTTGAAAGAAAAGAGAGCAATAATCTGGCTGCCCATTTCACTTATTATTTATACTAAAATAAAAGAACAGTACAAAGACAACTATGCCCTTATAGGGCGGAAAAACATAAAACAACATATATAACACTCAAAAAACATAATAAAATTTGGATTCACATAACTTCTATGGTCCCCACCTCTTATCAAACAACTAGCATAAAACATCTACTCAGAAAAAACATCATAAAATTAATTAATCTTCAACAAGCACTATGATCTAGTTTCTCAGAAATATTATATCTCAATGGATGTATCCTTTTTTTGAGTTTTATCCCTTCTTTCCTACCTCTCCTCTGGGAGAAAAATGTAGCACTTGTAATGAGAGGTAGGTATAATTTCATTGCCTATTCCTGCGTCTACCTCATCTCCCTCATCTGCTACTTCTATTGCTCAGTTTCATGTTTACTCTTTATAAGGTTCAACTTTCATTTGAAGGAGTACAAGTACCATAAGCAATTGATTTATGCTATCCCATCAAGCACAAGTGAGGAAAAATCTGATACACAATTCTCAACCAAGTAACCCAAATGAACTTGATTTGCCTATTGCCATCCATAAAAGTGGTTGTTCTTGTACTGAACACCCCATTGCTTATTTCACCACTTGTAATAATTTGTCTCCATATCATGCTTATATTTCCATCACATGTAGTGTTTCTCTTCCCAAAAAATATTGCATAGGCCAAACAATTATTTGAGTGGAGTGGAACATCGGCATGTTAGAAGAACGTAGAGCCTTATGCGAGAATCATATGAAGGAATTAGTTGATCTTCTTGAGGGAAAGAAACCAATTTGCAAATGGGTATTCGTTCAAGCATAGAGTATATTGGTCTATAGAGAGGTACAAAGCTAGACTTGTTGCAAAAGGCTTCTCTCAAATATATGGGTTGGATGGTAATGACACTTTTGTACTAGTTGCTAAGATGAACTCAATATGAGTAATGTTATCTCTTGCTGTGAATTTTGGTTGGCAGATAATCAGTTAGATATAAAGAATGCTTTTTAAATGGGGATATTTAAGTATACATAGGCCAACCACTAGGGTTCTAGCTTGAGGACAGTGAAGTGTGTTTCTTGTAGAAGTTATAGTATGGACTAAAATAATCCCTTAGAGCATGCTTTAAGGTGGTGCAACCACTAGGGTTGCAGTGGTTATTGTCTATGGTGATAACATTATTATTACTGGGAATTTGAGGCTTGAAAATCATAATGTAAAAGAGTTCTTGGTATCATACTTTAAAAGATCTATGCCTCTTAAAATACTTTTTTAGGAATTGAAGTTTCTAGGACCATGGGAATCTTTATATCCTAGCAAAAGTGCATCCTAGATCTACATAAGAATGTAGAAAATCTAGGTTCCATTACCAGCTGACAGACTTATGGATTTTAGTCTAAAGCTAGTTAAGGGTAGTGGGGAAAGACTTCGTTATGTCCGGGCTTGATATTGCTTATATTTTCCGAGTTCTCATTCAATACATGCATGCATTTTCCTACAATTGCACATCTTTCTACCATAAACCCTGTTCTCAAATATTTGAAGAAGCTTCTAAGGAGAGCATTGGTTTTCACCATGCATGTGTGGAGGTTTATATGGATGCAGATTAAATTGGTTCTTGTGATAATAGGTCTACTACCAGATTTTGCACATTCATTGGAGGTAGCTCCGTGACATGGAAAAGTAAGAAATAGGCGGTTGTGGCCAAATCTAGTTTTAAAGCTAAGTCTAGAGCTGTTGTCTGTCACACACTATTAAATGATCACCTGAAGACCGTCAATGAGCTTTAGTCCATGAAGCACAAAAAGACAAAAGCCCAAAGGGGCTACAAAGGAAAAATTCATATAATGACAATAGTGGCAATTTTGTAAATAACATAAAGATTATTTCATGGTGACACTTCACCATAGAAAGTGGTAGCATTATGAGCTGGGAGATGTAACTTTAAGGGAACTGACTATAAACAGGTCCCCCTATTTTATGCCTTAGTTGTTTCCTTTGCACTTGGAGCTCACCAAAGTAAGTTTTCCTTGGTGGGTTAGGCTGACTTCATTTGTGGGATGAGTAATGTCGCATGATGTAGGCTTTAGAGTAGTCAGGTCGTAACAAGTGGTATCATAGCATCTTTGCTTTGGTTTGTGGTAAGTACTAAATAGCTTTTGTAGGGGACATTCTATCAGAGGTAGTCAGCATGGCTAAGGGATGTGGCAAGAGGGATTGTGAGGGTGTATCCAAGGGTAGAGGATACATGCCCATGGAGTTGTTACAGTCCTAAATGAAGTGCTTGGCTTAACACACTACATCAGTCTTAAGGCTTTTGGTGTATTTGTCAAGAACACAACATTTCGTATCAGAGCCTACCACCATGTCACAAGTTCGAATCACAGAGAGGGCTACCTGGGAGAAGGGCTACCTAGAGTAGAGTGAAAGCTGTCATGGAAAGGGCTACCTGGAATAGAGTGAAAGTCGCCAAAAGGAAAGGGCTACTTGCTGCTAGAGTGAGAGCTGTCATGAAGAGGGTTACCTACCACTAGAGTGAGAGCTTCCTTGAGTGAAGCCGCTGAGACGTCAGCTATGGAAGCGTGGTGGTATGTTATGGCCCTAAATTATTGAAGTGCTTGGCTTGACGTGTTCCATCAATCTTAAGGCTTCTGGCGTATTGGTCAAGCACACAATAAAGGTTCTGGTTATTTGGGAAGCTAGGTTGCCAAGCTTGAGTTGGGCCTGGCTGATATGCATGACTGCCCAAGGGAGATGGGAACTCAGGTGGACAACCTTGAGTATGGACTAGAAAATCTCAAGGAGAGTCTGTAGGGTGCACTTAGCAATGCTATGCATGACGAGCAACAGTGAGGAGGGGGCTTTGAAGCCAAGTTGCTATGGGACTTGGCCACCATCCAAGCTCAAGTGGAGGAGCTACAAGGGGACATGCATAGGATGAGATTGGCAGGCATAGGGGCATCACCAAGGTGAGGGCACCCAAGCCACCCAAGTATGATGGATCAAGAGACAACTTGTGGCACTTGGAGCACGACTTAGAGGCTATGGGTGTCGTAGACAAGTAGGCCAAGGTGAGGCTGGCCACAAAATACCTCATTGATACCATCATGCTCTAGTGGAGAAGGTGGCTCAATGACATGGAGCAAGGGGTGTGCTCTATCAAATCTTGGGCGAGTTCAAGAGAGATCAAAAGCTAATTCTACACTGAGAAAGACCTATTCTTTAACTTTATGGATGGGTTCCAACATTTGGATGAGCTTGAGCTCTAAAGGCATGGGGTCTAATACCTGGCTATTGCCATGGCTAAGGAAAAAAAAGAAAAGTAGAAACTAAAAAGGATGGCTCTTCCAAGATTAGGGCCCCAAGAGTTGACCATAACAGAGGTGGGGGAGAGCACTCAACAAGCCATAATGATGATAGGGTCAAGACTGTAGAACATGAAGATAGCAAGATTATGGGGGGAAAGGTTGCCCCTGCCAAGGCAAAGCCCAAAGTAAACAAGGGTAAGGCTAAGGTAAGAGGAACATGCTTCATATGTGATATTGCTTACTTTGTGGGAGTTCTCATTTAATACATGCATACATTGTCCTACAATTTTGCACGTCTTCCTTCCATAATTCGTGTTCTCAAATATTTGAAGTAGCATCCAGGGATAGACTTTGTTTTCTCCAAGCATGGGCATCTACATGTAGAGGTTTATATAGATACAGATTGAGTTGGTTCTTGTGATAATAGGTCTACTACCACTACCAGTTTTTGCACATTTATTGGAGCTAACATGGTGACATGGAAAAGTAAGAAGTAGGTGGTTGTGGCGAAATCTAGTGCTAAAGCTAGTATAAACCTATGTGTCACACATTGCTAAATGGTTGCCTAAAGAGATCAATGAACTTTATTCCATGAAGCACAAAAATACAAAAGCCATAGGGGGCACAAAGGACAATTTCATATAAGTAAAATGGTGGTGACTTTGTAAATAACATAAAAATTATTTCATGGTAGCATGGGCATCTACATGTAGAGGTTTATATAGGTACAGATTGAGTTGGTTCTTGTGATAATAGGTCTACTACCACTACCAGTTTTTGCACATTTATCGGAGATAACTTGGTGACATGGAAAAGTAAGAAGTAGGTGGTTGTGGCGAAATCTAGTGCTAAAGCTAGTATAAACCTATGTGTCACACATTGCTAAATGGTTGCCTAAAGAGATCAATGAACTTTATTCCATGAAGCACAAAAATACAAAAGCCATAGGGGGCACAAAAGGACAAATTCATATAAGTACAATGGTGGTGATTTTGTAAATAACATAAAAATTATTTCATGGTGATACCTTACCATAGCATGAGGTGGCATATGTGTCACCAAAACAAGGAATGGGTGACATTTAAGTAGATTAAGTGTCATTAGAAGGAAAATAGGTGGCACATAAGAGATAGGTGGCATACTTAGAAAAAGACTAGTGTACCATAGATGAGTAATGTGCATAGCCCATGTTTATGGTGATAGAACCACCATAAATAGGTCCCCCTTCCTCATTTTCAAAACGTGTCCAAACATTGTAGCCTTGTAAAGCCTTTGTTTATTGCAATACAAGTAACCTTTTCCAATTTATGTGTCTTGCCTACTTTATGCCTTAGTTGTTTCCTTTGCACTTGAGCTCACCAATCTAAGTGTTGCTGGGCAGGTCCATTTGCTTGAGAGTAGTCTACTAGAAGTATGCCTACCCTACACTATAGTGAAATGTCTAGCAACTTGGGAATGTATGATATTTACAGCTCAGCTTGAGGGGGAGTGTTAATTTATTCTTAATCTTGTGCATTGGGGTACTTAATTCTTTGTACTTAACATTATGTTTCACCCTATTTAAATAAGAATGTGGGGCACTGCCCATTTACCTATCGGCTTTCCAACAATTGTCTCTCGTATTCTTTCTTCTCCGAACTCTCTTTTATGTCAGATTATACCTAGGTACATTTTTTTTTTTTTTTTGTTTCGTGATGCCTAACATATACCACTGTCTGACACAACATGTAGCTAATATGACACCAATTACTGCATGAACACTTATATACTTAATACTGTTAATGCTTTAATACATGTAAATGATACATTTTAACATGTTATTTTATAAAAGGTATGTGTATCTTAGAGTTTATATTTTGCAAAATATATTTATTGTGAAAATGATATTTATCTTTAAAAATTATGTATTCATGCATGATATAAGCATAATGAATGGGGTGCCTGTGCCCATATCTCCTTCTGGGTTCCTATGAAATTATGTATTCATCCTTGTCCATGTTGACATCCAAGCCAAGGTATCATGAAGTACTATTATTCAGGTAGTGATTGAAGATGCTGGGTTTGTGTACTCAGGAAAGTTGGGTTTATCAGCATTTTAATCCTTGTTTATCTGATTTAGCAGGTAGCTAAACGCTTTGTTGAGGTTGCCCTTGATTATAGCAAAGATATTATCATTGGAAATGGGTTCCAAGGACCTTTTGATCACCTATTCAAGCTAAGTAGAGTGTGCAATTCATGCAAGGGGCAAAGGTTCAAACCAAGTGACCTGTTCTTATATGCTGTTACAGATTCAGGGATGACTAAGAAGTGGGGTCATTCAATTACAGATGCTGTTAAAGCTGCCATAGAAGGAGGTGCCACAATTGTCCAGTTAAGGTCAGTATTTATCAACACAAGAGTCAACTAATGGATTTACTTCATAAATTATATACAATAAACCAGTATATGTTCTCATGCTTTTTTGAGTCTTCTGATTAATTAATTTTATAAGTGGAACAATTGTTGTAGTTCTAGTCAGATTTGTTATAATTCATTTGAAATTTAAAATCACTCACCGGGATAAAGTTCATTAAAAATATGGCAACTCCTGTATAGTTTTCAATGCGTCTAGGCGATTCTGGGCGACACTAGGGAACCTAGTTGCCTAGGCGATAAAAAATTTATAATATAAAAAAACTAACTCTTGGCTAGCTTCCTAGTTTTACATACCATTCAGCATGTGTATTAATTGAAAAAATAGCAACTCTTTTTATTAAGAACATTAAATTTCCTCTAAAATCGTGGAAAATCATCACATCTAAAAGATAAAAATCTTTTGCATATGTTATTTTCATTATTTTCAAAAATAATACTACTATAATAAGGATTTACTAGAGAAATTTCATATCAATTAGCAGCTAAAGAAGGTTATTAATTTTATATAATAAACATTTAAGATGGAAAGTAAAATTGAAAAAACACAGGATGGAGTTTCTGTTTTATTTAATTAGAGAGAGAGAGAGAGAATAGAAAAAAAAGAAACAGAACCTCTCTATAATTCTATTCTTTCTTTCCTCTCTTTTTCTCTCTTCAAAACCCTTTGATCTTTTAAATTTCAATGGTAAAACATTAAGAGATTTTACCCCTCCCTTCCCGTTGTATTTTTCTCTCATCTTTTCTTCTTAATAAAAGTTTCTGTTATTGATAATATATATATAATAAAATGTATTAAAACATACATTAATAAGATACAACAATATAAATGATATTATAAAAGGCGCCCGCTTTGTCATTTTTGTTGCCTGGGTGGGTGCTTAGTCACCTAGGCTGGCATCTACTCACCTAGGCAGGTGCCTAGTCACCTAGAAGAGCGCCTAGTTCCTAAAAGTCAAGGTGTTTGGGCAAGGCGCCTCCTTGACAACCATGATCTCCTGTATTTTTTTATTTTTTTTGCTTTGGATATTATCAGTATTTTTCTGTTAACCAGATAGTAAAAGTGGCATTGTATGAAATTAAAATTAATATAAAATACCTCAAACATGTTTGCTCTGTCACCCAAATATGGCTAGGCAAGTTATCCGGTTACATAATTTATGCTAAAACTTGAAATCCTGAAAAGTTCAAAACCCTTGTATGGGTTTCCAGGAATCTTAGCATGTTTGGTTTTCTTTTCTTTGTATATAGATTTTCACACCATTGATTTCAACAATGTAACACTTCACGTGGTCAATTTGTATTTATTTAAAATATGTAGAGATGGTAGAGATAGTAGAGATACTAGGACCTGATTGTATTTGATCACAAGGAAGTTGGGAAGCCCACCAAGCAATCTTTCAATACTTGTAAGGCCAACTCCATTCAAATTCCCCCACCTTATTTAATGTTCTCTCCAACAGTCCAACTCAGAGAGGAAGAAGGAAACAAATAGAAGTAAAATGAAAATTGAATCTGAATTGTTATAGACCATTGTGATGTTTGCAGTTTTTCTGGCTTCAATTCCCATGCTCTGGGTCATGGAAGCTTTGCAGCCTTGCAAATTTACAGCTCTCTGAGGTTTTATTGTCGATCAAATTGGAGATGTAGGTTACATTGCTTTCTCTGTGATACAAATGATTACTAGGTTGAATCCAAGCGGAAATAACTTGATGCTGTTGAATAATGCTAGTTCTGGGCTTTCATTCTCGCTGCAAGAAGTGATGACAGTGAAGAGCCTCCCATGGTCCATTCTGGGTTTCTTCATATCTTCCATTCTTTGAAAATCAGATGTCTATGCTAATGGAGAAAAGCAAATTGTTGATAGTTACAGGCCACTCAGAGGAACAATGGCCTCTCTTGCAGGTCTCTCCCCTCTTCCTTTTCAGTCCTCTGTATCACTTTTGGTTCTCCATTATTGGATAATGAGTTGATCAGAAACAACCCTTAGAGAAAGATGGGGAGGCAAATTTTGTCATGTTTTGAAGAATGATGTTGCCCCAAGGTTAATCTTTGCTCCCCTGAGCTCTGTAGCTACACATAACATATGGCCACATTGCAGATAGATTGTCCAACGAAGAGAAAACAGAATTTTATCATTACATACTGAATAATACTGCAGCTCCTGTGGCACAAAAAGATGGCTCAAAGAGATGTTCATATTGGAAATACATCTGTTTATATTAAAAATGCAACATTTGTTATCCATGTCATGGCACTTCTCAAAATATGACATTGGAGGAGCTGTTTATATTTGAAATACCGCATTTGATGTTGTTAATGTTGACTGTGTAGGGGTATTATGGTCTTTATATTTATGTTTAAAGCTGCTGATGGGTAATGTTTTGTTAGTGGTTGTGTCCCATACTTAAGTAGGGGCAAAGGAGTCTTTTGTCTTTCGAGTAGAAACATGTATATTAAATCTGACTGACTAGAGAGGTGATTAATATCTCTTGTTCGAACCAGAATTATTCTACTCTCTTCTCCTTCTTCTTCTTCTTCTTCTTCTTCTTCTAGTCTTTCTATTACTTCTTCAACCCTCATTCTAACAGAATTCTAGTGCAGATTAGGTTTATAATATGGTATCAGAGCTACTGTGACGAAATCGAATCTGCCCAGAATTCTGATTTTCTCGCATCCGGCCTAGGGTTTTTTAATTTTTTTCTTCATCATCAGTTGGAGATAGGGAAAGGGGCTGAAAAGGAGTGATCACCCTCTTCCCTTGGAGGTTTCTATGCCTCTGGTAAGCAAGTGTGTGGGTCTTTGTAGTGATTCGTAGGAAGGCCCCCTAATCGATGGAGAGAAGAGGGATGATTTTGTTAGACAATTTTGTATGCCCTTAGCTTCAATCAAAATTGATGTACTTTATGAGTTTATTGTAAATGAATAAAAGTGCATATTTGATTCATGTTCCCTTGGTGTGTTTCTGTGTAATACCCTTAAACTGGACACTTATTGAGACTTGTGTTAGTTTAGAATGTTCACAGCCAGTGGGTCGGTCTGGGGAGACCTATCCTGACAAGGCTGACACTGTGGTGCCATCAAGTCGGTTGAGGTGGCTTGTGTCAGCTATCGGGGTGAGACCCCAGGCTCATACAGTGTGGGATTAATTGAATCTTTGAACTGGACCAGATTTCCAGTATTGCCCTGGACCTTGGAGATTGATGGGCAAAACTGGAAAGTTACACCCGACCCCTAGACTCGATTATGATACTGCACTAGGTGTCGGATCGGGGTGTCTTTGATGTACCAATCAGTGAGATCCTTAGCGGGGGTCAAAACCTGGGTATGTTGGGACAATCCAAGAATTCATCTGAGTGGGTGATCATAGTGACAGGATCAGCCCCTTTGTCGGACAAAGGTAATGATTGGGGATGCGCTCTCACTGTTGGAAACCAAGACTGCCGGCAGCCGATTTCAACCGTTGAGATTTGTTTTGCAAAATATATTTTATATGAGATATAAAAGTATATATATTATGGTTTCTAAAATGTTTGCAAAAGGTTTTAATTCCCGGGATCCATATAAGTGGAGAGTGCAACACTGTTCTTTGCAGCCGAGGGAGAGGTCCTCTCTTGTCGGGCAGTGTATGATCATTAAGGGGTGAGAGGTTAAGTGTAAGACCATTGAGGATAATACCTGATGGGCTAATCTTGCATCTGCCCACAGTCCCTGGGTGTTACAAGGTGGCTTGGCCCAAGGACCATTTAGGGTAAGTGTTAGGCCCATAGAGCCCATTTGATGGGTTTCAGGGGGTGCACTGTCTTTAACAGTGTATTCGACCAGGCCTTGTAACAAAGCCTGGGCCGAACCCATGTGGCTGATGTGTAGATCAATGCTTGGGTCCCACGCCATACAAGGAAGCCCAACTGGGCAGTAGTTAGGAAGGTTGAGTGAGCACATAAGCTTAATGGGCCTAAAGCCCATTTCGAACTGGGCTATTTATTTAGTTAAAGGGGCGAATTCTGAGATGGATTAGCAGATAGGATAGGGTCTTAATCCTATCCACTCAGAGAGTCCAGATCTGAATGTGATTCAGATCTAGAAACCTCCTAATGGGATTAGGATAAAGCTAATCTAATCTGCAGATAAGATAAGGGTTTATCCTTATCACTAGAAGAGAAGGCTGATCCAAATATGATTTGGATAAGCATCTCCTAATGAGCTGATCTTTTAAGTTAACAAAAAGGAGGAGGGGGCGGCAGCCTTGAGAGACACCAACAAGAAACACATCAGATCCTCCTTAGTGCTGAAATCAAGAAGAGAGAATTCTGCAGTCTGCGAATACTCTCTTGTCGCCTCCCTGCTCTTGTCGCCCTGTTTGCTAGTTCGATCTCCAACTGTGGGAGAAGTCAAGATTGGATCTTGACATCAGTTCTTTGAGAAATGATTGAAAAGGAAGCTGTGCTCACGTTCCATTCTACTGTTTCTTGCGAAGGACAGAGTTCTTGGGGAAGAACACTGCTGACTCTGCTCCATCCTGCACTGCGCCATCTTCAGTGGGAGCAGTCTTTGGATCCTTCCTTGGGCGTGAACACCTTTGTTGGGAGATATTACTTCTCCGTATCAGGTATTATTCTCTCCCATTCCTTTTGGTTCAGATCTGGTTCAGTTTAAGGTTCAAGATTTATCCTTGAAAATATGATTTTCTAAATAGGGAATGTGATTCCCAGTTGAAGGGAGAAGAAAATTTTTGAAATTCACCCCTTATTCCGCAATCTTTGGGCGTCCATGTGATGGATCTCTCATCCCTTTCAGATTTGAGTGGTGCAGTGGAGTGTCAGTGCAACTTGATTTTCTGGTGATTAGGTCAGTGATTTTGTGCAGTTTTTCAGTGTGAGTCAAATGGTTGGTGAGTTCCAAGTAGTGTGGTGAAAATTCAGGTTGTTGTGTGTTAGGGTTTTGTGCAGATTTCAGTGTGAATCGAAGGGTGAGTGAGTTTCGAGTAGTGTGGTGAGTATTCAGGTAGTCGTGTAGTAGGGTTGTGGTGGGGAGAGTGAAGAATTCAGCAACAAGTGGTGCTGAGTGCAGTGTGGTATAATGTGTAGTGTGGTGAGAGGTGAATTAGGAAGATTTTTGACAACAGTTAAAACAAAACTGGTGTGATGGTTCTGACCTACTACCTGAATGTTCAGATGGCTTCTATCAAATTGAATGGAGAAAACTATTGCTTGTAGAAGTCTTTCTGAAAGCAAAGAAGAAAGTGAAGCATATAAGGGAAGAAAAACCCTTTACTGAGTCTCATGAGTATGGTGATTGGGAACAAGAAGATGCACAGATTATAATCTGGTTATGGAATAGTATGGAACCTAAGATTAGTATGAATTTCATGTTTCTGGATACAAGCAAGGAAGTTTGGGACCATGCTAAGAAGTTGTATTCGGGACAAGGCAACACAACTACAACACAACTAGAGTGTATTAGCTTTATCAAGAATACTTTAATTTGCAACAAGGTAACCAGAGTCTTGAGGAGTACTATGCTAGCATGAGAAACCTTCGCAATGAGCTGAGTGTGTATCATTCCCTCCCCTCTAATGTTAAAATTCAGCAACAACAGAGAGAACAACTAGATGCGACCAGAGTTTTGGTAGGACTAAAATCCGAATACGAACTAGTAAGGGCACAAATACTAGGGGGATCAGCTCTTCCATCCTTAGAAGAGGCGTTTGTTTGGCTTCGAGGATTTTTATTGGATCTATAGAGAATTCTATTATCTCTAATAGGTCGGCCTTTGCAGTATCAAGAGGTCATGGTGTTAGAGGTGGAGCTTGGGGAGCTCATTTTGGCCATAGTGGTAGCAGCGGACCGGTGTGTGGTCGTAGTGGTGGTGGTGGACATATTCGAGGTCGAGATTCAGGGGTGGTTCGTGGTAGAGGACATAGTTTTGGTCCAAGAAGATGTACGACTGTGGTATGGACGGGCATACCATCAATTATTGTTATGATTTGCATGGTCCACCTTCAACTTGGGAAAATCATGCGGTGACTAGTGATAGTAGTTCCAGATTGGAGAGCCATCCAGCTGGTCAGATACCCTCTATATGTACAAATGTTCTCGGGAAAGAGATGATGAGTGTTCCACGTGATGAGTATGAGAGGTTTTTTCAGGCCACATCTCAATAGAATACAACCACTCTTGCACACTCAGGTATGGCTTGTCTGGCATCTAAACCCAACCCTTGGATTATTGACTCTAGAGCCTCCAATCACATGACTGGAACACTAGGTGTGTTTTCCTCCCTCTCTCAGTGCCTAACATCACACTCTGTTACCCTTGCTAATGGTTCCACATCTTCCATTTGTGGTGTTGGTAATGTTAAAATAGACCCTTTATCTTTATCCTTAGTTTTGTATGTTCCCAAGTTTCCTTTTAACCTTATGTCTGTTAGTAAGTTGACCAAGTCTCTTAATTGTTTTATCACTTTTTACTCTTGTGTTTTTCAGGATCTCAAGACGAGGATGAAGATTGGTGGAGGGCATGAAACTGGTGGACTGTATTACCTTGATGGAAGTGCATTGATAGCTCTTCAGACATTTCTTTCTCCTCTCCAATGGCACTGCTGATTTGGTCATCCGTCACTTAAAAGTTTTGAAATCTCTTGTTCTATCATTGAGTCATCTTTCTATTTTGGATTGTGAATCATGCCAGTTGGGGAAACATCATTGTGTTCCCTTTAGTCCTAGGGTTGATAATCGTATGTCAAATCCTTTTTCTTTAGTTCATTCAGATGTTTGGGGTCAAAATAAAATAATGTCATACAATGGTTATAGATACTTTGTATGATTATTCAAGAATGACGTGGCTTTACCTAATGAAAGAAATGAGTGAATTGTTTATCATTTTCCAAAAATTTTATGTTGAAATTTGCAACCAATTTGGTGTAGACATTAAGATTCTTCATTCCGTTAATGGTCGTGAATACTTTTATACACCATTTCAGGAGTATTTGGAACAACATGGCATTATCCATCAAACTTAATGTACCTACACCCCACAACAAAATGGGGTAGCTGAGAGAAAGAACCGCCACCTTTTGGAAACTACTCGATCCCTTATGCACCATATGAATGTATCAAACCTTTTTGGAGTAATGTTGTGCTTACATCTTGGTTTTTGATTAACCGGATGCCCACCTCCATCCTTGAAGATCATTCTCCTTTCACCACTTTGTTTCCTACCTTGTCTCCATTTCCCCTTTCTCCTCGGGCTTCTAGGTGTGTCTGTTTTGTTCATAATCTAGGACCGGGAAGGGACAGGTTAGATGCACGATCCATTAAGTGTATCTTCTTTGGCTATTCCTGGACCCAGAAAGGGTATAAGTGTTATAATCCTAACTCCCGACGTTCCTTTGTGTGCGTTGATGTTACTTTCTTTGAGTCCACTCAGTTTTTCGCGGTGTCAGGTGATGTTTCTTCTTCCTCACCACCTCCTCTTCCATTTTCAGTTGTGGATCCCATTCCACTTGTTCCGGCTGTGACCAAGTCTTTGCCTCTGGTGCCACTTCTTGTTGAACGGCCACCTATTTGTCAAGTGTATACACATCAACAACATGTATCAGCTCCTCCTCTGGCTCCATCACCGTCGACAGATACGGTAGTTGTTTCCACACCAACTCCAACCCCAGTTTCTGAACTCGATCTTCCCATTGCCTTGTGGAAAGGTAAACGCAGTTGCACTCTTCATCCAATTTCTAATTATGTTTCTGTCACTCACCTTTTTGCTTCCCATTGCTAGTTTATCTCCTTGTGATCCTCTATTGATGTTTCCACGGATGTCTAGGAAGCCCTTGCCTCTCTAGGGTGGTGTCATGCAATGGAAGAAGAACTCTCTACCTTTACTCATAATCATACGTGAGTCCTCACCACACTTCCTCCTGGTAAGCAGGCTATCTGTTGTAAGTGGGTATACACTGTTAAGTGTTTACCTGATGGTAGTGTAGAGCGGTTAAAAGCTAGACTGGTTGCCAAAGGGTATTCCCAAACATATGGTATTGACTACACGGGGACCTTCTCACCTGTGGCTAAGATTGGTTCCTTTCGTGTTGTGATATCTCTAACTGCTATGTATGATTGGCCTCTCTTTCAGCTTGACATCAAGAATGCTTTCTTACATGGTGACCTACTTGAGGAAGTCTATATGGAGCAACCACCGGGGTTTGTTGCTTGGGGGGAGGATAGTAAGGTGTGCAGACTAAAGAAGGCCATTTATGGACTTAAATAGTCTCCATGTGCGTGGTTTGGTAGGTTCAGTGAGGTGGTAAAGAAGTTTGCTATGAAATAGTGTCAGGTTGATCATTCAGTCTTCAATCATGACTCGCAGGCTGGAAAGATCTTATTAGTGGTATATGTAGATGATATTGTCATTACCAGGAGTGACAGATTGGGAATTGATAGGTTGAAGATCTTTCTGCAGTAACACTTCCAAAGAAAAGACCTTGGTAAACTAAAATACTTCTTGGGGATAGAAGTAGCAAGGTCTAAGCATGGTATTAATTTGTGTCAGAGGAAATATGTTCTTGATTTGTTGGAAGAAACATGGTTGTTAGGTGCCAAACCAGTTGAAACACTTGTGGAATCAAATACTGAGTTGAGCAGTGATATGGGTGAAGAGTTTAAAGATCCTGGAAGGTATAGGTGGTTGGTGGGTAAACTAAACTACCTAACCATTACCCGACCAGATATTTCATTTGCAGTTAGTGTGGTGAGTCAATTCATGCAGAAACCTCGGGTTCCACATTGGGATGCAGTTCTAAGGATTGTAAGGTATTTAAAGGGGGCTCCTGGTCGTGGCTTGATATATAAAAGTGGAGGAAAACTTGAAATAGAGGGATATATTGATGCTGATTGGGCTGTCTCTATATCTGATGGGAGATCCACTACAAGCTATTGTACTTTTCTTGGGGGTAATCTGGTGACATGAAAAAGTAAGAAACAAACAGTTGTGGCAAGAAGTAGTGCATTAGCAGAATATAGAGCTATGGCACATACTACTTGTGAATTAGTGTGGCTGAGAAATCTTCTACAGGAGATGGGATATTCTATTGACACTCCAATGAAGTTCTATTGTGACAACCAAGCTGCAGTCCACAACTCTTCTAATCCGGTGTTTCTTGAGAGAACAAAGCATATAGAAGTTGACTGTCACTTTGTGAGAGAGAAGGTGCTGAGTAGAGTGATAGATACTACACATGTTTTCTTGATGATGAATCGATAGATACTGCACATGTTAACACAGGAAATCAATGGGCAGACCTGTTCACCAAAGGGTTGAGTCGGGGGAGAATGGACTGCATATATAACAAGCTGGGACTATATGATATATACTCACTAGATTGAGGGTGAGTGTTAATGTCGACTGTGTAGGGGTATTTTGGTCTTTATATTTATGTTTAAAGCTTCTGATGTGTAATGTTTTGTTAGTGGTTGTGTCCCATACTTAAGTAGGGACAAAAGAGTCTTTTGTCTTTTGAATAGAAACATATAAATTAAATCTGGCCGATTAGAGAGGTGATTAATCTCTCTTATTCGAACCAGAATTATTCTCCTCTCTTCTCCTTCTTCTTCTTCTTCTTCTTCTTCTTCTTCTAGTCTTTCTATTACTTCTTTAACCCTCATTCTAACATAATTCTAGTGCAGATTAGGTTTATAATAGATGTCTACAATAGGTTCAGCAAATTCTTGCATAGATGTTTGTATCAAGTATGGTGATGTTGCAATAGAAGTCTCACAATTTCTTCTGAGAAGAAGCTTACACATGGGGATTCTTCCTGAGTTAGGCTATGAAGCTTGGATTTCAATGGCAATTGAGGTCTCAAGAATAGCATCCCAGGATGCAGTTGCAAATCCTGACAGGGACTGCCTAAAGATGGTGAAGTAGATTGGTCATGGGTTGTAGACCAAACCTAAAATAGTGCTAGCCTAATTAGTCTAGCCAAGTAAACGCCTTATAGAGCCCAAATTGAGTGGTACAATGGCACTTGTGACAACCCTAAGGATCAAATGGGCTACTATTGGCTCCTCCTTTGTTTGGGTGCAGGTGGACTTCCCCAACGAATGTGCAAAACTTGTTTACTTCCACTCCTTCCAATTGGCCAATAAAAAGGGCAAAGATTATGTGGAGATGTGTCAAGGCTGCAATATGCTGGACTATTTGGGAAAAAAAATTCAAAGATTTTCTTAGAAAAGGAGAGAAGTTTGGAAGTAGTGTTAGAGGTGATTCATATAAGGGTAATACATTGGTTGAAAACTTTAGATATGTTTGCAGATTTCTCAGTAGCTGATTTGCTTAGAAAGTGGAAGGAAATTGCAAAATCATCTTCAGTTAGGAAGGTCTCAAGTTCCTGTTGGAACCCTTCACCTCCCAGTTTTACTAAACTGAATTTTGATGGCAGCAGCATGGGCAATCCAGGGCCCTCTGGAATAGGGGGAGTTATAAGGGATGAAAAAGGGAATCTGACAGCCATGTTCTCTGGCCTAATCGGGGTGGGAAATTCTTTGAGGGCTGAAATACTTGCAGCTCTAGAAGGGGTACAAATGGATAAAGGAGACTGAGATTGTAATGAGCTGGTTAAAAGAAGACAACCCTAGGCTTTGGAACTACAACAATGAAAAGAGGAAATTTAAATGGCTGACTAAGGACATTGAACTTTGATGCACATGGGTAAAGAGAAGTGCAAATTCATTTGTAGATAGGTTAGCTAGGCAAGGGGTGAATAGAAACTCTTTTAGGCTCAATTGTAATTGCTCTTATATTCTAGGTGTATGTTAGCTTATTTGGGGAGTTTAGATATTTTAGCTCCCCTCCTCTCTAATCATTTTTCATAGGTATTGTTTGATTCTCCTTAAAACAAGTACTTATCCGAATAATTACTTGTTTTAAGTGATGGGACCACACAATAAGTGGAAAATAAAACTTATTCCTGATAGGTAAAAAAGCCAGGAATAAGTGCTTATTTCAAAAATAAGTGACTCCTGGCAAGCTTTTTTTAAGTGCTTAATCAATAAGTGTTTTATCAAAAATTTTGGGACAAACCAGCCCCTAAAAAAATTCAATATTCCCAGACTACCCCCGCGTAACCATTGGAGCTACCGCCCCAAGGCCTTTTTGTACTTGCAGCTGGGACCCTAGACCAAATTCACCTCGAAAGTTCCCATTTACTCTTGTTGCCTACTTTAGTAACATCACCTATAATATTATTTCTACTTCGGTAATTTTCCATCTTATCCTTCTAACCTATTAATTCATTATTAGGTCTATTTCAAACTTTATATTTATTTTTAAACTGCCTCTATTTTTTATATGGGTTCCTATTCTATCCTTTTTTTTTCTTATTTATATCCCAATTTTAACCAATGATTTAAATTTTTTATGTCTAAGATACCCCTATTATTGCATAATTTCTTATTCTATCCTTAATAATGCAAATGCACCTGTCACACCACTAGTTCTTTAAAAGGAAGTTTTACTCTCAAGGACTACCTTTTACACATAAGGGAGATCTTTAGATTGTCTTTGGTTGCAATGCAAATAAATTTCGACTGATGCAAAACCATGGCAGTGCAAATTATATGAGTGTAAATTCTGACCTATTTTTGTTTCAAATTTTATCTTTATTTGTTTGATTGTAGTATAAATGAAGTAAATTAAAACATGAAGCAGAATAAAGTAAAATCCAAAACAAAATTAAATAAGAATTTGCATTTTTTTTACATTTGCACTCCCATGCATTTGTACTAGTGCAAATAAATTTGCACTGCAAGCAAACACAGCCTTAGGTGAAGAGAAAGCTTCAAAGACCTCTAGGAACAAAAGTCATGCAGACGTTCTTAAAATGATTCAATATAAATTACTTGACAGGTTATTGAAATTCCAATCTCTAGTGTGCAAAAAGATGAAAAAAAATGATTCAATCAAGAATTAGGTTTATTAAAATGCAAACTACATGTTGTGTTCAGTCTTAAGCTCATTAATTCCTGAGACGTTTTCAATCACTTAATCTTCAGCTGTTCCAGTTGTTGAACCCATATTTTGGAACATTATGAATTATGTAGAAATATCTCCAGGATATTTTTTTAATATTTTTCGTAATATCTCTAGAATATTTGTTTGAACTTGAACATATATAATTTTTTTTATTATTATTTACAGAGAAAAGGTTGCTGAAACAAGGGATTTTATCAAGACAGCTGAGGAATGTTTAGAAATGTGTCGTTCCTATGGTGTGCCTCTACTGATAAATGATCGAGTAGATGTTGCCCTTGCTATTGATGCTGATGGCGTGCATATTGGCCAATCTGACATGCCAGCACGTGTTGCTCGCATACTTCTAGGGCCAGAGAAGATTCTTGGGGTCTCATGCAAGACCCCAGAGCAAGCAGAACAAGCATGGCTTGATGGTGCTGATTATATTGGCTGTGGTGGAGTCTTTCCAACAACCACAAAAGAAAACAACCTCACTATTGGTTTAGAAGGGTTGAAAACTGTGTGTTTGGCTTCTAAGTTACCTGTGGTTGCCATCGGTGGCATTGGTGTTGGAAATGCTCATTCTGTTATGAAAATTGGCATTCCTAGTTTAAAAGGTGTAGCTGTTGTGTCAGCTTTGTTTGATCGTGAATGTGTTACCACTGCTACAAAGATGCTACATTCAGTACTAATGGATGTTGTTTCAACACCAAATTGAATAAGAGAGAAGTCTATAATGAATATATCAGGTAGAACGGGGATTTTCGAGGGAACTTTTTAACAACCAAAGTGGATTATGGAATATGGTAATTCCTTGAACCAGAACGGGGATAATCTTTGAACAGTTTGACTTTATTGAAACAGAATGCATTATGGTTTCTCAATGTCATGATTTTGTCACATGCATGTCATTTTAGTGATTATTAAACTTAGGCCATGTTTGGGAGTGCTTATTTGGGTCATTAAGCTTTTATTGGTACTTGGGAAATAAGCTCAAAATAAGTGCTTATTTTAAAAATAAGGGCTTTTTTAAGCTTAAATTTTCAGTTTTTTTTAAGTGTTCGTATAATAAGACTTATTCAAAATTTTCTTCTAAAATTATCCCTAGTTGAATTTTAAAATACTACTTAAAAAATTATCCTTAATCGAATTTTATAAAATTATTTTTATGAAAGGACTTATAAAAGTACTTTTATGAAAGCATTTTTTTATAATAGCACATTTGAGAAAGTACTTTTATGAAAGCACTTTTACAAAAGTACATTTACGAAAGTACTTTTATAAAATCATAAAGTACTTTTATGGAAGCACTTTTACAAAAATACTTTTATAAAACTATTTTTACAAAAGCACTTTTATGAAAGCACTTTTACGAAAGTACTTTTATGAACGTATTTTTACAAAAGTACTTTTATGTAGGGGTGGCAATGACGAGTTGTTCGAGCTTGACTCGTGAAAAGCTTGGCTTGGTTTGGTTTCAACCGAGCTTGAGCTTGAGCTTGAGCTCGAGCCTAATTCATTGGCTCGATTATTAAACAAGTCGAGATAAAGCATACTAGAGCTCGACTCGTGAGGCTCACGAGCCAGCTCGAATATATATATATATATATATATATATATAATATATAACAAAAATATTTTTTCTTAAAAATGAGTTCGAGCTTATGAATTTTTTACTCCAGTTGAGCCTGAGCTTATGAATTTTTTACTCGAGCCAAGCTCGAGGTCAAGGTTCTAGCTCGAATTGAGCTCGAGCCTTGTAGAACAGTCTCTTATTTTAAAATGTAGTTAATAAGACTAAAATCCATGACCTCTTATTTTCATATGTTACTTAATTACCACTAATCCAACTCTTTGTTTATGTTAATTAATGATACTTTAATGTATATGTTACATTATTGTGCACCTATTTTAAATAAAATCTATACTGTTATAGAAAAGTATTTATTACAAAAAAAAATACTATTATAGAAAGCACAAATGAGGGTGTAGAACTTTTCTTGACTAAAATGTTCATATTTGTGTATTTAATCCATCTATAATTATGAGGGTTGAAAATGTAATTTTAATTAATGCTTTTTACCTGATTTAATCCCCTATCATTACGTCTTATATTTAGGGGAATCTTTGATAAGCTCCCCCTCAGAAATCAAAACTTCAATTAAGGACGTACGAAAATCCGAATCAATGCCACCCCCACCTAATAAATGTAAAATTTATTTCGGTTCCCCCTGCCACATCATCAAAATTAAAGTTTCAATCCCATTATACAGCTCATCCCAACGGTAACTTTTGGTGTTCTTCCTCGTTTGAATCGAACGCAGCAGCGTCTCCGTCAAAACATCTTCTTGCTCACCCCATTTCTTAGAGTCAAAACATCTTCCATCGTCTTCCCATTCAAATTGAACCAGCAACGTCTTCTTCTTCCTTGAAGCCAAGCATCTTCCATCATCTTTTCATTCAAACCGAACTAGCAGCATCTTCTTCTTCCTTGAAGCTAAATATCTTCCATCTTCTTCTCATTTGAATCGAACCAGCAGCGCCTTCTTCTTCCTCGAAGTTACCAACGGTAACTTTCAGTCTTCTTCCTCATTCGAACCGAATGCAGCAGTTTCAATCTTCTTCTTCATCCGAACCGAACGCAGAAATTCCTGTCTTCTTCCTCATCCGAACCGATAACTTTTGTATCCGGTTCTTTTTGGTTTGGCTACCGATGCATTTACTTTGTTACATTTTTTTCCTTAATTGGTTGTCGTAAGGACATCTGTAAATGAATATTTGAATGTTGCTTAGTTTAGTTCTAATGAAAATTAAGTGTTTAATGCTGATTAAGATATGAATGTCATTACGGTGGGTTATTGAACATTTGTAGGTATGAATAGCCAATGGAGTATCGGGAATGAATGTCTGAGTAGTTTGCAAAATGATACTAAGTATTGCTATTGCAAACGAAAATGCATCATCTGAATTAACAACTCGGAATAACCCACAGAAGTTTTTTTTATAGTTGTTGTTGCCGCATGAATTGGCCGAGGGCAACGAGGTAAATTCACTCTCTAGATTCTGAATGTAGGCTGAAGATTTTGAGGCCTCGGAAGAGGTGAGCCGAAGCCGAGGACCGTGGGCCAAAGCGAGGTATTCCTTCCTCGGGCTGGGAGGGCCAACCCGCATCATTTGATGGCGTCAACCACAGTTGGGGGGAGCCCTGCTGCCTCCGTACGGAACCAACCACATAACGGTTAGACATACCCGCCATGGCCTGCCACCTGGCCTCGTATGGCTCTCATCCGGTGTGTCCATCTTCACCTACCTCTAGCCCGCTCAAGTATAAATATGAGGTAACTCCCCCTTTGAGGGGATCCAGAATAGGGAATTCTAACATAGCTCACTCATTTACTCCCCACACCTACCTTGCTCCCTTAGCATTTATTTTGGGAGATCCGGTGCACCCGAGGACTGTCACCAAGACCTCGTCTACTCCCTTTCCTACTTTACACCGCATACTAACTTGAGCATTGGAGCCTCTGCCTCGGGTCTCCGCCTGATGCCTCTAACATTCCCTGTCTTACAGTATCCCCGGTCTCCAGGAACCTCATCACCGAAGGACAGCCTACAGTCCTTGGCTTCTACGATCCTCGGAAGAAATACCTTGCTTAGGCCCACGGTCCTCGCCTTCGGCTCACCTCTTTCGAGGCCTTGAAGTCTTCAGCCTAGTTTTGAAATCTGGAAAGTGAATTTACCTCGTTGCCCCCGGCCAATCCGTGTGGCAGCAGCTGTCAATTAAAATTTGAAGTAATATTTTTAGTGGGATGATATTATTTGTTAGCATCGATATAAGGCATGTATATTGCTAATGACATGTGTTGCACTTGTAGGACCAGGTGTTTGATAGCCCAACAACTGAAAGCGATTCTATTGGTGGTTGCAAACTTTTTGAGTGGGAAATTCCTTGAGTTAGCTATTGAAGGGATGGCTATAGTTAAGAAACTTGTTTTTGTTCCTTTTGTTCTTATTCTCCTGACATTGGTGTTTTGGAAATAGTTCATCATTGATGGTGAATACGTAGGTTTAGTGTTTTTAATATTGCGTTAAAAGACTCCCCCCTTATGTTTCCGTGTCGGTGAACTATTTTTGTATCTTATTGTAGTTATTTTAACTTTTTCAATATTAGTATATAAACATAAATTGCTTAGAAGATATTTTTTTCTTGACTAAGAAGTACATCTTAATTCATCGAAGATACCTTATAGGAAGAGGTAGAGAAGCTCAGGTTCACTGGGAAGTCTGATGGATCGGCCTCTAGGATTCTACCAATTCCCAGAAGCTGTCTCAGAGGGGGGCGCGGGGGTCGACGGGTGACAGAACCACTTCCACAGTGTGGGGAGAAGTCCCTTGGACATACCCAGATGAGGCCGAGATGCCCTACGCCAATGGGGAAGGCTGACAGTGGAAAATGGTGCTTTAGCATAACCATCGTTTCCCACCGTCGGCCCGGGTCATCGGGCTGATGGGTGACTGGAAGGTGTCGAGATGCTCATTGGTTGAGTGGCAGTAGAAGGGAGTGGGTCTAGTGGCCATCGCACCCCTCTGCACCTACCGGATTGGCCTCCAGTTGATTCTCCCAATTCCTAGAAGTGGTCCTAGAGGGGGGCGTAGGGGTAATTAGGCGACTGAACCACCTCCTCGGGGTGGGGAGAGGTCCCCTATAAGTACCCAGATGAGGAGATGCCCTAGGCAAACGAGGAAGACCGACGGTGGGAAACATTGCTTTCGTAGAACCACCATTTCCCACCGTCAGCCTGGGCCATCGGGCCGATGGGCGACCAGAAAGTTTTGGGATGCTCGTTGGGTTAGTGGCAGTAGGGGGAGTGGGCTTGGTGGCCATCGCAGCCATCCACACCCGTCGGATCGACCTTCAGGCGATTTCAGCAATTCCCAGAAGTGCACCTGAAGGGGGGGCGCGGGGGTAGTCGAGTGGCAGAACCACTTCCTCGTGGTGGGGAGAGGTCCCCTGGATGTACCCAAATGAGGCGGAGATGCCCTAGGCCAACGGGGAAGGTCGATGGTGAGAAATAATGTTTTTGTAGAACCATCGTTTCCCACCGTCGGCCTGGGCCATTAAGCCGATGGGCGATTGGAAGGTTTTAGGATGCTCATTGGATTAGTGGCAGTAAGGGGGAGTGGGTTTGGTGGCCATCGCATCCCTCCGCTATTAGATAGTGTATGCCCGTAGCTCCAATCAGAATGATGTACATTATGACATTTTATGTAAATGAATAAAGTACATATTTGATTCATGTTGTTATGGTGTGTTTCTGTGTAATACCCTTAAACTGGACACTTATGAGACTCGTGTTAGTTTAGAATTTTCACAATCGTTGGATGGATCTGGGGAGATTTATCCTGCCAAGGCTGACACCGATGTGTCGCCAAGTTGGTTGGGGTGGCTTGTCTCAACTGACAGGGTGAGACTTGAGGTACATTCAATGTGGGTTTTCTTGAAACCCTAAACCGGACCAGAATTCTAGTATTGCCCTAGACCTTGGAGATAGATAGGCAAAACTGGAATGTTACACCTGACCCCTAGACTCGATTATGATACTACACTAGGTTTTGGATTGGGTTATCTTCGATGTGCTAATCAGTGAGATCCTTAGAGGGGGTCAAAACCTGGGTATGTTGGGACAATCTGAGAATTCATCTGAGTAGGTGATCATAGTGACAGGATCAACCCCATTGTTGGACAAAGTGAATGGTCAGGGATGAACTCTCTCTGATGGAAACCAAAACTATCAGTAGTTGATTTCAACCGTTGAAATTTGTTTTTGCAAGTCCCAGGATCCATGTGATTAGAGAGTGCAACACTGTACCTGAAGGGATAGGAAATCCATCACATGGACGCCCAAAGATTGCGGAATAAGGGGGCGAATTTCAAAAATTTCTCTCCCTTCAACTGGGAATTGGATTCCCTATTTAGAAAATCATATTTTCAAGGATCATTCTTGAACCATAAACTGAACCAAATCTGAACCCAAAGGAGTAGGGAGAGATAATACCTGATATAGAGAAGTAGTATCTCCCAATAGAGGTGTTCACGCCCAAGGAAGGATCCAAAATCTGCTCCCACTGAAGATGGCACAATGCAGGGTGGAGCAGAATCAACAATGTTCTTCCAAAAGAACTTGACCCTTCTTAAGAATCACCTAGATGACTTGTGAATACAACTCCCACCAATCTTTTCTTCAAAAGATTGGTATCAAGATCCAATCTTGATTTCTACCAAGAACTGGAGATCGAACTGCTGTAGGCGGCGGCTGCAGGAAGGAGGCAGCAAGAGAGTATTTGCAGGGTGCAGACTCTCTCTTCTTGTGATTTCATCTCTGAAGACAATACTATATATTGCTTGCTTGTCAAGTCTAAAGGCTGCCACCCCCTCTTTCTTTTAAAGACTTAAAGGGATCAGCTCCTAATCCCATTAGGAGTTGCTAACCCAAATCATATCTGGATTAAAAGTCCCTTTAAGATAAGGGATAACCCTTATCGTATCTGCAGATTAGATCAGCCATCTCCTAATCTAATTAGGAAGTGTCCAGATCTAATCTTATTTAGATCTTAGACTTTCTAAGTGTATAGGGTGTGGGCCCAATCCTATCAGCTGATCCATCTCAGAATTCGCCCCTTAAGTGACTAATCAAATTAGCCCAGTTCGAAATGGGCTTAAGGCCCATTTAAGGTTATGTATTCATTTAGCCTTCCAAACTCCTAATGAGATTAGGAGAACCTCTCTTTAAGTCTATAAATAGTAGAGCAGGGCGAACCTCCATATCGTCCAACAGTCTACTAATTTAAGAGAGAAGACAACATACATTTTGACAGCATCTATCTTCTGCTCTTGCTCTCTCCTGCTCTTGCCGCCATACCAAATCAATCTCCACCTGTGGGAGCGATCAAGAAGGGTTCTTGATATTACCTTTTGGAAAAAAAGGTAATCTGAAGTCGTGCTCACTAGCCCTCCATCAGATTCTTGCTAAAGAATTAGGTTCTTGCTGAAGAGTCATTCTGCTGATTCTACTTCATCATGCACCATGTCATCTTCGGTGGAAGTATTCTTTGGATCTTCCCTTGGGCATGAACACCTTCATTGGAGATTATTACTACTTCGTATCACGTATACCCCTCCACTCTCTTTTGGTTTCAGATCTGGTCTGGTCTGGTCTGGTTTAGGTTCAAGATTGTTCCTTGAAAATGCAGTTTCTAAAATAGGAATGTGATTCCCACATGGGAGAGAGAAATTTTTGAAATTTTGCCCTACCTTCCTGCAGGGTTCGGCCATCCATATGATGGATCTCTCATCCCTTCAGTGGTATCAAAGCTAGGTTCAAATCTTGAACCAAAATTTACTAGATCTGGAACTGCGCAAATGGGCAGAAGGCGTTCTACTCGATTTGTGCAGATTAGCGATTTCTAGGAAATTTGTTTCCAAATTTTGGGTGATTGATTTGAATTAAATATTTACAAATCTGAATTATATTTAGATTTGTTCTACATATTTTTCTTGATTTTTGGGTTGTTCGTACGGTGGAGATTGAAATCTAGAATGGCACAAGAAATCTGCGCATCTGCTGTTCTTTTTCATTCTTGGTCTGTAAATAATTTCTTTTTATTTTTTTAGACAAAATGTATAAGAATTCAATTATGATGTAATATTAATAGAAATTAGGTTTTCTATTTTATTCCATTCAAAGTTGAAGTAGAAAGCGCAAGGAGGAGAATTTCGCAGATTAGGGTTCGGTCATCTGCGATTTGTAGATGCTACAATCTAACTTTTGTTTTGCAGGGTAGCAGTCCTATGAACAACCCTCTTACTGATTCTTGAATGTCTTATTTCAGTAATTTAATTTCAAATCATGTTCTTGAATTAAATCTTGAATTAAAAATCAAACCCTAGACCCATTCGAACCAGATTGGACAAAGCTGGTTGGACCAAATTTGTGGTTCGATGGGAGCTATTCTCGCCCTAATTTTTCACTCATGGGTCCAGGAGTTGATGGTTAACTGCAAGATGCAATTCAGCACACACCTGTAAAACCCAGTTTTAATGTGTTAAAACTGCTTTAGCCCATTTACTGCATAAAAGCTATATAGGCCGAATTGCTCTTTGCTATTCAGCCCATATACCTAGATAATATTAATCAGTAATATTATGAATTATTATGGGCTTTAATTATGGGTTTTACAGTTATTAATTGATTGGATCAATTCTATTTTTCCTGCATGTGATGTATGGATGTGTGATGTGCAATGTTCGTGGGCCATAAGTACTTGCCATGGTTTCCTCAAGATCATTGGATGATCTCCCTTCATGGTGGGCCCCACTCCAGCTTCCTCCCCAAGAGAAATCGTGAGGAACCCTAGCCGTTTAGGGCCCACCGAAATCTGTCTTTATGAAAGTTAGTGGGAGACACTTTGGTTTGACCTAAATTAAACTAGGGCATAATATTTTGTTCCCTCCACTAAAATATGAGTGCATGTGATAGGGAGATTCATATGATGAACTCTCTAAAGACCTTCTATCATTTGCATGAAGATGGGTCCTTCAGTAAGGGGGAAATGCAATATAAAATTGGGCTATCCATTTGCTGTTGGATTTGTTGGAATGTTTCATGAGATGATAAGGATGTCATTGACCGATGTGGGAGGGGCCTATCATAAAATGGAAGACTCTCTCACGGTACCTTGGCGTTCATGAACATGATGGGTAAGCACTCACTAGACAGAAAGGTTTAATCTAAAATGGCAATGAACCTTGTCTGATAAAAGCCAAAGGAAAAGCTCATAAGATGAGTGGATATGATTCTTCATAGAAAGGTGGTGGGGTTATGCACATGCACCCTATGTGATTTCCCACATTTCTAGAGACACAATTCGTAGTCTCCGTCACTGAGATGGGAGGGAAATCTCAGAGATTAATAAATGGAAATAGAACATAGATTAAAAGTCATATCTATGTTGATAACATGAATCAAATAAGGTTGTGAACTAATATTTGCTTTGCCCTTTATTAGAAATGGCAAACATACAATTCGCAAAATTTTTGGACGACAACAAACTTAAGAGCCCAAACTACGCTGACTGGTACCGTAACCTTATGCTGGTCCTGACGTCTGAAAAATTGGACAAGGTAACTATAAACCCTACTATAGAACGTCCGGGTGGTAGGGCTTCCAAGGCCCATAGCAGGGACTATCAAAAATAGGAAGAGAAAAATTCCCTTGTTTGCTGCTACATCATAGCATCCTTAAACAATCCAATACAACAACAGTTCGATCAGATCGAATTATCCAAGGATATCTTAGATAGTCTGAGGATGATGTTTGAAGAGTAGAATCGTTCTACTTGTCAGAAGGTCTTGAAACAGTTCATGATCGTGCACATGTCCAAGAACCAACAAGTTCATGACCATTGTCTTAAGATGATGGAATACATCAATGAATTTGAGGCTCTTTGGTCCGGGCTTGATCATGTCACCAAGGTTGACACTATCCTAAATTCTTTGCCTCCTTCCTTCAATCAGTTCATCATGAACTACAACATGAATAAGCTAAATGTTAGTATTCAGCAAGTTCATGACTGCGTAGATGTCCAAGAACCAGCAAGTTCATGACCATTGTCTTAAGATGATAGGATACATCAATGAATTTGAGGCTCTTGGATTCGGGCTTGATCATGTCACCAAGGTTGATGCCATCCTAAATTCTTTGTCTCCTTCCTTCAATCAGTTCATCATGAACTACAACATGAATAAGCTAAATGTTAGCATCCAAGAACTTAGCAATATGTTGCAGAGGGCCAAACAACTGATAAAGAAGGATGAGCCCATTGGCATGCTTGTTGAAGCTGACAAATCGGGCAAGAAGAAGAGGAAGGCAAAGAAAAACCCTTAGAAGAAAGCTACCAAGTCCAAAAGGCAAAGGAAGGACAAAGCATCAGATGCTTGTCACTACTGCAAACAGGTCGACCACTGGAAGAGGAACTATCCTCAGTACTTGGAGACCAAGAAACAAGGTAATTACGAATCATTTTCCATAGAAACCAATTTGTTGGTAACTTCTGCTTCCTAATGTATTGACTCTGAGGCTTCAACTCATGCGTGTAACTCACTACAGGGGTTCAGGACAAGCAGAAGATTGAGTGACTGAGAGGTGACTCTTTACTTGGGGACTTCTGCAAGTGTTGCAGCTACAGCTATAGGAACTATAGAGTTAATTTTCAGAGAAGGAATAATTGTACTGAAAGATTGTCTTTATATACCCATTTTGAGAAGAAATTTGATTTTTGTTTCAAAATTGTGTGCACATGGATATTCTGTTCTCTTTAGTAATATGATTACTATCTAAAGAAATAACAAATTACTCGCATACGAAGAACTTGAGAATGGTTTCTATGTTCTCTATCCTTCTTTGTAAATTAACATAACCGAAACTACATCGGATAATATCCCTAAGAAAAGAATCTATGATACAGTTAATCCCACATGCCTATGGCATTACTGACTTGGCCATATCAACATAGGTCGTATCACAAGGTTGGTAAAGGATGGTCCTTTGGATTTTCCAACTATAGAAGATCTTCCAACCTGTGAACCTTGCCTTTAGGGTAAGATGATGAAACAACCATTTAATGGTAAGCCTAAAAGATGTACAGGCACACTTGACCTTATACATACTGATGTATGTGGTCTCATGAGTGTTAGGACACACAACCAGCACGTTCGTTTCATAACATTTACCGATGATTACTCACCGTATGGTTACGTGTACCTAATGAAACACATGTTTGAATCCTTTGAAAAGTTTAAAGAATTCAGACAAGAGGTCGAGAAACAGTTAGGGAGAGAAATTAAGACCCTTCGATAAGATCGAGGTGGCGAGTATCTCTCTGATGAATTCAAAGACTACTTAAAGGTCAATGGGATAGTATCACAACTAGCTCCTCCTGCTACGTCACAATTAAACGGTGTGTCAGAGAGGAGGAACCGGACTTTATTGGATATGGTCCAATCACTTCTCGTACACTCAGAATTATCCACATCCTTTTGGGGTTATGCATTAGAGATTGCGATATACATGCTGAACCGGGTTCCAACTAAATCAGACTTCCTATGAGCTTTGGACCGATAAAAAACAAATTGTGAGACACTTGAAGATTTGGGGTTGTTCGACACATGTTAAAAGAACGAGTGCTGACAAATTGAAATCCAAGACCAGTCGTTGCCTATTCATAGGCTACCCCAAAGGCTCTGTGGGTTACTTATTCTATGACCCAGGAGAACAGAAGGTGTTCTGTAGTCGAAATGTCCATTTCTTGGAAGATGATTACATCCTGAACAATCATTGTCAAGAAGTTGTTCTTGATGAGGAGAGCTTAGGGGTAGTGGGAGATGTCCCACAAGCTCAAGTTAATGACCAATATAGAAGATCTACTTGGGTTTCTAGGCCTCCAATTCGTTTCAGCTATGACTAGGATAGTTACTTGGTGGAAGCTACGACCAGTGAGGAGGATCCTGTGACTTATACGGAAGTTATGTTGGACCTAGATCCCTTGAAGTGGGTAGATGCCTTGAGAGCTGAGATGGACTCAATGGAGACCAATGGAGTCTAGACTCTAGCAGATTAGGATTGGCCTCTGAGCGATTATGGCAATTCTCAAAAGCGGTCCTAGAGGGGAGGCACAAGGGTAGTCAGGCAGCCGAATCACCTCCTCAGGATGGGGAGATGACCCCTACCAATATTGAGATGAGGAGGAGATGCCCCGGGCCAATGGGGAAGGCTGACGGTGGGAAACAGTGCTTTTCCAGAACCACCGTTTCCCACTGTCAACCTGGATCATCAGGTCGATGGGCAATTAGAAGGTTTTGGGATGCTTGTTGGGTTAGTGGCAGTAGGAGGAGTGGGTTTGGTGGCCATCGCAGCCCTCCGCACCCATCGGATCAGCCTTTAGACGACTTTGGCAATTCCCAGAAGTGCTCCCGAAGGGGGGCACAGGGGTAATTGGGCGGCAGAACCACCTCCTCGGGTGGGGAGAGGTCCCCTGGATGTACCCAGGTGAGGCGGAGATGCCTCGGGCCAATGGAGAAGATCGATGGTGGGAAACAATGCTTTTGTAGAACCATCATTTCCCACCATCGGCCCGTGTTATTAGGCCGATGGGAAATTAGAAGGTTTCAGGATAATCATTGGATTAGTGGCAGTAAGGGGGAGTGGGTTTGGTGGCCATCGCACCCCTCCACACTTGCTGGATTGGCCTCTGGGTGATTATGGCAATTCCCAGAAGTGGTCCCGGAGGGGGAGCGCAGGGGTAGTCGGGCGGCAGAATCACCTCCTCAAGGTGGGGAGACGACCCTTACAAGTACCCAGATGAGGAGGAGATGCCCTGAGCCAACGGTGGGAAATGGTGCTTTTGTAGAACCACCGTTTCCCACCATCGGATCGGGTCATCGGGTCGATGGGCGATTGGAAGGTTTCGAAATGCTCGTTGGGCTACTAGCAATAGGGGGAGTGTTTGGTGGCCATCGGACCCTTCCGCACCCGCCAGATCAGCCTCTGGGTGATTATGGCAATTCCCAAAAGTGGTCTTGGAGGGGGGTTGCGGGGGTAGTCATGCGGTGTAATCACATGCACAGGATGGGGAGACGTCCCCTGGATGTACAAAAATGAGGGGAAGGCCGACGGTGGGAAACGGTGCTTTTGTAGAATCATCATTTCCCACCATTGGCTTGGGCTATCGGGTCGATGAGCGATCGAAAGGTTTTGGGGTACTTGTTGGGTTAGTGGTAGTAGGGAGGTGAAGGGATGAGAGATCCATCGTATGGATGCCCAAATCTTGCGGAATAAGGTGGGCAAATTTCGAAAAAAAATTCTCTCCCTTTCAACTAGGAATCACATTCCCTAATTAGAAAATCATGTTTTCAAAGATCAATCTTGAACCATAAAGTAAACCAGATCTGAACCAAAAAGAGTAGGAGAGAGGTATACCTGATACAGAGAAATATTATCTCTCAATGGAGGTGTTCACGCCCAAGGAAGGATCCAAAGACTGCTCCCACTGAATATGGCGCAGTGCAGGATGGAGTAGAATCAACAGCGTTCTCCAAGAACCTGATCCTTCATAAGAATAGCTGGATGGCACGTGAGTATTGTTTCCAATAACCCTTTCACATAGGGCTGCTATCAAGATTAAATCTTGATTTCTCCCACAAAGTTGGAGATTGAACATGAGGTCTGGCGTCGACAGGAAGGAGGCGGCAAGAAAGAATTTTGCAGAGATTGCAGAAATCTTTCTTCTATGATTTCAGCTCTGAAGACTAGAGAACTTGATGATCTATTTTTTGTTGTTATTTTCTAAAGGCTGCCACCCCCTTCTTTTCTTGTAACCCTAAAGGATCATCTCCTAATCCAATTAGGAGTTGTTGATCCAAATCACATTTGGATCAGACATCTCTTTAGGTGATAAGGATAAACCCTTATCTTATTTGTGGATTAGATCAATCCTCTCCTAATCCTATTAAGTGGCTCATAGATCTGAATCTTATTTAGATCTTGGACTCTCTAAGTTGATAGGGTCAAGGCCCAATCCTATTAACTGATTTAAACCCCGATCCGGCCCTTATTTAAACTGATCAAATCAGCCCAGTTTGAAATGGGCTTCAGGCCCCATTAAGGTTGTGTGTTTACTAATCCTTCCGAATTGCTACCCAGTTGGGCTTCCTTGTATGGCGTGGGACCCAAACATTGATCTACACATCAGCCACATGGGTTCGGCCTAGCCTTTGTTACAAGGCCTGGCCGAATACAATGCTATGGACAGTGCACTCCCTGAAATCCATCAAATGGGCTCTATGGGCCCAACACTTACCCTGAGTGGTCCCTGGGCCAAGCCACCTTGTTACACCCAGGGACTGTGGGCAGATGTAAGATTAGCCCATCAGGTATTGCCCTCAATGGTCTTACACTCAACCTCTCAACCCATAATGATCAAACACTCCCCGACAAGAGAGGACCATTCCCTCGGCTGCAAGGAACAGTGTTGCACTCTCTGCTTATATGGATCCCGTGAATTAAAACCTTTCGCAAATATTTTAGAAACCATAACATATATAAGCTTTTATATCTCATATAAAATATATTTTACAAAAGAAATCTCAACGATTGAAATCGGCTGCTGACAGTCTAGGTTTCCATAAGAGAGAGTGCATCCCCGATCATTGCCTTTGTCTGACAAAGGGACTGATCCTGTCACTATGATCACTCACTCAAATGAATTCTCAGATTGTCCCAATATACCTTGGTTTTGACCCTTGCTAAGGATATCACTGATTGGTACATCAAAGACAACCCAATCTGACACCTAGTGTAGTATCATAATCGAGTCTAGGGGTCGGGTGTAACTTTTCAGTTTTGCCCATTAATCACCAAGGTCCAGGGCAATACTGGAAATCTGGTCCGGTTCAAAGATTCAATTAATCATACAATGTATGTGCCTAGGTCTCACCCTAGCAGCTGAGACAGGGCACCCCAACCGACTTGGTGGCACAATAGTGTCAACCTTATCAGGATAGGTCTCCCTAGACCGACCCACCGGTTGTAAACATTCTATACTAACACGAGTCTCATTAAGTGTCCATTTTGAGGATATTACACAGAAACATACCAAGGGAACACGAATCAAATATGTACTTTATTCATTTACAATAAATTCATAATGTACATCATTCTGATTGAGGCTAAGGGCATACAAAACTGTCTAACAGCTCCCACTTGCACTTAAGTCCAATCAGGTACAAACCGGAGTCCCATGCTTTCCACGTGTTTCTCAAACACTTTCTGTGATAGTGGCTTCGTCAATGGGTATGCTACATTTTCCGTTGGTGCTACCTTCTGAATCAGGACGTCCCCTTTACCAATAATCTCCCACAGTATGTGGTACTTCCTCTCGATGTGCTTTCAGTTCGAGTGGGACCGTGGCTCCTTAGCCTGAGCAATGGCTCCATTATTGTCACACAAGAACGGGATGGGTGATGTGCTGGACGGAACTACTGCCAACTCACGAACGAACTTCTTCATCCACATGGCTTCTTTGGCAGCCTCACTTGCGACAATGTACTCGGCCTCGGTCGTGGAGTCTGTTGTGGACCCCTGTTTGCTGCTTATCCAGCAAACAACACATGACCCTTCGAAAGTACTTAAGTATGTTTTTCACAGCAGTCTAGTGCTCTTGCCCTAGGTTGGCCTGGAATCTGCTTACTATACTCGTTGCCTGAGCAATGTCAGGACGAGTACACAGCATGGCATACAT
Source organism: Nelumbo lutea (assembly GCF_056320005.1). Taxonomy (NCBI): domain Eukaryota; kingdom Viridiplantae; phylum Streptophyta; class Magnoliopsida; order Proteales; family Nelumbonaceae; genus Nelumbo; species Nelumbo lutea. The sequence goes on along the minus strand of NC_142684.1, from coordinate 38,255,268 downwards.
GATGCTCCCTACGGCAGAGGCATAGGGAACATCTTTCATGCCCTCAATCTCCTTAGAGGTCTTGGGAGACATCTTCTTTGAGAGAGTGACTCTGTGCCTGAAAGGAACATTTCCTTTCTTGGAGTTCTCCATGCTGTATCTTTTGACTATTTTGTCAATGTAAGCAGATTGGGATAATCCTATTATTCGCTTCGATCTATCTCTATAGAGTCGAAGACCTAATATATAGGAGGCTTCCCCAAGATCTTTCATGGAGAATTGTTGTGAAAGCCATACTTTCACCGTATTTAACATTCCTACATCATTCCTAATGAGTAAAATGCCATCTACACACAGAACCAAGAAGGTAACCTTATCTCCACTATACTTCCTGTAAACACAGGGTTCATCTAGATTCTGCTTGAAGTCAAACGATTTGATAGTAGAGCCAAAATGGATGTTCCAACTCCTAGAAGCTTGCTTAAGTCCATAAATGGGTCTATTTAGTTTACATACCATGTGTTCCTGACCAGCAGAAATGAAGCCTTACGGTTGCTGCATGTAGATATCTTCAGTAAGATCTCCATTCAGGAATGCAGTTTAGACATCCATCTGCCAAATCTCATAATCATGGTATGCTGCTACAGCTAGCAGGATCCTAATGGATTTAAGTTTGGCCACAAGCGTAAAGGTTTCCTCATAATCAATGCCCTCTTTCTGAGTGTACTCTTTTGCCACCAGACGAGCTTTGAAGGCCTCAACCCTACCATCTAGGCCCTTCTTCCTCTTATAAATCCATTTGCAATCGATTGCTTTTACCCTGGAGGGCGGATCTACTAGAGTTTAGACTCCATTGGTCTGCATTGAGTCCATCTCAACTCTCATGGCCTCCACCCACTTCTGGGAATCTATGTCTAACATAGCTTCCGTGTAAGCCACGGGATCCTTCTCACTAGTCAATGTTTCCACTAGCTAACTATCCTGGTCATAACCATAACGGACTGGTGGCCTGGATACCCGAGTGGATCTTCTAGGTTGGTCACTACCTGGAGCTTGTGGGACATCTCCCATTGCTCCTGAGCTCTCCTCATCAAGAACTACTTCCTAACGATGGGTGTCCAGGATGTAATATGTTTCCAAGAATTGTGCATTTAGGCTGTAGAACACCTTCTGCTCACTTGGGTCATAGAATAGGTAAACCACAGAGCCTTTTGGGTAGCGTACAAATAGGCAACGGCTAGTCTTGGATTTCAACTTGTCTGCACTTGTTCTTTTAATGTGTGCTGGACAACCCCAAATCTTCAAGTGTCTAACACTTAGTTTCTTTCCGGTCCAAAGTTCATATGGAGTGTTCGAAATCGATTTGGTTGGAACCAGATTCAGCATGTAGATCACAGTCTAATGCGTAGCCCCAAAAGGATGTGGGTAACTCCGAGTGTATGAGAAGCGACCAGACCATATCCAATATGGCCCAATTCCTCCTCTCTGAAACACCGTTAAGTTGTGGTGTAGTAGGAAGAGCGAATTGTGATGCTATCCCATTGTCCTTTAAGTAGTCCCCGAATTCGTCAGAGAGATACTCGCCACCTTGATCTGATCGAAGGGCTTTAATTTCTCTCCCTAATTGTTTCTCGACCTCTTGTCTAAACTCTTTGAACTTTTCAAAGGATTCAGACTTGTGCATCATTAGGTACATGTAACCATATCGTGAAAAATCATCTGTAAAGGTGATGAAATACACGTGTTGATTTCGTGTACTAACACTCAGGGGACCACATACATCAGTATGTATAAGGTCAAGTGTGCTTGTACATCTTTGAGGCTTACCATTAAATGGTCGTTTGGTCATCTTGCCTTATAGGCAAGGCTCACAAGTGGGAAGGTCTTCTACTTTTAGAAAATCCAAAGGACCATTCTTTACCAACCTTGTGATTCGGTCAACACCAATGTGGCCAAATTGGTAATGCCACAAGCATGTGGGATTAACTGTATCACATACTCTTTTCTTGGGGATTTCAGCCGATGTAGTTTTGGTTATGTTAGTTTCTAGAAAAGGATGCAGAACATAGAGACCATTCTCTAGTTCCCCATATGCAATGAATCTGTTATTTCTTTTAATAGTAATCGTGTTACTAAAGAAGACAGAATAACCATCTGCACATAGTTTTGACACAGAAATCAAATTTCTCCTTCAACTTTGTACATAGAGACAATCTTTCACTACAATAATTCATTCTCTAAAAATTAACTCCATGGTTCCTATGGCCACGACTACAATAGTTGCAGAAGTCCCCAAGTAGAGCATAACTTCTCTTTCACTCAGCCTTTTGCTTACCTTGAACCCCTACAGTGAGTTACACGCATGAGTTGAAGCCTCGGAGTCAAAACACCAGGATGCAGAAGCTACCAATAGATTGATTTTTATAACACAAGATTCGAAATTACCTTTCTTGTATTCCAGGTAGGCAGGACAGTTCATTTTCCAATGGCTGGTCTTCTTGCTAAAGTAACAGGCATCCGATGCTTTGTCTTTCTTCTGTTGCTTGGGTTTGGCAGCCTTCTTCTGGGCTTTCTCTTTGCCTACCTTTTCTTGCCCGATTTGCTAGTTTCAACAAGCATGGAAATGGGCTCATCCTTTTTAATCAATTCTTTGGCCCTCCGCAACATATTGTTGAGTTCCTGCAAGCTGACGTTCAGCTTTTTCATGTTGTAATTCATGATGAATGGATTAAAGGATGGAGGCAAGGAGTTGAGAATAGCATCGATCTGTGTTACCAGATCTAGCCCAGATCCAAGAGCCTCAAGTTCGTTGATATAACCCATCATCCAAAGACAATGGCATTGATCTTGTTGGACCTGGGACATCTACGCGGTCATGAACTGTTTCAAGACCTTCTGCCGAGTAGAACGATTCTGCTCTTCGTACAGTGTCTTGAGACTGTCCAATACATCCTTGGCAAGTTCAATCTGATCGAACTGCCTTTGAATTGGGTTGTCCAAGGAGGCAATGATATAGCAGTGGGCAAGGGAGTTTTTCTCCTCCCATTCTTGATATTCTCTTCTCAGTGCCTCAGAAGCCCTATCTCCCGAATGATCTAGGGCAGGATTCTGGGCTACCTTATCCAACTTTTCAGAGGTTAAGACCAACATAAGGTTCTTGTATTAGTCGGCATAGTTTGGGCCCTTCAGCTTGTTGTCATCAAGCAGCTTTGCAAATTGTCCATTTGCCATTTTTTGATAAAAGAGCAAACATCAGTCCACAACCTAATTTGATTCATGTTCATTACATAGATATGGATCTTAATCTACATTCCATTCCCATTTATTCATCTCTGAGATTTCCCTCCTTTCTTAGTGACAGAGACTGCGAGTTGTCTCTGGAAATATGGGAAATCACATAGGGTGCATGGAGCCAACTATTTCAACTACATAACCCCACCACCTTTCTGTGAAGGATCATATCCACTCATCATATGAGTTTTCCCTTTGGCCTCTGTCAGACAAGGTTCAAAGCCGTTTTTAGGTAAACCTTTTTGTCCAGTGAGGGCTTACCCATCATATTCATAAACGCCAAGGTACCATCAGAAAGTTCCCATTTTCTGGTGAAGCCCCTCCCACATCGGTCAATGACGCCCCTATCATCTTATGAAACATTCAGACAAGCCCAACAACAAATGGATAGCCCATTTTCTGGTGTGTTTCTGTTAGACAGTTTTGTATGCCCTTAGCTTCAATCAAAATTGATGTACATTATGAGTTTATTGTAAATGAATAAAAGTGCATATTTGATTCATGTTCCCTTGGTATGTTTCTGTGTAATACCCTTAAACTGGACACTTATTGAGACTCGTGTTAGTTTAGAATGTTCACAGCCAGTGGGTCGGTCTGGGGAGACCTACCCTGACAAGGCTGACACTTTGGTGCCACCAAGTCGGTTGACGTGGCTTGTCTCAGCTACCGGGGTGAGACCCGAGGCACATACAGTGTGGGATTAATTGAATCTTTGAACTGGACCAGGTTTCCAGTATTGCCCTGGACCTTGGAGATTGATGGGCAAAATTGTAAAGTTACACCCAACTCCTAGACTGGATTATGATACTGCACTAAGTGTCGGATCGGTCTGTCTTTGATGTAGCAATCAGGGAGATCCTTAGCGGGGGTCAAAACCTGGGTATGTTGATACAATCCGAGAATTCATCTGAGTGGGTGATCATAGTGACAGGATCAGCCCCTTTGTCGGACAAAGGTAATGATTGGGGATGCACTCTCACTATTGGAAACCAAGACTGCCGGCAGCCGATTTCAACCATTGAGATCTGTTTTGCAAAGTATATTTTATATGAGATATAAAAATATATATATTATGGTTTCTAAATTGTTTGCAAAAAGGTTTTAATTCCTGGGATCCATATAAGTGGAGAGTGCAACACTGTTCCTTGCAACCGAGGGAGAGGTCTTCTCTTGTCGAGCAGTGTATGATCATTAAGGGCTGAGAGGTTAAGTGTAAGACCATTGAGGATAATACCTGATGGGCTAATCATGTATCTGCCCACAGTCCCTAGGTGTTACAAGGTGGCTTGGCCCAGGGACCACTTAGGGTAAGTGTTGCGCCCATAGAGCCCATTTGATGGGTTTCAGGGGGTGCGCTGTCTTAATAGTGTATTTGACCAGGCCTTGTAACAAAGCCTGGGCCGATCCCATGTGGCTGATGTGTAGATCAATGCTTGGGTCCCACGCCATACAGGGAAGCCCAACTGGGCAGCAGTTAGGAAGGTTAAGTGAGCACATAAGCTTGATGGGCCTAAAGCCCATTTCGAACTGGGCTATTTGTTTAGTTAATTAAAGGAGCCAATTCTGAGATGGATTAGAAGATAGGATAGGGGCTTAATCCTATCCACTCAGAGAGTCCAGATCTGAATGTGATTCAGATCTAGAAACCTCCTAATTGGATTAGGATAAAGCTAATCTAATCTGCAGATAAGATAAGGGTTTATCCTTATCACTAGAAGAGAAGGCTGATCCAAATATGATTTGGATAAGCACCTCCTAATGGGATTAGGAGCTGATCTTTTCAAGATAACAAAAGGAAGGAGGGGGCGGCAGCCTTGAGAGAGACGAAGAAACACATCAGATCTTCTTTAGTGCTGAAATCAAGAAGAGAGAATTCTGCACCCTGCGAATACTCTCTTGCCGCCTCCCTGCTCTTGCCACCCTGTTTGCCAGTTCGATCTCCAGCTGTGGGAGAAGTCAAGATTGGATCTTGACATCAGTTCTTTGAGAAAGGATTGAAAAGGAAGTTGTGCTCACCTTCCATCCTGCTATTTCTTGCGAAGGACAGAGTTCTTGGGGAAGAACACTGTTGATTCTACTCCATCCTGCACTGTGCCATCTTCAGTGGGAGCAGTCTTTGGATCCTTCCTTGGTAGTGAACACCTTCGTTGGGAGATATTACTTCTCCGTATCAGGTATTATTCTCTCCCATTCCTTTTGGTTCAGATCTGGTTCAGTTTAAGGTTCAAGATTGATCCTTGAAAATATGATTTTCTAAATAGGGAAAGTGATTCCCAGTTGAAGGGAGAGAAAAATTTTTGAAATTCGCCCCTTATTCCGCAATCTTTGGGCATCCATGGGATGGATCTCTCATCCTTTCAGTGGTATCAGAGCCATGGTTCAAATCTTGAACCATTCTGTTTCAGATCTGAACCTGCGCAATTAGGGAAAAGGCGTTCTACCGAATTTGCGCAGATTTGGTTTTTGGGAAATTTGTTCCCAAATCAAATGGGCAAATAATCTGAAATTAATTTTAAATAAATCTGATTATTATTTAGAATTGTATGCCATGCTGTGCACACGTCCTGACATAGCTCAGGCAGTGAGTGTAGTAAGCAGATTTCAGGCCAACCCAGGGCAGGAGCATTGGACTGCTGTGAAAAACATAGTTAAGTACTTTCAAAGGACAAAAGAGTTTTGTCTAGTATTCGACGGTAGCTCACTACAGATCCAAGGGTATACAGATGCTGATTTCCAGTCAGACCCGGATGATAGAAAGTCTATATCTGGATATGTTCTCATGATAGGATCGTGTGTTGTTTCCTGAGTGTCAGCAAACAAGGGTCCTAAGTTGCAATTTAATAGTGCACAACCTAAGCCGAGCACATTGCCGTAAGTGAAACTGCCTTATGAATGAAGGTGTTCATTCATGAATTTGGAATTCAGCACATCACCCATTCCATGGTTGTATGACAACACTGGACCTACGGGAGGATGATAGTCAGAGGTAGCATCAGCAGAGAATGTGGTAGACCCATTGACTAAGCCACTGACACAGAAAGTGTTTGAGAAACACGTGGAAAGCATGGGACTCCGGCTAGTACCTGATTGGACCTAAGTGCAAGTGGGAGCTGTTAGACAGTTTTGTATGCCCATATCTTCAATCAAAATTGATGTACTTTATGAGTTTATTGTAAATGAATAAAAGTGCATATTTGATTCATGTTCCCTTGGTATGTTTTTGTGTAATACCCTTAAACTGGACACTTATTGAGACTCGTGTTAGTTTAGAATGTTCACAGCTAGTGGGTGGGTCTGGGGAGACCTATCCTGACAAGGCTGACACTGTGGTGCCATCAAGTCGGTTGAGATGGCTTGTCTCAGCTACCGGGGTGAGACCCTAGGCACATACAGTGTGGGATTAATTGAATCTTTGAACTAGACTAGATTTCCAGTATTGCCCTGGACCTTGGAGATTGATGGGCAAAATTGGAAAGTTACACCTGACCCCTAGACTCGATTATGATACTGTACTAGGTGTCGGATCGGTCTGTCTTTGATGTACCAATCAGTGAGATCCTTAGCGGGGGTCAAAACCTGGGTATGTTGGGACAATCCGAGAATTCATCTGAGTGGGTGATCATAGTGACAGGATCAGCCCCTTTGTCGGACAAAGGTAATGATCGGGGATGCACTTTCACTATTGGAAACCAAGACTGCCGGCAGCCGATTTCAACCGTTGAGATCTGTTTTGCAAAGTATATTTTATATGAGATATAAAAGTATATATATTATGGTTTCTAAATTATTTGCAAAAGGGTTTTAATTCCCGGGATCTATATAAGTGGAGAGTGCAACACTGTTCCTTGCAGCCGAGGGAGAGGTCCTCTCTTCTCGGGCAGTGTATGATCTGTTAGACAGTTTTGAATGCCCTTAGATTCATTCAAAATTGATGTACTTTATGAGTTTAATGTAAATGAATAAAAGTACATATTTGATTCATGTTCCCTTGGTATGTTTCTGTGTAATACCCTTAATTTAGTTAATTAAAGGGGCTTGAAGCCCATTTCGAACTGGGCTATTAATTTAGTTAATTAAAGGGGCGAATTCTGAGATGGATTAGCAGATAGGATAGGGTCTTAATCCTATCCACTTAGAGAGTCCAAATCTGAATGTGATTCAGATCTAGAAACCTCCTAATGGGATTAGGATAAAGCTAATCTAATCCGCAGATAAGATAAGGGTTTAACCTTATCACTAGAAGAGAAGGCTGATCCAAATATGATTTGGATAAGCACCTCCTAATGGGATTAGGAGCTGATCTTTTCAAGTTAACAAAAGGAAGGAGGGGGCGGCAGCCATGAGAGAGACCAAGAAACACATCAGATCCTCTTTAGTGCTGAAATCAAGAAGAGAGACCAATTCGATCTCCAGCTGTGGGAGAAGTGAAGATTGGATCTTGACATCAGTTCATTGAGAAAGGATTGAAAAGGAAGCTGTGCTCACGTTCCATCCTGTTGTTTCTTGCGAAGGACAGAGTTCTTGGGGAAGAACACCGCTGATTCTGCTCCATCCTGCACTGTGCCATTTTCAGTGGGAGCAGTCTTTGGATCCTTCCTTGGGCGTGAACACCTTCGTTGGGAGATATTACTTCTCCGTATCAGGTATTATTCTCTCCCATTCCTTTTGGTTCAGATCTGGTTCAGTTTAAGTTTCAAGATTGATCCTTGAAAATATGATTTTCTAAATAGGGAATGTGATTCCCAGTTGAAGGGAGTGAAAAATTTTTGAAATTCGCCCCTTATTCCGCAATCTTTGGGCGTCAATGGGATGGATCTCTCATCCTTTTAGTGGCATCAGAGCCATGGTTCAAATCTTGAACCATTCTGTTTCAGATCTGAACCTGCGCAATTAGGGAGAAGACGTTCTACCGAATTTGCAGTTCTTGATTTATTTTGGGTCTATAAATAATTTTTTTTTATCTTCTAGACTCAATGTGTAGGTATTCGATCTAATGTAATTATTAATAGAAATAGGATTTCTATTTATTTTTATTTTGGATCGAAGTTGGCAGCGCAGAGAAGGAGATTTCGCAGATAAGAGAAATGCTATCTGCGATTTGCAGTTTGTGAAACTGCATTCTATGATCTAACCTCTGTTTTGCAAGAAGGATTGTGCGAACAGCCCTATTTGACTGATTCTTGTTTTTCCTTTTATCAGTATTTAATTTTAGATTATTTTCTTGAATTAAGAATTTAATTAAAAATCAAACACTAGACCCATTCGAACCAAGATTGGTTCAAAACTATTTTGACCAATTCTAAACAAAAATCATATTTCTGTAAAAATAATTTCAGATTATTCGTCCATAAATTTTGGACAATTTCCCAAAAAAAACTTTATCTGCGCTGATGTGTGGCTCATTGTGACACTAGCAAGTGCACTAGCCGTTCAAGTAATAAAGTAGTGAGTGAAGTATCGTTCCCACGAGGATTTAGGAAACAATTACCAATACTAAATTGAACACTTCTTATCTGATCAACAAATAAATCAAAACTCTAATGAAAGCTAAGAAATCTTAAATTAAAATCTATCTAAATCATTGGCCCAATTGCCTTCAAATCAGGTTAGAAGAGTAAGCAGTAAATGTCAATCTCAGAATTCAGCAATCTATCAATTTAGATCATTCGAATGAATCATGATTGAGCCTTGGTTTGGTGAAACCCCAAGGTCATGAACAGCCTCTCCCAAGCGCATGTTCATCCTATGCATGAGTGACGGTTCTTCTATCTCTAGCAAGAATCTAATCCCCATGCATGCATTTCTTCAAACACTTCTAAGGCATCAATTCAAATCTGAATTGATCACCAACTGAATTGTGCAAGTTATCTCTAACCTTGCACTCAATTCAGTTCTTGAATAGTAGATCTGAATTCCTAGAGTCTCTCTCAAGCACTCTAGGAATTCCAAGCTGTAGATTAATTCGCCCAATCTGAAAATTGCAGATCTGAATTCTCTTTCAAGCAATTCAGATCTTGCAATCTCAGATCTGAGAATTCAGATCTGAGTTTTGAAGGTTAGTTGGCCGAATCACTCTACAATCACACCCTTATTCAAGAAACTTCAAGTACAATGCATGACCATTTGAATGAATCAAAAAGAATTAGATTGCTGAACTGAAATTTTACAAGCTGAAATACATCAAAGAAGAATGGAAACAAGGAGAAAGAAGAAAGAACATATAACTAAGAAACTGAATTCAAATCAAAAGAGAATGAAACTACAAATGATTTATTACAAAAAATCTTTGAATCACAAACCCTCAATTCGAACTCACCTTCTTCTTCTAGTTTGCTTGTCTTGAACTTCCTTCAGCCCTTCTTCTTCTTCTTCCTTGCGCCTAGCCTTCTTCTCTTCTCTTCTCTCAAGGTGGCCGAACCTGTAAGAGTGGGAGAGCCTTCCTCTCAAGCAATTGAACACCTTTCTCCCCTCCTAGAGGCCTCCTTATATAATTTTTCAAGGGGGCTCATGCCCCTTCTTGAAGCCTCTAGAATGGGGTGTATTACACCCCTCATGAACCTTCTAGAGTGCTCCCTCCTTCTCTTCAAGAAACTCCTAGAAGTTGCCGCCCCTAGCTCCCTTTGGGCTGCTATTTGGGCTACACTTGGGTTTTCTTTTCTTGCTTTTGCCTTCTTTTTGTTGATTTGGCTCCCCCTGAAATCTTTCTTGCAATTAAGCTAAAATAGGGCAAAATTTAATTAAACCATCATAAAATTTCATGCAAAAACCTCATAAAATATAGATAAATTGTAGGTTCATCATGCGCAAATTGTGAAGGGTTGAGAGATCCATCACATGGACGCCCAAAGATTGCAGAATAAGGGGCGAATTTAAAAAATTTTTCTCTCCCTTCAACTGGGAATCACATTCCCTATTTATAAAATCATAACTTCAAGGATAAATCTTGAACCTTAAACTGAACCAAAAGCAATGGGAGAGAATGATACTTGATACGGAGAAGCAATATCTCCCAACGAAGGTGTTCATGCCCAAGGAAGGATCCAAAGACTGCTCCCACTGAAGATGGCGCAGTGCAGGATGGAGCAGAATCAACAGTGTTCTTCCCCAAGAACTCTGTCCTTCGCAAGAAACAGCAGGATGGAACGTGAGCACAGCTCCCTTTTCAATCCTTTCTCAAAGAATTGATGTCAAGATCCAATCTTGACTTCTCCCACAGCTGGAGATCGAACTGGCAAACAGGGCGGCAAGAGCAGGGAGGCGACAAGAGAGTATTCGCAGGGTGCAGAATTCTCTCTTCTTGATTTCAGCACTAAAGAGGATCTGATGTGTTTCTTGGTCTCTCTCAAGGCTGCTGCCCCCTCCTTCCTTTTGTTAACTTGAAAAGATCAGCTCCTAATCCCATTAGGAGGTGCTTATCCAAATCATATTTGGATCAGCCTTCTCTTCTAATGATAAGGATAAACCCTTATCTTATCTGCAGATTAGATTAGCTTTATCCTAATCTTATTAGGAGGTTTCTAGATCTGAATCACATTCAGATCTGGATTCTCTGAGTGGATAGGATTAAGACCCTATCCTAACTGCTAAGCCATCTCAGAATTCGCCCCTTTAATTAACTAAATTAATAGCCCAGTTCGAAATGGGCTTTAGGCCCATTAAGCTTATGTGCTCACTTAACCTTCCTAACTGCTGCCCAGTTGGGCTTCCTTGTATGGCGTGGGACCCAAGCATTGATCTACACATCAGCCACATGGGTTCGGCCCAGCCTTTGTTACATGGCCTGGTCGAATACACTGTTAAAGACAGTGCACCCCTGAAACCCATCAAATGGTCTCTTTGGGCCCAACACTTACCCTAAGTGGTCCCTGGGCCAAGCCACCTTGTAAAACCCAGGGACTGTGGGCAGATGCAAGATTAGCCCATCAGGTATTATTCTCAATGGTCTTACACTTAACCTCTCAGCCCATAATGATCATACACTGCCCGACAAGAGATGACCTCTCCCTCGGCTACAAGGAACAATGTTGCACTCTCCACTTATATGGATCCCGGGAATTAAAACCCTTTTGCAAACATTTTAGAAACCATAATATATATACTTTTATATCTCATATAAAATATATTTTGCAAAACAAATTTCAACGGTTGAAATCGACTGCCGGCAGTCTTGGTTTCCAACAGTGAGAGTGTATCCCCGATCATTACCTTTGTCCGACAAAGGGGCTGATCCTGTCACTATGATCACCCACTCAGATGAATGCTCAGATTGTCCCAACATACCCAGGTTTTGACCCCCGCTAAGGATCTCACTGATTGGTACATCAAAGACAGCCCGATCCGACACCTAGTGCAGTATCATAATCGAGTGTAGGGGTCGGGTGTAACTTTCCAATTTTGCCCATCAATCTCCAAGGTACAGGGCAATACTGGAAATCTGGTCCAGTTCAAACATTCAATTAATCCCACACTGTATGTGCCTAGGGTCACAGCTCGGTAGCTGAGACAAGCCACCCCAACCGACTTGGTGGCACCACAGTGTCAGCCTTGTCAGGATAGGTCTCCCCAGACCGACCCACTGGCTGTGAACATTCAAAACTAACACAAGTCTCAATAAGTGTCCAGTTTAAGGGTATTATACAGAAACATACCAAGGGAACATGAATCAAATATGTACTTTTATTCATTTACAATAAACTCATAAAGTACATCAATTTTGATTGATGCTAAGGGCATACAAAACTATCTAACAAATTGGGTAGAACGCTTTCTGCCCATTTGCACAGGTTCAGATCCGAAACAAATTCGTTCAAGATTTGAACCATGGCTCTAATACCACTGAAGGGATGAGAGATCCATCAATTGGATGCCCAAATCTTGTGGAATAAGGTGGGCGAATTTCAAAAAAAATATCTCTCCCTTTCAACTGGGAATCACATTCCTTATTTAGAAAATCATATTTTCAAAGATCAATCTTGAACCATAAACTGAACCAGATCTAAACCAGAAAGAGTAGGAGAGAGGTATACCTGATACAGAGAAATATTATCTCTCAATGGAGGTGTTCACGCCCAAGGAAGGATCCAAAGACTGCTCCCACTGAAGATGGCGCAGTGCAGAATGGAATAGAATCAACAGCGTTCTCCAAGAACCTGATCCTTCATAAGAATAGCAGGATGGCACGTGAACACTGCTTCCAATCAGTCCTTTCACAAAGGGCTGCTACTAAGATCGAATATTGATTTCTCCCACAAAGTTGGAGATAGAACTAGAGGTCTGGCGGCGGTAGGAAGGAGGCGGCAAGAAAGAATTTCGTAGAAATTGCATAAATCTTTCTTCTGTAATTTTAGCTCTGAAGACTAGAGAACTTGGTGATTTATTTTCTGTTGTTTTTTTCTAAAGGCTACTGCCCCCTTCTTTTCTTGTAACTCTAAAGGATCAGCTCCTAATCCAATTAGGAGTTGTTGATCCAAATTGCATTTGGATCAGACATTTCTTTAGGTGATAAGGATAAACCCTTATCTTATCTGTGGATTAGATCAGTCCTCTCCTAATCCTATTAGGAGGCTCCTAGATCTGAATCTTATTTAGATCTTGGACTCACTGACTGGATAGGGTCAAGGCCCAATCCTATTAACTGATTTAATCCCAGATCCGCCCCTCATTTAAACTGATCAAATCAGCCCAGTTCGAAATGGGCTTCAGGCCCATTAAGTTTGTGTTCTCACTTAGCCTTCCAAACTGCTGCCCAGTTGGGCTTCCTTGTATGGCATGGGACCCAAACATTGATCTATACATCAGCCACATGGGTTCGGCCCAGCCTTTGTTACAAGGCCTAGCTGAATACACTGCTATGGACAGTGCACCCCCTAAAACCCATCAAATGGGCTCTATGGGCCCAACACTTACCCTAAGTGGTGAAGGGATAGGAAATCCATCACATGGACGACCAAAGATTACGGAATAAGGGGGCAAATTTCAAAAATTTTTCTCTCCCTTCAACTGGGAATCAAATTCCCTATTTAGAAAATCATATTTTCAATGATCATTCCTGAACCATAAACTGAACCAGATCTGAACCAAAAGGAGTAGGGAGGGAAAATACCTGATACAAAGAAGTAGTATCTCCCAATGGAGGAGTTCAAGCCCAAAGAAGGATCCAAAACCTGCTCCCACTGAACATGGCACAGTGCAAGGTGGAACAGAATCAGTAGTGTTCTTCCAAAAGAACTTGACCCTTCTCAAGAATCACCAGGACGGCTTGTGAATACAACTCCCACCAATCTTTATTGGTGTCAAGATCCAATCTTGATTTCTCCCAAGAACTGGAGATCGAACTGCTGTGGGCGGCGGCTGCAGGAAGAAGGCGGCAAAAGAGTATTTGCAGGGTGCAGAATTCTCTCTTCTTGTAATTTCAGCTCTGAAGACAAGAATGTGTTGGTTGCATGTCTAAAGGTTGCCGCCCCTTCTCCTTTTATAATCTTAAAGGGATCAGCTCCTAATCCCATTAGGAGTTGCTAACCCAAATCATATTTGGATTAGAAGTCCCTTTAAGATAAGGGATAACCCTTATCTTATCTGTAGATTAGATCAGCCATCTCCTAATCTAATTAGGAGGTTTCCAGATCTAAATCTCCTTTAGATCTTGGACTCTCTAAGTGGATAGGGTCTGGGCCCAATCCTATCAGCTGATCCATCTCAGAATTCGCCCCTTAAGTGACTAATCAAATTAGCCTAGTTTGAAATGGGCTTAAGGCCCATTTTAGGTTATATATTCATTTAGCCTTCCAAACTGCTGCCTAGTTGGGCTTCCTTGTATGGCGTGGGACCAAAACATTGATCTGCACATCAGCCACATGGGTTCAGCCCAGCCTTTTTTACAAGGCCTGGCCGAATACACCGTTATAGACAGTGCACCCCCGAAACCCATCAGATGGGCTCTATGGGCCCAACACATACCCTAACTGGTCCCTGGGCCAAGCCACCTTGTAACACCCAGAGACTGTGGGCAGATGCAAGATTAGCCCATCAGGTATTATCCTCAATGGTCTTACACTTAACCTCTCAGCCATAATAATCATACACTGCTCGACTAGGGAGAAACTCTCCCTCGGCTGCAAGGAACAGTGTTGCACTGTCTGCTTATATGGATCCCGGGAATTAAAACCTTTTGCAAATCATTTCGAAACCATAATATATATACTTTTATATCTCATATAAAATATATTTTTCAAAACAAATCTCAATGATTGAAATCGGTTGCCGGCAGTCTTGGTTTCCATTAGTGAGAGTGTATCCCCGATCATTACCTTTGTCCGACAAAGGTGCAAATCCTGTCACTATGATCACCCACTCAGATGAATTCTCAGACTATCCCAACATACCCAGGTTTTGACCCCCGCTAAGGATCTCACTGATTGGTACATGAAAGATAGCCCAATCTGACATCTAGTGTAGTATCATAATCGAGTCTAGGGGTCGGGTGTAATATTTTAGTTTTGCCCATCAATCTCCAAGGTCCAGGGCAATACTGGAAATCTGGTCCGGTTCAAAGATTCAATTAATCCTACACTGTATGTGCCTAGGTCTCCCCAGACCGACCCACCGGCTGTGAACATTTTAAACTAACACGAGTCTCATGAAGTGTCCATTTTGAGGATATTACACAGAAACATACTAAGGGAACATGAATAAAATATGTACTTTTATTCATTTACAATAAACTCATAATGTACATCATTCTGATTGAGGCTAAGGGCATACAAAATTGTCTAACAACTCCCACTTGCACTTAGGTCCAATCAGGTACAAGCTAGAGCCCCATGCTTTCTATGTGTTTCTCAAACACTTTCTGTAATAGTGGCTTTGTCAATGGGTCTGCTACATTTTCCGCTGACGCTACCTTCTGAATTAGGATGTCCCCTCTACCAACAATCTCTCATAGTACGTGGTACTTCCTCTAGATGTGCTTCGACTTCGAGTGGGCTCATGGCTCCTTAGCCTAAGCAATAGCTCCATTGTTGTCACACAACAATGGGATGGGTGATGTGTTGGATGGAACTACTCCCAACTCGTGAATGAACATCTTCATCCACATGGCTTCTCTGGCAACCTCACTTGCGGCAATGTACTCGGCCTCGGTCGTGGAGTTTGTAGTGGACCCCTGTTTGTTGCTTTTCCAGCAAACAACACACGATCCTATTGTGAAAACATATCCAGATGTAGACTTTCTATCATCTGAATCCGACTGGAAATCGGCATCTGTATACCCTTGGATCTATAATGAGCTACCATCGAATACTAGACAAAACTCTTTTGTCCTTTGAAGGTACTGAAGTATGTTTTTCACAGCAGTCCAGTGCTCCTGCCCTGGGTTGGCCAGAAATCTACTTACTACACTCACTACTTGAGCAATGTCAGGGTGAGTGCACAGCATGGCATACATGATGCTCCCTATGGCAGAGGCATAAGGAACGTCTTTCATGCCATCAATCTCCTCCGAAGTCTTGGGAAACATCTTCTTGGAGAGAGTGACTTCGTGCCTGAAAGGAACATTTCCTTTCTTGGAGTTTTCAATGCTGTTTCTTTTGACTATTTTGTCAATGTAGGCAGATTGGGATAATCCTATTATCTGCTTTGATCTATCTCTATAGAGTCGAAGACGCAGTATATAGGAGGCTTCTCTAAGATCATTCATGGAGAATTGCTGTGAAAGCCATACTTTCACCGTAGTCAACATTCCTACATCATTCCCAATGAGTAGAATGTCATCTACGTACAGAACCAAGAAAGTAACCTTATCTCCAGTGTACTTTCTGTAAACACAGGGTTCATCCGGATTCTGCTCGAAATCAAACGATTTGATAGCAGAGTCAAAACGGATGTGCCAATTTCTAGAAGCTTGCTAAAGTCCATAAATGGATCTATTGAGTTTACATACCATGTTTTCCTGACCTGCAACAATGAAGCCTTGTGGTTGCTGCATATAAATATCTTCAGTAAGATCTCCATTCAAGATTGTAGTTTTGACATCCATCTGCCAAATCTCATAATCATGGTACGCTGCTACAGCTAGCAGGATCCAAATGGA
The DNA here is from genome assembly GCF_056320005.1 of Nelumbo lutea. Taxonomy (NCBI): domain Eukaryota; kingdom Viridiplantae; phylum Streptophyta; class Magnoliopsida; order Proteales; family Nelumbonaceae; genus Nelumbo; species Nelumbo lutea. Next base: position 38,238,911 of record NC_142684.1, on the reverse strand, counting down.
TTTAAGCATGGCTACAGGCAAAAAGGTTTCATCATAATCGATGCCCTCTTTCTGAGTGTACCCTTTCGCCACCAAACAAGCTTCGTAGGTCTCAACCCTACAATCGGGATCCTTCTTCCTCTTGTAAATCCATTTGCAACCGATTGCTTTTACCCCGGAGGGCGGATCTACTAGAGTCCAAACTCCATTGGTCTCTGATGTGTGGCTCATTGTGACACTAGCAAGTGCACTAGCCGTTCAAGTAATAAAGTAGTGAGTGAAGTATCGTTCCCACAAGGATTTAGGAAACAATTACCAATACTAAATTGAGCACTTCTTATCTGATCAACAAATAAATCAAAACTCTAATGAAAGCTAAGAAATCCTAAATTAAAATCTATCTAAATCATTGGCCCAATTGCCTTCAATTCAGGTTAGAAGAGTAAGCAATAAATGTCAATCTCAGAATTCAGCAATCTATCAATTTGGATCATTCGAATGAATCATGATTGAGCCTTGGTTTGGTGAAACCCCAAGGTCATGAACAGCCTCTCTCAAGCGCATGTTCATCCTATGCATGAGTGACGGTTCTTCTATCTCTAGCAAGAATCTAATCCCCATGCATGCATTTCTTCAAACACTTCTAAGGCATCAATTCAAATCTGAATTGATCACCAATTGAATTGTGCAAGTTATCTCTAACCTTGCACTCAATTCAGTTCTTGAATAGTAGATCTGAATTCCTAGAGTCTCTCTCAAGCACTCTAGGAATTCCAAGCTGTAGATTAATTCGCCCAATCTGAAAATTGCAGATCTGAATTCTCTTTCAAGCAATTCAGATCTTGCAATCTCAGATCTGAGAATTCAGATCTGAGTTTTGAAGGTTAGTTGGCCGAATTAATCTACAATCACACCCTTATTCAAGAAACTTCAAATACAATGCATGACCATTTGAATGAATCAAAAAGAATTAGATTGCTGAACTGAAATTTTACAAGCTGAAATACATCAAGGAAGAATGGAAACAAGGAGAAAGAAGAAAGAACATATAACTAAGAAACTGAATTCAAATCAAAAGAGAATGAAACTACAAATGATTTATTACAGAAGATCTTTGAATCACAAACTCTCAATTCGAACTCACCTTCTTCTTCTAGCTTGCTTGTCTTGAACTTCCTTCAGCCCTTCTTCTTCTTCTTCCTTGCGCCTAGCCTTCTTCTCTTCTCTTCTCTCAAGGTGGCCGAACCTGTAAGAGTGGGAGAGCCTTCCTCTCAAGCAATTGAACAACTTTCTCCCCTCCTAGAGGCCTCCTTATATAGTTTTTCAAGGGGGCTCTTGCCCCTTCTTGAAGCCTCTAGAATGGGGTGTATTACACCCCTCATGAACCTTCTAGAGTGCTCCCTCCTTCTCTTCAAGAAACTCCTAGAAGTTGCCGCCCCTAGCTCCCTTTGGGCTGCTATTTGGGCTACAACTTAGCTTGCTTTTGAGCTCATGTGGGTTACACTCTAGGCTGTTATTTGGGCTAAAAATGAGCCTTCCTTGCTGGGCCGAATTCTCTTCATAGCTAGGCTTTATTTTATTGGGTTTTCTCAAGGAATTCACTTGCTCTTTTTGGGCCGAAGTGCTCTCTCTTGCTTCCACGACCGGGCTGGACTGAAATTGGTCTTTTTGAACCTTCTTTTCTTGCCTTTTTCCTTCCTTTTCTTGGATTGATTATCCCTGAACCTATTCTTAGCATTAAGCTAAATTAAGGCAAAAATTAATAAAACCGGCATAAAAATCCATGCTAAAGTCCTCAAAAATTATAGATAAATTGTAAGTTCATCAAATACCCCCACACTTAAGCTTTTGCTTGTCCTCAAGCAAAGACATCAGCCATAAACTTAACATTCCCCCCTTCTGTTCTCACCATTTACCTGGTGAACTTTTTTAAGATAGAAATGCATTGAGTAGTCGGGGAACTTTTGTAAGTGCTCAACTCTTATTCTTGTAAATTACCATTTAAGATATGTATCAGATCCGAGGAAAGGAGAATATGAATTTCATCATAGTCTAGCCTTCACTCCTAATTCATATATAAATCAGCTCCTTAATTGTCAAGGTTAATAATCAAATTTCACTAAGTTTCACATCTGTAACTAAATCTCAATGAGAGTTCAACTTTAGAGTGCCCCTTTGAACCTCGGTTGTCACCACAATTACTTATTTCTAAGGGTGAGTGCATCTTATGCTCCATCTCACCCTTTTCTTTTTTTTTTTTTTTTTTCGGTGTGAGTGCATTTTATGCTCCATCTCACACACTTTTCTCTCTCTTTTCTTTTCTTCTTTTTTTTTTTTTTTTTTGGTGTGAGTGCATCTTATGCTCCATCTCACACTGGTCACTTACTTGAGGTAGGACTCATGTTCTGAGCTGCTAGTTTTACTATTCAACTCAAAATAGCGGAGTCAATTTGGGCTTTTGTCCTTCTTTGCAATTATTGAACCTCAAGAATTAGCACTTCAGATGTGCACTAGCTCTCTTGACCATTAACAATGAAATCAAGGGCTTCCATACACATGAAGGAAGTTAGGGCTAGTCATGCTGAAAGGCATATTCAGCTCCCCTTTTCTCATGCATATATCAAATTGGGTCATTCACAAGAATAAAAACTTAACAAGTACATCAGTCTCCCTCAACTCATTGAATTCCTTCTTAAAAAAATCATCAAATAAATAGTAATGAACTTGAGGGGTTCAAGTCTTTTTTTTTTTTTGGTTATGTCGTTGCCTGCATATGTGTGTTGGGGTGCATGGTTTCAGCCCCCATACCCTAGCCTCGGGCTCACTTCCCCACACTTAAGATGAACATTGTCCTCAATGTTCGTAGTGTTAGGCAGTAACAATAAAACTAGCAAGAGCATCATCAAGTAATAGGAGGTATTTAGAGGACTTCCCTGAAGATCATTCTTAAATTCTGCAATATGTTGTCAGTGGAAAACTTCTTCTGCTAGAAATCACTTGCAAACTAGAAGAGGAGATCAGTATCTTTATTCAATTAAATTCTAAGAAAAACTAACTAAACTTAAATGCTATGAAAAATAAAAACAAAAAGCAAGTAAGACAGTTTATGACTAAGTATCTGAATTGGGAATTCTCCCAACAGCCTCTTGTTCCCTTGGGTTTACCATGGTGTTACTAGGTAAGGTACCCGGAGCCCTTTCTGAAATCATCTGTGCCAGTTGCCCAACCTGAGTTTCCAAGTTCCTTATCGATGTTTCGTTTTTCTGAAATCTATTTTCCGCACTAGCTATGAACTTGGTCATCAGCTCCTCCAAGTTAGATTTCGGTTCCGGCTGATGGAAGTTTTGGTGGAAAGGCTTAGGTGCATGCTGATTCAGGTGGCCTCTCCATCCGGGGTTATGGGCATGATGGTACTGATTTCCTGGCTGTCTTGTAAAGTTGCCAACAAAGTCTACTTGTTCTGTGGACTGAAAAGTCTGACTGCCAACTTGGAATTCAGTGCTATCATGGCCTCCCCCACACTTATCATACTGTACATGCATAGCTGCCATCTGCATCTCATCAAATTTTTTGCTAAGTGCTCCTATTTGTGCAGAGAGAGCTGTGTATGTATCCACATTATGAAGGCCATGCTGCTTTCTAACTGGTGTCCTTTCTGAATGCCATTGGTAGTTATTGGCTGCCATCTCCTCGATGAGTGCATGGGCAACCTCGGGAGTCTTATTGTTTATGGAGCCCCCAACTGCTGCATCTAAGATGGTCTTGTTTGAATCGGTCAGACCATTATAAAATGTTTGCACCTGCAGCCAAATCGGAAGGCCATGGTGAGGAACCCTCCTTAGTAGCTCCTTGTAACGTTCCCAGGACTCATAGAGAGATTCCCCCTCTTGCTGGAAAAAAGTAGTGATGTCATTCCTCATTTTAGCAGTTTTAGAAGGGGGAAAATATTTAGAGAAAAAATGACTGGCCATTTCGTCCCATGTGGCTATAGATCCTGCCGGTAATGAGTTCAACCAAGCTTTGGCTTTATCCTTCAAAGAAAATGGGAATAACCTCAGCCGGATGGCATCATCACTTACCCCATTGTGTTTGAAGGTGTCACAGATTTCCAAGAAGTTAGCAATATGGGCATTCGGATCCTCATGGGCCATACCACAAAACTGAACCGTATTTTGTATCATTTGGATTATGGCCGGTTTAATTTCGAAGTTATTGGCAGCAAAAGTTGGCCTGATAATGCTGGAGACAGTCCCGGTGAGGGTGGGCTTGGCATAATCCATCATAGTTCTTTGTTCAGCCATTTCTTGTGCTTCTTGTCTGACTTGCTTAGCAGCTCTCAAACGGACACGGAGAGTCCGTTCAATCTCCGGGTCGTAAAGGATCTCTTCCAGTTCAGGTCTGCTTGTCATAAACTGTAAAGGTCAAAGCAATAAAAAGGCCAATATTCACAAAAGAAAATAAATAACTAATCCTATTACAACTGAAAATGTAAAGTGAAGTATTGGAATATACAAACCTACATCCTAAAATAAATAAATGCAGCTAACTAAAAGCATATCAACATTTTATTCAATATACAGAATTCAGTAGCAATTTACAAACAGGTCTGAATTCAATAATCTCTGAGTAGAACAACAGTTTACAAATTCCTCTTCTTTATATTGCTGAAATCAGGGACAGGATTTAATTACACAGATCTAAACTGCTGAGAGCTGAAATCTCAGTAGCTACTGAGAACAGTAATATACAGTTATGAAATCTTAGCAGCTACTGAGGACAGCCAAGTGCGGATCAGCAGTGATTGTGTTCAGGTCTAAGTTTCATATTAAAAGGCTCTTCTGTGCTACTGAAGGTCAATACACTAAACTGAAGTCAATGTACAAAGGATTGATAGCAATTCAGACATCAGTTCTACACAAAATTGAGATCAGCTCTGAAATCTCAGAAGCCACTGAGAACAACAATAAATATAATTGCAGCTGCTGATAACAGTACAGTTGTGCTCAGGTCTGATTTCCATATTGGAAGGCTACTAAATATCAGATCTGAGCCCACTGTTTTGATGAGCTATGCATCACCAAACACCAGATGGAGTAGCCATACTAAAACTGAGCAATTCAGCAGGATAATCTACTGATATTAGCAATGAAACATGCTGTATACAGATCTGCACAAAACCGAAATCAATCAGTAGTGAAAAGATCTGAAATCAGACCTGTATTCACCATGGTGTGGCTGCTGGGATCTTATTTTCTTTTTCTTTTCTTTTTCTATTTTTCTTTTCTTTTCTTTTCTTTTTTTTTAAAGGAAGAAAACTAAAACAAAATACAGCAATGCAACCAAAATCTTTTTGGATGAGTGCAGGTCTGATTGATGAATGCAATTCAGATCTGAACTCATTTTGAGATTTACTTATTTATTTATTTATATATATATTTTTTTTAGAACCAAAAGAAGAAGAGAAATTTGATTTGCATAAGCTACATTAAAACTGAAACTAAGGATGGAACAATCAAGTATCAAGAGAAGAAACATGGCTCCATCAATGTAGCCCTTGATGGAGTATACACTTATTGGAATGTAGTACACACGGCTGCACACACCCATTCAGATCTACTAGACTTTCTATTCATGCACAGCTGAAATCAGAGCTATCTATCTTGAAAAAAAATTTCAAAGATCAGCCCAGGACAATTCACAATGCCAATTTAGTAATGTTAATTGTAATACAAACCTGTTCAAAACCTACCCTGGTTCAGTCTTGCTGTAGCAGGTCTGCTATAGTAGCCCTGCTATAGGTCTGAACTCTAATAGAAAAATGGTGTGGAAGTGCCACTTTTCATGAAATCTCTTGAGGCATAAAAAAATTCTCAGATTAAATATACTTTTCTTCAACCAAATCAGCTCAGATAGATCGGAGTACAAGTTATTTAATACAGCAAAGTATGCCCTATATCCTGCTCTGTTCACAACCCCAGTTCAGATCTAGGTGGTTGCAGATCCGAATTTCTTCAACCATGACTATCCAATTGTTTTTGGGAGATAGCAGATTTTTTGTAGGGTGTATTGGGGTGACGATAACCCCCAATTATCCTTTAAATTTACATCAGTTCAGGTCTGAGTTCAAGAGAACTCAGATCTGAACTGTTGCAGATCTGCTACAGCAGAACTCAGATCTGAACTCAGATCTGAGTTCTGATCCGAATCCTTGGTTTCCATGGTTCTTTCTCTCTCTTTTTTTTTTCACTATCTAAATATATTTTTTTTTCTTTTTGCAATGAAAGAAAAGAATAATAAAGGGCTGAGAACAGATATTTTTTTTTTTCTGAGTATTGCAGTTCTGCTATAGCAGAGTTCAGGTCTGAACTCAAGTCTGAGTTCGGATCTGAAATCTCAATTGCCTTACCTTCAGTTATTGCTACCAAATTGTTTTTGGGGAATAGCAGAAGTGCCCTAGGGTGAATTGGGGTGGTGATGACACCCAATTCCCCTCAAAATTTCATCAGTTCAGGTCTGAGTTCAGAGGAACTCAGATCTGAACTGTTGCAGATCTGCAATAGCAGAATTCAGATCTGAACTCAGATCTGAGTTCTGATCCGAATTCTCAATTGCTCCTCTGGTTGTTCAAAAGATCTCCCCTTTTTTTTTCATTTGTTTTTTTTCTTTTTGTAATGAAAGAAAGAAAAAAAAAATCTGAAACACAAGCAATTCTTTTCGGCTGAGTGCTGCAGATCTGAAATCTGCTGATCTGAGTGCCGAATGCAACTCAGATCTACAACACTCATGTTTATGTGAATTTTTTTTCTTTTTGAAGGGAACAACACCAAGATTGAATAGAAATCAAATATGCCTTTATTAAAATGAAACTGAAATCAGAAAAGGAAAGTAATCTACTTAAGAAAGAAGAAACATAACTACAGTAGTACAACAGTTGCAGTCCAAGCTGAAATGAAAAAGTTAGCAAATTAACCCAACTATGAATGCAATGCTGAATGAGATCAGATTAAGAATGCTCAATGTTTCCTAATATTGCTTCTATAAATCCCCGGCAACGGCGCCAAAAACTTGATGTGTGGCTCATTGTGACACTAGCAAGTGCACTAGCCGTTCAAGTAATAAAGTAGTGAGTGAAGTATCGTTCCCACGAGGATTTAGGAAACAATTACCAATACTAAATTGAGCACTTCTTATCTGATCAACAAATAAATCAAAACTCTAATGAAAGCTAAGAAATCCTAAATTAAAATCTATCTAAATCATTGGCCCAATTGCCTTCAATTCAGGTTAGAAGAGTAAGCAGTAAATGTCAATCTCAGAATTCAGCAATCTATCAATTTAGATCATTCGAATGAATCATGATTGAGCCTTGGTTTGGTGAAACCCCAAGGTCATGAACAGCCTCTCTCAAGCGCATGTTCATCCTATGCATGAGTGACGGTTCTTCTATCTCTAGCAAGAATCTAATCCCCATGCATGCATTTCTTCAAACACTTCTAAGGCATCAATTCAAATCTGAATTGATCACCAACTGAATTGTGCAAGTTATCTCTAACCTTGCACTCAATTCAGTTCTTGAATAGTAGATCTGAATTCCTAGAGTCTCTCTCAAGCACTCTAGGAATTCCAAGCTGTAGATTAATTCGCCCAATCTGAAAATTGCAGATCTGAATTCTCTTTCAAGCAATTCAGATCTTGCAATCTCAGATCTGAGAATTCAGATCTGAGTTTTGAAGGTTAGTTGGCCGAATTAATCTACAATCACACCCTTATTCAAGAAACTTCAAATACAATGCATGACCATTTGAATGAATCAAAAAGAATTAGATTGCTGAACTGAAATTTTACAAGCTGAAATACATCAAGGAAGAATGGAAACAAGGAGAAAGAAGAAAGAACATATAACTAAGAAACTGAATTCAAATCAAAAGAGAATGAAACTACAAATGATTTATTACAGAAGATCTTTGAATCACAAACTCTCAATTCGAACTCACCTTCTTCTTCTAGCTTGCTTGTCTTGAACTTCCTTCAGCCCTTCTTCTTCTTCTTCCTTGCGCCTAACCTTCTTCTCTTCTCTTCTCTCAAGGTGGCCGAACCTCTAAGAGTGGGAGAGCTTCCTCTCAAGCAATTGAACAACTTTCTCCCCTCCTAGAGGCCTCCTTATATAGTTTTTCAAGGGGGCTCTTGCCCCTTCTTGAAGCCTCTAGAATGGGGTGTATTACACCCCTCATGAACCTTCTAGAGTGCTCCCTCCTTCTCTTCAAGAAACTCCTAGAAGTTGCCGCCCCTAGCTCCCTTTGGGCTGCTATTTGGGCTACAACTTAGCTTGCTTTTGAGCTCATGTGGGTTACACTCTAGGCTGTTATTTGGGCTAAAAATGGGCCTTCCTTGCTGGGCCGAATTCTCCTCATAGATAGGCTTTATTTTCTTGGGTTTTCTCAAGGAATTTACTTGCTCTTTTTGGGCCGAAGTGCTCTCTCTTGCTTCCACGACCGGGCTGGACTGAAATTGGTCTTTTTGAACCTTCTTTTCTTGCCTTTTTCCTTCCTTTTCTTGGATTGATTATCCCTAAACATATTCTTAGCATTAAGCTAAATTAAGGCAAAAATTAATAAAACCGGCATAAAAATCCATGCTAAAGTCCTCAAAAATTATAGATAAATTGTAATTTCATCAGTCTCCATTGAGTCCATCTCTGCTCTCATTGCCTCCACCCACTTCACGGAATCTATGTCCAACATAGATTCCGTGTATGTCACGGGATCTTCCTCACTAGTCAAGGTTTCCACCAGGTAACTATCCTAGTCATAACCATAACGAACTGGTGGTTGGGATACCTGAGTGGATCTTCTAGGTTGATCACTACCTGGAACTTGTGGGACATCTCCCACTGCTCCTGAGCTCTCCTCATCAAAACAATTTCCTGACGATGGGTGTCCAGGATGTAGTCGGTCTCCAAGAATTGGACATTTCGACTACAGAACACTTTCTGCTCACTTGCGTCATAGAATAGGTAACCTACAGAGCCTTTTGGGTAGCCTACAAATAGGCAACGACTGGTCTTGGATTCCAACTTGTCTGCACTCGTTCTTTTAATGTGTGCTGGACAACCCCAAATCTTCAAGTGTCTGACACTTGGTTTCTTTTCGGTCCAAAGTTCATATGGAGTGTTCAGAATCGATTTAGTTGGAACCCAATTCAGCACGTAAATCGCAGTCTCTAATGCGTAACCCCAAAAGGATGTGGAAAACTCTGAGTGTATGAGAAGTGACCGAACCATATCCAATAAGGTCCTATTCCTCCTCTCTGAAACACCGTTAAGTTGTGGTGTAGCAGGAGAAGCTAATTGTGATACTATCCTATTGTCCTTTAAGTAGTCCCTGAATTCGTCAGAGAGATACTCACCACCTCGATTAGATTAAAGGGCTTATATTTCTCTCCTAATTGTTTCTTGACCTCTTGTCTAAACTCTTTGAACTTTTCAAAGGATTCAGACTTGTGTCTCATTAGCTACACATAACCATATCGTGAGAAATCATCTGTGAAGGTGATGAAATACACGTGTTGATTTCGTGTCGTAACACTCAGGGGACCACATACATCAGTATGTATTAGGTTAAGTGTGCCTGTACATCTTTCAGGCTTACCGTTAAATGGTCATTTTGTCATGTTGCCTTGTAGGCAAGGCTCATAGTTGGAAAGATCTTCTACAGTTAGAAAATCCAAAGGACCATCCTTTACCAACCTTGTGATTCAGTCAACACCGAAGTGGCCAAGTCGGTAATGCCACAGACACATGGGATTAACTACATCATGGGCTCTCTCCTTGGGGATTTCAGCTGACGTCGTTTCGGTTATGTTAGTTTCTAGAGAAGGATGTAGAACATAGAGACCGTTCTCTAGTTCCCCGTATGCGATGAATCTGTTATTTTTTTTAATAGTAATCGTATTACTAAGGAAGACAGAATAACCATCTACACACAGTTTTGAAACATAAATCAAAATTTTCCTTAAATTTTATACATAAAGACAATCTTTCAGTAGAATAGTTCCTTCTCTAAAGAATAACTCCACGGTTCCTATGGCCGCGGCTGCAACAGTTGTAGTAGTCCCCATGTAGAGAGTGACTTCTCCTTCACTCAGCCTTCTAGTTACCTTGAACCCCTGCAGTGAGTTACACACATGAGTTGAAGCCCCGGAGTCAATACACCAGGACGCAGAAGCTACCAATAAATTGGTTTCTATAACACATGTTTCGAAATTACCTTTTTGGATTCCAGGTAGGCAGGACAATTCCTTTTCCAGTGGTCGGTCTTCTTGCAGAAGTGACAGGCATCCGATGCTTTGTCTTTCTTCTGCTTCTTACCCTTAGTGGCTTTCTTCTGAGGCTTCTTTGCCTTCCTCTTTCTCTTGCCCGTCTTGCTAGCTTCAACAAGCATAGCTATAGGCTCATCCTTTCTAATAAGTTCTTCGGCTCTTTGCAATATATTGCAGAGCTCTTGTAAGCTGACATTCAGCTTGTTCATGTTACAGTTCATGATGAATGGATTAAAGGAAGGAGGCAAAGAATTAAGGATAGCATCTATCTAGGTCGCAAGGTCCAGCCCGGATCTAAGAGCCTCTAGTTCATTGATGTATCCCATCATCCGAAGACAATGGTCATGAACTTGTTGGCCCTTGGACATTTGTGCGGTCATGAACTGTTTCAAGTTTGATCTGATCGAACTGCCTCTATATTGGGTTGTCCAAGGAGGCAATGATGTAACACCGGGCAAGGGAGTTTTTCTCCTCCCATTCCTGATAGTCTCTCCTTCGGGCCTCAGAAGCCCTGTCACCCGGACGCTCTGGGTCAGGATTCTTTGCCACTTTGTCCAACTTTTTAGAAGCTAGGACCAACATAAGGTTCCTATACCAGTTGGCATAGTTTGGGCCCTTAAACTTGTTGTCATCAAGAAGCTTTGCAAAAGATCCATTTGCCATTTTCTGATAAAAGAGTAAACATCAGTCCACAACCTAATTTGATTCATGTTCATTTCATAGATATGGATTTTAATCTACGATCCATTTCCATTTATTCATCTCTGAGATTTCCCTCCTTTCTCAGTGGCGGAGACTACGGGTTGTCTCTGGAAATGTGGGAAATCACATAGGGTGCATGGAGCCAACTGTTTCAGCTGCATAACCCCACCACCTTTCTGTGAAGGATCATATCCACTCATCATATGAGTTTTCCCTTTGGCCTCTGTCAGACAAGGTTCAGAGCCATTTTCAGGTAAACCTTTTTGTCCAGTGAGTGTTTACCCATCATATTCATGAACGCCAAGGTACCATGAGAGAGTTCCATTTTCTGGTGAAGCCCCTCCCACATCGATCTATGACGCCCCTATCATCTTATGAAACATTCAGATAAGCCCAACTGCAAATGGATAGCCCATTTTTTGGTGTGTTTCCTCATTACTGAATGACCCATCCTCATGCTAATGATGGAAGGCCTTTATAGAGTTCATCATATGAATCTCCCTATCACATGCACTCATATTAGTTGGAGGGAACAAAATTACGCCCTAATTTGATTTAGGTCAAACCAAAGTGGCTCTCATTGATTTTCATAAAGCCAGATTTCGGTGGGCCTTAAATCGGCTAGGGTTTCGCATGTAACCTCTTGATGAGGTGTGGGGCCCACCACTGAGGGAAGTCATCCAATGACCAAAAGGGACACCATGGCAATGATGTGCATTCGGCCATGTGTGCGCAAGCGCCACTATCGAATGAGCATGGGCCAAGCACTTATGGCCCTTGTACGCAGCACATCACACATCCAAACATCTCATGCAGGGATAAATTGATCCAATCAATTAATTATCTGTAAGGCCCATAGGAAGCCTCTTAAAAATCCATAATATTAACCATTAATATTATCTAGGTATATTGGTTGAAATAGGATCACCCAGTTCGGCCCATATAGCTTTATCCTTTGAAATAGGCTTTTAGCAGTTTTAACTATTTAAAACTGGGCGTTTACAGGTTGGGCCAAATTAACCATTTAATTAAATATAAATCCTCAGGCCCATTAGTGGGAAAATTAGGGCTGACTTTCAACCTTGATTAAACCCTAGATTTGGTCCAATCAGTTTGAACCAATCTTGGTTCAAATGGGCCTAGGGTTTGATCTTTAATTAAATCTTTAATTCAAGAAAATAATCTAAAATTAAATACTGATAAAAGAAAATCAAGAATCGGTTAATCAGGGCTGTTCGCATACTCCATCCTACAAAACAGAGGTTAGATCACAGATTGCAGTTTCATAAACTGCAAATCGCAGATAGCGAATGTCCTATCTACGAAATCTCCTTCTCTGCAAAATCTCCCTTTCTACGCCGCCATCATCGATCCAAAAATAAAAATTAAATAGAAATCCTATTTCTATTAATAATTACATCAGATCAAATGCCTATAAATTGAGTCTAAAAATAAAAAAAAATTATTTAGAGACCAAATTTAATAAATAAATTCAAGAAACTGCAAATCTTGCAGTTCTCCCTACGCAAACCAAGAATTCAATCTCCTATTGTACGAACCGCCCATAAATCAAGAAAATCATATAGAATTATTCTAAACAATAATCAGATTTATGTAAAACTAATTTCAGATTATTTGCCCATCAATTTTGGGAACAAATTTCCCAAAACCCATATCTGCGCAAATTGGGTAGAACGCCTTCTCCCTATTTCCGTAGGTTCAGATCTGAAACAGAATGGTTCAAGATTTGAACCATGGCTCTGATACCACTGAAGGGATAGAAATCCATCACATGAACGCCCAAAGATTGCAGAATAAGGGGGCGAATTTCAAAAATTTTTCTCTCTCTTCAACTAGGAATCGAATTCCCTATTTAGAAAATCATATTTTCAATGATCATTCTTGAACCATAAACAGAACCAGATTTGAACCAAAAGGAGTAGGGAGGGGTAATACCTGATACAAAGAAGTAATATCTCCCAATGGAGGTGTTCACGCCCAAGGAAGGATCCAAAATCTGTTCCCACTGAAGATGGCGCAGTGCAGGGTGGAGCAGAATCAACAATGTTCTTCCAAAAGAACTTGACCCTTCTCAAGAAGCGGCTTGTGAATACAACTCCCACCAATCTTTTCTCCAAAAGATTGTTGTCAAGATCCAATCTTGATTTCTTCCAAAAACTAGAGATCGAACTGTTGTAGGCGGCGGCTGCAGGAAGGAGGTGGCAAGAGAGTATTTGTAGGGTGCAGAATTCTCTCTTCTTGTGATTTCAGCTCTGAAGACAAGAATGTGTTGGTTGCATGTCTAAAGGCCGTCGTCCCCTTCTCCTTTTATAATCTTAAAGGGATCAGCTCCTAATCCCATTAATAGTTGCTAACCCAAATCATAATTGGATTAGAAGTCCCTTTAAGATAAAGGATAACCCTTATCTTATCTGCAGATTAGATCAGCCATCTCCTAATCTAATTAGGAGATTTCCAGATCTAAATCTCATTTAGATCTTGGATTCTCTAAGTGGATAGGTTATGGGCCCAATCCTATCAGTTGATCCATCTCAGAATTCGCCCCTTAAGTGACTAATCAAATTAGCCCAGTTCGAAATGGGCTTAAGGCCCATTTTAGGTTATGTATTCATTTAGCCTTCCAAACCGCTGCCCAGTTGGGCTTCCTTGTATGGGGTGGGACCAAAACATTGATCTACACATCAACCACATGGGTTCAGCCCAGCCTTTTTTACAAGGCCTGGCCGAATACACTGTTATGGACAGTGCACCCCCTGAAACCCATCAGATGGGTTCTATGGGCCCAACACTTACCCTAAGTGGTCCCTGGGCCAAGCCACCTTATAGCACCCAGGGACTGTGAGCAGATGCAAGATTAGCCCATTAGGTATTATCCTCAATGGTCTTACACTTAACCTCTCAGCCCATAATGATCATACACTGCCCGACAAGGGAGGACCTCTCCCTCGGCTGCAAGGAACAGTGTTGCACTCTCCACTTATATGGATCCCAGGAATTAAAACCTTTTGCAAATCATTTAAAAACCATAATATATATACTTTTATATCTCATATAAAATATATTTTGCAAAACAAATCTCAACGATTGAAATTGGCTGCCGGCAGTCTTGGTTTCCATTAGTGAGAGTGCATCCCCGATCATTAGCTTTGTCCGACAAAGGGGTTGATCCTGTCACTATGATCACCCACTCAGATTAATTCTCAGACTGTCCCAACATACCAAGGTTTTGACCCCCGCTAAGGATCTCACTGATTGGTACATGAAAGACAGCCCAATCCGACACCTAGTGTAGTATCATAATCGAGTCTAGGGGTTGGGTGTAACTTTCCAGTTTTGCCCATCAATCTCCAAGGTCCAGGGCAATACTAGAAATCTGGTCCAGTTCAAAGATTCAATTAATCCTACATTGTATGTGTCTAGGGTCTCACCCCGGTGGCTGTGACAAGCCACCCCAACCGACTTGGTGGCACCACAGTGTCAACCTTGTCAAGATAGGTCTCTCCAGACCGACCCACTGGCTGTGAACATTCTAAACTAACACGAGTCTCATTAAGTGTCCAGTTTAAGGGTATTACACAGAAACATACCAAGGGAACATGAATCAAATATGCACTTTTATTCATTTACAATAAACTCATAAAGTCGATCATTTTGATGGAAGCTAAGGGCATACAAAACTGTCTAACAAGTGATCCTTGGGCCAAGCAACCTTGTAACACCCAGGGACTGTGAACAGATGTAAGATTAGCCCATCAGGTATTACCCTCAATGGTATTACACTCAACCTCTCAGCCCATAATGATCAAACACTGCCCGACAAGAGAGGACCTCTCCCTTGGATGCAAGGAACAGTGTTGCACTCTCTGCTTATATGGATCCCGGGAATTAAAACCTTTTGCAAACATTTTAGAAACCATAACATATATGTACTTTTATATCTCATATAAAATATATTTTTCAAAGCGAATCTCAATGATTGAAATCGGCTACCGGCAGTCTAGGTTTCCATCAGAGAGAGTGCACCCCCGATCATTACCGTTGTCCGACAAAGGGGTTGATCTTGTGACTATGATCACCCACTTAGATGAATTCTTAGACTGTCCCAACATACCCAGGTTTTGACCCCCGCTAAGGATCTCACCGATTGGTACATCAAAGAAAGCCCAATCCGACACCCAATGTAGTATCATAATCAAGTCTAGGGGTCGGATGTAATTTTTTAGTTTTGCCCTTTAATGTCCAAGGTCCAAGGCAATATTGGAAATCTGGTCTAGTTGAAAGATTCAATTAATCCTACACTGTATGTGCCTAGGGTCTCACCTTGGCAGCTGAGACAGGCCACCCCAACCGACTTGGTGGCACAACAGTGTCAGCCTTATCAGGATAGGTCTCCCCAGACCGACCCACTGGCTATGAACATTCTAAACTAACACGAGTCTCATTAAGTGTCCAGTTTAAGGCTATTACACAGAAACCTACCAAGGGAACATGAATCAAATATGTATTTTTGTTCATTTACAATAAACTCATAATGTACATCATTTTGATCGAGGCTAAGGGCATACAAAACTGTCTAATAGGAGGAGTGGGTTTGGTGGCCATTACACCCCTCCGCACTCGTCGGATCAGCCTTTGGACAATTATTGCAATTCCCAGAAGCAGTCCTAGAGGGGAGGCGCGGGGTAGTCGGGCGGTGGAACCACATGCACGAGGAAGGGAGAGGTCCCCTGGACGTACCCAAATGAGGTGGAGATGGCCTGGGCCATCGGGTCGAGGGGCGATCAGAAGGTTTTGAGATGCTCGTTGAGCTAGTTGGAGTAGGGAGGAGTGTTTGGTGGCCATTGCACACTTTCACACCCACCAGAACAACCTCTAGGTGATTTTGGAAATTCCCAGAAGTTGTCCTGGAGGGGGGACCCTGGGGTAGTCAGGTGGCGGAATCACATGCACAGGGTGGGGAGTCCCCTGGACGTACCCAAATGAGGCAAAGATGTCCCAAGCCAATGGGGAAGGTCGACAGTGGGAAATGGTGGCCATCGTACCCCTCTGGAAGAATTCAGGATGCTCATTGGGTTACTGGCAGTAGGGGTAGTGGGTTTGGTGGCCATCATACCCCTCTGCTCCTGCTGAATTGGCCTTCGGGCGATTCTGGAAATTTCCAAAAGCGATCTCAGAGGGGTGGCATGGAAGTAGTCATGCGGCAGAACCACACGCACAGGGAGGGGAGAGGTCCCCTAGACATACCTAGGTGAGGCAAAGATGGCCCAGGCCAATTGGGAAGGCCGATGGTGGGAAATGGTTCTTTTGCAAAACCATCGTTTCCCATCGTCAGCTTGGGCCATCAGGCCGATGGGCGATTGGAAGGTTTCGGGGTACTTGTTGGGTTAGTGGCAGTAGGAAGGAGTGGGTTTGGTGGCCATCACACCCCTTCGCACCTACTGGATCGGCCTCCAAGCGATTATTGTAATTCACAGAAGCAGTATTGGAGGGGGGCGCAGGGGTAGTCGGGTGGTGGAACCACATGCACAGGGAGGGGAAAGGTCCCCTAGACGTGCCCAGATGAGGCAGAGATGGCCTGAGCCAATGGAGAAAGCCGACTATGGGAAAGTGCTTTTGTGGAACCACCGTTTCCCACTGTCGGCTCGGTCCATCAGGCTGATGGGCGATTAGAAGGTTTTGGGATGCTTGTTGGGTTAGTGGCAGTACAGGGGAGTGGGTTTGGCCATCGCACCCCTCTGTACCCACTGGATTGGCCTCCGGGCGATTCTAGCAAATCCTAGAAGTAGTCCCGGGGGGCACGGGGGTAGATGGGCAATGGAACTACCTCCATGGGGTGGGGATAGGTCCCCTAGACGTACCCAGATGAGGCGGGCATGCCATGGGCCAAGTATCAAAATTGTGACTAAGTATCACAAGTATACAACTACTATCACTACAATTTCCACATAGCAACGATACAACTACCAACATTAAAATTTCTATATAGGTACTAAACATAAGGATGGGGTGGACTGCGGAAGGGATGATACAACTACTGACATTACAAATTGTTGCTCGATACACTGCTTTCGACCTGCGCTCTCATCTCTGTGACTTTGCATCCAAGCTCCAAATTCTGCTAGCACAAAGCCAAATTCTACTGCACCAAAGCATCCACATCTCTCTATAGGATCCGGCTCTGCCTAAGAGTGTTGCGGTATTCTGGGTATGTGCTATCCACCACACGGATGTGGTGTCTTCTCTGATATGACGAATTCCTTTATCAGTCGTTGTTTGTATGCTAGTTCCTGGCAATGGACGTAGTTTTCCGGTAAATGATACCTCGTGACCATGCATGTTGAAGGCCATAGTTGCTTGGTAGAGGCCATTTCTGAAACTCATGATCCACTCAACATCTCGTGCATTCAATTCGCGAAGGATCAAATTGAGCAACTCCCTCTATGGAAGAATGACAGTGGTAACATTATTTTGCTCCATCATGGACCTGAAAAACTATGTATAATTTGGTTATAATGTGAAGTGTGTTAACCAAACTGGCATTTTCCACTCCATTTATAGATGTTTTAAGAGCCTGGGCTATCTGTCGATGGGTCACCGCATTGACTGATTGACATGCATCGGATGTCAACCGGTCATTGGCATCGGATTGCCCCTTGGTGATTTGGCTACAACTCGTGCCGCCATATCCTTTACACTTGAGTGTCCATCGGTCATTGACTTGAACCGCAATCCCATCGTTTCTATGCTAGCCTTAGACCTCGTGCATGGGCGGCCAAGTCATGGGTCAAGCAATGCATAGGTCTGGCCTATAACTCCAGCCTATGATGATGTCTATCGACGGGTCACCCATTGACTAATTGACATGCATCACGCTACAGTGCTCCTACTTTGCAACGGATTGCCCCTTGGTCGTTGTGCTACAACTCGTACCACCATATCCTTTACACTCGAGTGTCCATCGGTCATTAACCTCTGCATGGGTGGCCAAGTCATGGATCAATCACTAAATAGGTCTGGCCTATACCTCTAGCCTATGGTGATGTCTGTCGATGGGTCACCCACTGACTGATTGAGATGCAATAGTGCTCCTGCTTTGTAACGGATTGCCCCTTGGTCATTGGGCTGCAATTCGTACCGCCATATCCTTTACACTCGAGTGTCCATCAGTCATTGACCTGAATGGGTGGCCAAGTCATGGGTCAATCACTAAATAGGTCTGGCCTATACCTCCAGCCTATGGTGATGTTTGTCGATGGGTCACCCACTAACCGGTTGACATGCATCACATTGTAGTGCTCCTGCTTTGCAATGGATTTCCCCTCGGTCGTTGGACTGCAACTCGTACCGCCATATCCTTTACAGTCGAGTGTTCATCGGTCATTGACCTGCATGGGCGGCCAAGTCATGGGTCATTCATTAAATAGGTCTGGCCTATACCTCTAGCCTATGGTGATGTCTGTCGACAGCTCACCCACTGACCGATTGACATGCACCACGCTACAGTGCTCCTGCTTTGCAATAGATTGTCCCTTGGTCATTGAGTTGCAACTCGTACTGTCATATCCTTTACACTCGAGTGTCCATCAGTCATTGACCCGCATGGGCGGCCAAGTCATGGGTCAATCACTAAATAGGTTTGGCCTATACCTCTAGCCTATGGTGATGTTTGTTGATGGATCACCTACTGACCAATTGACATGCATTACACTACAGTGCTCAAAATACCCCCTACTCCTCCTATTTAAACCCTACCCCCACCAAAAGTAGTTATCTCATAAGCACCAAACCCACCACCAAGGTTGTTGGCAGTCCACCTATCATTCGTCTAATACACGGTATTTTGTTCGTTCTTCTTACTGACATTTTCTCCCCCCATTTTCTATTTGCACTAGTAGTTATGACTGATGATCTATATCTTTTTTTGCATGTATGTCTTCAGTTCACAAACACATATGGACTTCGGGGCAGATAATTCAATCTTATGCATTTGTAGCTTCAATGGCAAATCAGTTGGCATCACTACAAACGAGACCACAGAATTTGATTCATTCGTGCTGGACATATGTAGTAGTTTTGGGATCAACCTACGTGACACAAAGATATATTACACAATCCAGTGCGAGGAGAAATGCAGCCTCAAACTTCGTAACCAAAATGAATACAAACACTTATTTGGTTCAACACCAAAACTTTGGACATTAGAGTCTCATTGAATGAACCAACGAGGGATGTGGGCTACTGGAATGATTGTGGAGAACCCAACTTCGACAACAATGGCCAAAGCATGCATATGTGTATTGGCTCAAATGGTATGTCTGATAGTGGTAGCATGGCAGCAACAATGTGGCTTGGTCTTATAACTGGTGTTGGGCAAGTGTTCGATGACGTGGCTGCATTTCGGACTACCTTGTCCAAATACTCCATAGCCCATAGATTTTCCTATACATATAAATAGAACGACAAGACATGCATTCATGCACAGTGCAATATGGACAACTACCAGTGGGAAATTCGAGCTAGTGCACTGGGAGGAGGGCCTATGGTCCAAGTGCATAAGTACCAACCTCAACACTCACACACTGCAGTTGCATCATCCTCTATAAGTCTTCCTAGGTCAAATAAGTTTGTAGGAAATCTTCTTGTTGAGAAGATATGAGACAGTTTATCATGAAGAACATCAAATGTGATTACGCATTGCAATTAACGTATCAACAGGCTTGGAGGGGGAAAGAAGTTGCAAAGGTTCTAATCAATGGCAAAAATGATGACTCTTACTCACATATTCCATGGTTCTGTGAGAAGATTCTCGAGTCCAATCCAGGTTCGTATGTCACTTATAGTATCGATGAAGATGGTCGTTTCAAGCGAATCTTCTTAGCATTCCATGCATCTCTCCCTGGATTTCACTATGGGTGTCGGCCACTACTATTTGTAGACGGGATGTACTTAAGTGGAAAGTATCAGGGGAAGCTTCTAGCCGCCACCACAATAGATGCCAACAATGGAATGCTCCCTGTTGCATTTTCCATCGTCCCCGTAGATTGCCTTGAGGATTGCACTTGGCTTATGGGACATCTTAAAGCAGTAATAAATGATGATATAGATGTTGTGATTATTTCAGATAGGGGCAATAGCTTGGTGGATTCGGTCCAACGGATTTTTCAACCAGATCTATAGGACTTCTGTTGTCGACCCCTTATGGAGAATCTAAAATCGTACATGACACGGCTTCGTTTATCAAAGGAGTTGTGTGATGCAATAAAGTCTATAATGTTCAAACTCATGTATGTGAGATCTATCGACAAGTATGAAGCACTAATGGGGAGGCTTTTATATTGAATGAACGCGTTGGCAGCTGGGTAAGGTCCACTGAACCTGAGCATTGGGCAAACTCCAATTTCCCAGTAAAGGGATGAGAGATCCTTCATATGGATGGTCGAACCCTATAGGTAGGTTGGGCGAAATTTCAAAAATTTCTCTCTCCCATGTGGGAATCACATTCCCTGTTTTAGAAAACTGCATTTTCAATGATCAATCTTGAACCCTAAACCAGACCAGATCTAAAACCAAAAGGTAAGAGAGGGATATACCTGATATAGAGTAGTAGTAACTCCCAATGAAGGTGTTCACACCCAAGGAGATCACCAAAGACTGCTCCCATTGAATATGGCACAGCATAGGGTGGAGCAGAATCAGTAGGGTGGTTCTTTAGCAAGAACTTGATTCTTCACCAAGAATCTGATGGAGGGCGAGTGAGCACGACTTCAGATCAGTTTTTCTCCCAAAAATTGATATCAAGAACCTTTCTTGATCACTCCTACAGGTGGAGATCGAATTGGCAATGGCGGCAATAGCAGGAGAAGGCAAGAGCAGAAGATGGCGTCAGTCCAATTGTGTGTTGTCTTCTCTCTTGTGTTAGTAAGACCGAGGATGAACTGGGGTTCGCACTTCTCAATTTATAGCCTTAAACAGAGGTTCTCCTAATCATATTAGGAGTTTCCTAATCCAAATATTGTATTTGGATCTGGACTCTCTTTAAGAGATAAGGATAATCCCTTATCTTATCTGCAGATAAAGATCAACCCTCCTAATCTTATTAAGAGTCCTAATCCAAATCCTTATTTGGATCTGGACTCTCTGAGTGGATAGGGATAACTCCTTATCCTATATGCTGATCTAAATCCCAGAACCGCCCCTCTTTAATTAATCAAATTAAACCAGTTCGAATTGGGCTTTATGCCCATTAAGTCTATGTGCTCACTTATCCTCCAAATTGCTGCCCAGTTGGGTATCCTTGTATGGCGTGGGACCCAAACATTAATCTACACATCAATCAAAATTGATGTACTTTATGAGTTTATTATAAATGAATAAAAGTGCATATTTGATTCATGTTCCCTTGGTGTGTTTCTGTGTAATACCCTTAAACTGGACACTTATTGAGACTCGTGTTAGTTTTGAATGTTCACAGCCAGTGGGTCGGTCTGGGGAGACCTATCCTGACAAGGCTGACACTGTGGTGCCACCAAGTCGGTTGGGGTGGCTTGTCTCAGCTACTGGGGTGAGACCTTAGGCACATACAGTGTGGGATTAATTGAATCTTTGAACTGGACCAGATTTCCAGTATTGCCCTGGACCTTGGAGATTGATGGGCAAAACTGGAAAGTTACACCCGACCCCTAGACTCGATTATGATACTGCACTAGGTGTCGGATCGGGGTGTCTTTGATGTACCAATCAGTGAGATCCTTAGCGGGGGTCAAAACCTGGGTATGTTGGGACAATCCGAGAATTCATCTGAGTGGGTGATCATAGTGACAAGATCAGCCCCTTTGTCGGACAAAGGTAATGATCGGGGATGCGCTCTCACTGTTGGAAACCAAGACTGCCGGCAGCCGATTTCAATCGTTGAAATTTGTCTTTTGCAAAGTGTATTTTATATAAGATATAAAAGTATATGTATTATGGTTTTTAAAATGTTTGCAAAAAGGTTCTAATTCCCGGGATCCATATAAGTGGAGAGTGCAACACTATTCCTTGCAGCCGAGGGAGAGGTCCTCTTTTGTCGGGCAGTGTATGATCATTAAGGGCTGAGAGGTTAAGTGTAAGACCATTGAGGATAATACCTGATGGGCTAATCTTGCATCTGCCCACAGTCCCTGGGTGTTACAAGGTGGCTTGGCCCAGGGACCACTTAGGGTAAGTGTTGGGCCCATAGATCCCATTTGATGTGTTTCAGGGGGTGCACTGTCTTTAACAGTGTATTCGACTAGGCCTTGTAACAAAGGCTGGGCCGAACCCATGTGGCTGATGTGTAGATCAATGCTTGGGTCCCACGCCATACAAGGAAGCCCAACTGGGCAGCAGTTAGGAAGGTTAAGTGAGCACATAAGCTTAATGGGCCTAAAGCCCATTTCGAACTGGGCTATTTATTCAGTTAATTAAAGGGGCGAATTCTGAGATAGATTAGCAGATAGGATAGGGTCTTAATCCTATCCACTCAGAGAGTCCAGATCTGAATGTGATTCAGATCTAGAAACCTCCTAATGGAATTAGGATAAAGCTAATCTAATCTGCATATAAGATAAGGGTTTATCCTTATCACTAGAAGAGAAGGTTGATCCAAATATGATTTGGATAAGCACCTCCTAATGGGATTAGGAGCTGATCTTTTCAAGTAAACAAAAAGAAGGAGGGGGCGACAGCCTAGAGAGAGACCAAGAAACACTTTAGATCATCTTTAGTGCTGAAATCAAGAAGAGAGAATTCTGCACCCTGCGAATACTCTCTTGCCGCCTCCTTGCTCTTGCCGCCCTGTTTGCCAGTTCGATCTCCAGAAGTGGGAGAAGTCAAGATTGGATCTTGACATCAGTTCTTTGAGAAAGGATTGAAAAGGATACTGTGCTCACGTTCCATCCTGTTGTTTCTTGCGAAGGACAAAGTTCTTGGGGAAGAACACTACTGATTCTGCTCCATCCAGCACTGCGCCATTTTTAGTGGGAGCAATCTTTGGATCCTTCCTTGGGCGCGAACACCTTCGTTGGGAGATATTGCTTCTCCGTATCAGGTATCATTCTCTCCCATTCCTTTTGGTTCAAATCTGGTTCAGTTTAAGGTTCAAGATTGATCCTTAAAAATATGATTTTCTAAATAGGGAATGTGATTCCCAGTTGAAGGGAGAGAAAAATTTTTGAAATTCGCCCCCTTATTCCGCAATCTTTGGGCGTCCATGGGCAGATGCAAGATTAGCTCATCAGGTATTACCTTCAATGATCTTACACTTAACCTCTCAGCCCATAATGATCAAACACTGCCCGACAAGAGAGGACTTCTCCCTCGACTGCAAGGTACAATGTTGTACTCTTTACTCACATGGATTCTGGGAATTAACACATTTTGCAAACATTTTGAAACCATAATATATATATAAATATATTTTGCAAAACAAATATCAACGGTTGAAATCAACTGTTGGTAGTTTTGGTTTCCATCAAAGAGAGTGCATCCCCGATCATTCACTTTGTCCAACAAAGGGGCTGATCCTGTCACTATGATCACCCACTCAAATGAATTTTCGGATTGTCCCAACATATCCAGATTTTGACCCCCTCTAAGGATCTCACTGATTGGCATATCAAAGACAGCCCAATCCAACACTTAGCGCAGTATCATAATCGAGTCTAGGGGTCAGGTGTAACATTTCAGTTTTGCTCATCTATCTTCAAGGTCCAAGGTAATACTGAAATTTTGGTCTGGTTCAAGATTTTAAGAAAACCCGCATATACCTCAGGTTTCACTCTAGCAGTTGAGACGCCCCGAATTCACATCTACACTCCGCAAGAGAGCGCTCCACAATATTACCAGACCTGATATATCATCATCGAGAAATGTTGTTAATACATGACAGGAATGCCCTATGGGACGTTGTGGAAATCTGAACTCATAACGCTAATTTAAAAAATTTGTCTCGATTTTACATCTGCGCTCCACAAGAGGGCGCTCCACAATATTACCAGACCCGATGATATCATCATCAGGAAATGTTGCTACGGGAATGCGCTATGGGACGTTGTGGAGATCTGAACTCATTTGCTCCGTATACTAATTATTGATGACGAGTGACTAGATGTTATGGTGGGATGTGTGTGGAGCGCTTAGTGAAGATCGAATTCTGTATAACGCACTGCTAATTTAGACGTGTTAGAATACTTAGCTGCATACATGCATGTGGGTTACGTGTTCTCCTTAGTCATTGCTAAACTCTTTCCTCACTCTTCTCATTCAGCTTAGCTTTTGTCCTAAATTTAGGACATTCTTCTCATTCAGCTTGTTCTTCGATTCCTGCACTTGTTTTCCTTCTGACTGAACTTGATTTATAGAAAATATAGCTTCACTTGTATTAACCAAGATCCTACAGAAAGAGGATTTTGAGAGAGGTGAGTCGTGAGAATCGCAGCCAACCCTCCTTTCTCCTTGTTCTATCTTCTATGCATGAAAATAGAATCTGAACAGGAAAATATATGGGTTCATGAATTGAGACTCCCTCTAAAATAGCAGATATCCCCCCCTATTTCCGTTAAAGGGAATCAACTTTTAGAAAGTAATCCGAGCTGAAATCGAAGACAAAGTGAGGATGATAAAGAAAATGTTCGTGGTCCTCCCTGCTCATCACGTATGGTGTACAGAAGCGGCAAAAACTGTCAACCGGTTATTTTCCTATGCGGCAGTGAACTATGAAATCCCCGCTAGATACCCAGATTTTGATTTTGTGTTTTCTTATGCCGGTGAATGTGATGCCGAGCACGAGTCGAATTCAAAGGCGTTGGAGCTCTTGCCTCAATTGCTACGACATGGATCGTTGCTTACCCCGCATTTGCTTAACAGAATTGTCTCGGCCTGTGCGAAATTTTCGTCTCTGTGCATGGGAAAGCAAATCCACAACGTAATTATTAAGCTCGGTCTTGACGCTAACATGTTTATCTGTACTTCCCTTGTCAATGTGTACGCTAAATGTGACGAGATGTCATCTGCACAACAGGTATTCAATGAAATGCCTCAAAGAAGCGTAGTCACTTGGAATTCCTTGATTTTTGGTTATTTACAGGTACAATTAACCAGCATGGCCATTGAAATGTTTATTGAAATGCCTAAAACTGGTATGTTCCCAACTGCTTTCACTCTCTCTGCAGTTCTGGTGGCTTGCTCTCGATTACAAGCGAGAGGCCTTGGAATTCAAGTACATGGTCTTTGTTGTAATGTCGTTGTTGGGACAGGTTTGATCGATATGTATTCGAAATGTTCCATAGTCGATTCAAGGAGAGTATTTGATGAAATGCATGAGAAGAATGTTGTTACATTCACTTCTATTGTCACTGGCTACGCACAGAATCAACAACCGGATGAGGCAATAATTCTAGCAAGAGAAATGCGTCGTTCAGGTATCAGACTGAACAATATAACTTATAATAGTCTGTTGAGTTCATTTTCTAGCCTGGATGATTTATATCATGGTAAGCAAGTTCACTGTCAAGTAATCCGAGAAGGTTTTGAGTTCAACCCATATTTAGTTGTTACCCTCATAACCATGTACTCAGATTGTAGTTCTTTAGAGGACTTCTGCAAGATCTTGCCAGCCATTTCATCCAGGGAAGGTATCACCTGGAACTCGGTTATTGCTGGTTTTTCACATCTAGGATATTGTGAGGTGGCCATTAGATGCTTTGCTAGAATGAGACAGGCATGCGTAGACATGGACTTCTTCACCTTTACAAGCATCCTAAAAGCAATAGGAATTCTCTCAGCTCTAGAAGAAGGGATGCAAATTCATGCTTTGATTTTCAAAACTGGGTGTGCATCCAATGTGTATGTTCAGAATGGGCTTGTTTCGATGTATGCAAGATGTGGTGCTATCTTTGATTCAATGTTAGTTTTCTTGTTGATGGATGAACCTGATTTGGTTTCATGGAATTCATTGATATCAGGATGCGCTCAAAATGGGTATGGTAAGGTTGCTCTTGAATTGTTTGAACAAATGAGAACAATGGGGATCAAACCAAACCAGACAACCTTCCTATCCGTGCTTTCTGCTTGTAGCCATGAGGGGTTACTTGACAAGGGGTTTGAGTATTTTGATATGATGAAAATTGATAATTCATTAGAAGCCCCAAGTGTTGAGCACTATTCCTGCATGGTTAATCTGCTTGGTCGAGCTGGGTATCTTAGTGATGCAGAATGCTTTGTTAATAGCATGCCTGTAAAGCCAAGGGCATCAGTCTACAAAGCTTTGCTCAGTGCCTGTCAAATTCATGGAAATGTAGATATTGCAAAACGTGCTGCAAAGAATCTTCTTCAGCTGTGGTCCCACGATCCTGCAACATATGTATTGTTATCAAATGTGCTGGTGGCAGGAGGATATTTGGATGAGGCAGCAGGAGTATATGAGTTTATGTGTGAGTGGGGAGTTTGGAAGAAACCTGGATGTAGTTGGATGAGAGTTTCAAACAAGGATCTGGTTTTCCCTGTTGGTGGGAATACTGGCAACTGAACCTACACTAGTGTTGTAGAGTCTAGATGGCATATAGTCATTCTTCTAATTTTTAGAAGAGCATTACTCTAATGAAACCTTTTAGTAAAACTCATTACAAAAGTAATGATTTTTCATTATTTATATGGAATTTAAATGTATTGTAAGTTAATAGTTTTATTTATAAAAGTAATGAAATTTAATAAAATTTAATAATTTGCTTTATTTCTATTTTTTTAGAATTAATGGGTTTTACTAATTCTACTAATTTTTTTTTTAGTTTTTATTTTTATTTCTTAATTGGAATTTGAGTGAATAGAAATAAACCGTAATACTAATATATCTGTGTTATTTTTAATTATTTTTTAGTTAGTTTTATTTTTTTGTTATATAGTTTTGTATTAATTGCTGATTAAAAAAAGTTCTATATTAATTGAAATTATTATTAAAATTAATGAATTTTTATTAATCCAGACCTACACTGAATATGGGTCTCATGCTTCTTGCATGGCCCATATTTTCATATATGAAACCCATTTATAGTACTGGATATCAATACAAGAATAATGGGCTAAGTCGGCGATTTAGAGCCAGTGGCTAGAAAAACTACCGGCCCAGATATACCTAAGGCGGCAGTTTTAACTTGGCTGCCTGCTATGGACTAAACTAAAGAAAATGAAAAAAAACCTAAGGGGAAGGCAGTTCTATGAACTACACTGACTGGTTTTATGTTAAACCGGTCTTGAAGCTAAGATAAAATGGTCTAAAAAACCAATCAACTGAATGCAAAATCAGTTGCAAATATTGTGGTTACTCCTGCTGTTTCATTCATATTGGTTTCCTTCTCTTCTTCTTTCACCTAAGGGTTTAAGGGTTTGATTACTGTGAGAAGGAATAGGGTTTGATTGAAGAGGTTTTTATTCAAGGAGGAAGAAATAGATTCAGGCATTTTACATCTATGGTTAATAGCTTGATTGTGAGAAGGATTTTATTCAATTGATTAAAACAAAATATAGTTGAAGGAAAGTCATCCAATAGCTTCAGTCGTTCCACAATGACAAGGTAACAATGCAAACCTAGCACGATTTGTTAGATAGGTAGACAAGTAACAGTATTTTTTGTTTCTTTTTTGTTGGAAGATTTCATAACTAGACTTCTTAGAGGTAGCTTCCAGAAATATGTAAATATTAGAGCATAAATGGATGTCATTAAGATGTCTGTGTTTAACTGAATACAGTTCTCTACCATTTCTAGTGATTTTTCACTTTGATTTCCATCTTTTTTAAGGTCAGTGAGGCCCATGAGCTGAACTTATTAGCTTGTATGTAAATAGAATAATTTCACCTAATTGCTCTCTAATTGCCACCTGAATTCATGGCCTTATCTCTCTCTCTCTCTCTCTCTCTCTCTCTCTCTCTCTCTCTCAAAGTAGGGAAGAATAAAGTTGGCTCCCTGTGCCACTTATCCAACACCAAAAATGTGGCAATATAATTGTTTCTTACATGGAATACTGCTTGTCAGGCCACATGTCAGATTAACCATCTCCACAAGAACTTAATTGTTTAGATAGGTTTACTCTGTTAAAATAAGGATTCCTGAAAGTTTTTGAGGTTTTTGGAGAAAGCTTATGGATTGGTTCATTTGACAACTTTGGAAAATCCAAGGGACAAAATTATCAAACAACCATAGGTCTCTCTAATCATTTGGATTTCTACTTTGGGACCAGAAGAATTTTCGTCATCATTTTAGTTCATATTTTGAGAAATCCAACAAGACATCATTATTTACTTCAATTCTCTATGAAGACTAAGATATTACATATCATTTGTCTTTCAGAACCATCACAAGGAAAGCACACCTGAAGAGCTGTCAGCTGAGTGGTCTCTTTAGAAGACTTCTGGTTGATGTTTTGGGATCTCAGAGAGCTTGAGCAAAGGTATCCTCTGGTGAATATGTTGGTTTTTTCTATGGTAATTAATTTGTTTATCTCTTAGGGGTTCCAAATTTCAAGTATCAGTACAATGTTCTGGTTGGGATATTCTAGCAAATTTTAGGATAGTTATAATTAGCCCAAGATATGGTTTTCCCAATTCAAATCCATTATGCATATGGGTGTTCAATGCAATCTTTCAGCAATGGTTCTACATTATTGTTAGCAGGGAGGAAGAAGCTTATCTTCATATCCTTGCCATATGTGAACAGAGCCCTCATTGTTGGGAAATGGGTTATCTAGATCCAGAGGATTAAATCCCCAATCGCCAAAGCCGATCATTAGGTCTGGATGGTGAGGTTCAAAAACATCATGCTGTCTTTTCTTTTCCCAAAATTAGACAGATTTGTTTTTTGTGTGCCATCATATAAAAGGCGTGCTAACTGGCCCAAGTGAAGAAGCACATTTTCTTGTGCTGAATATTGATTGTGGGAATGAGTAATCATATTTGTTTGTTACTGCATTTTGACATATTGGTCCTTAGGCAATCAGATTTTTTATCAATCCATTTGCATTATCATAATTTTCCACAAAGTACAAATGAAATTTCGTTGAGAAAAGTTGGTTAACTACCTGACCAACACTTAAGGCTCCTTATAGCTTTTCCAGTATCCCTGTTTCTTTTTTGTTGAAAATTGTTGGTGTCCCTCTACTGCAGAAAGTGAAGGGAATATCATCTTCCCCTCTTCATAGCCACTTCTGAATAATTCTCAAGAGATGACATCTGTTGTTACATTCTGGATTTCAGGCCATACATCCAATTCACAAGACCCTTTTGGCTAGCCAATTTGTTCCATTTGCTAACCTCACTACAACTTGCATAAAGTGCAGGTAACATAAGCTGTTACAACATCAAAGAAGCAGCCATGCCCATATCAATAGTATGTAAAGCATGAAAAGTACTTTTTGTTAGGTGGCTTAACACAGTTTAGTTTGTTTTGATTCTTTGACCTTGATCTCCATTTAAACAATTTCATTGTGAATGCCCACGAACTTGGGAGAGCTGCAGAATTTATAGAAGCTTTACCTTGTTTTTTAATTATCCCGGAACAAGGGATATGTGACTATTGGCCAGGTTCAGATTTAACGTATTTATTGCTCATGATAAGTATCCATAATCCAGACATATTGATTAAATTAGCAATGGATCACTTAACCTGATAAATTTAGAACCTATCCATTGAGAGTCAGGACTCTAGATAAATGTTGAACTACACTGGATAACCCAGCTGATTCGTTCCTTGATTAGGGAAGGTTGATTTGATTGACCTGGTTGGGTGGCTAGCCTGCATAATGATTTTGTTTGTATGTTATAGCATAATCCCTTTTCAAGAAGGGAAAAAAGAAAAACAAAGGGGGGGGGGGGGGGGGAAGGAATGAGACATCTAAGTCAAATAATAATGTTCAAAAACCGGTTGTTCCTTTCGCAATTTGGTTTCAATTTGGATCTCAATAGATTTTGCAGTGTTTTTGACATGGAAGATGGTGAAGTTATCCTTATATTACTTAGTCCCTGGTGGTTTAAGTCTTTTAGGACCTCTAGTATTA
Source organism: Nelumbo lutea (assembly GCF_056320005.1). NCBI lineage: Eukaryota > Viridiplantae > Streptophyta > Magnoliopsida > Proteales > Nelumbonaceae > Nelumbo > Nelumbo lutea. Next base: position 38,208,831 of record NC_142684.1, on the reverse strand, counting down.
GAGATGAATTGATTGGACTTGCTCATGGCTAGAGGTTGATATTTTGCATAGGGTTTGAGTAGGTAGAGGTGCAAGGTGATTCTTAAGGGCAGCAACTTCGGCGGGTTCAAAGCTGAACATTTACCAAATTCTGAATGAATCTGGCCCAGCTCAATGGCATGTAAAATTTTCAAGTTGGATACCAAACTAGCACACTTACGTTTCTCTCGAACTAATTGACTGGTTATGGAGTTAAGGCTATTGGCCAGTGTTTGCGAACCGCCGTTGACCTGGATGGTTGGACCATTTGGCCCGAGAACCATCCAAGCAATCAGTTCCCTTTTACCACAAACCCAGTCCTTGGCCAAAAAACCATTGAATTGGTTAGTGACCCGCTGACCCGGGTAGTTGAACTGTTGACCCGTTTGACCTGTTTAATAGTTATGGCCATTTTTATTTTAATTACTTTTTTTTTTATTTTTTGTTGGAACAGGCTGTCCGTTTGAACCAGATGGTTGAACGGTCAACCCAGAAACCAGTGGCCAAAACAGTTTTGGTTCTGAGTCGGTTTTTAAAACCTTGCTATTGGATGTTTAACACATTTTAAAATGTCCTTAATTTCTCTAATATTTTCATGACATATTTCCATTTCCATGGATAACAACACAAAAATTTATTGGAATCGATATATTCCCCAATGAACACTATCAGCACTATGTAGAATACAAGAGAGAGTTTCCATGGCACATTTCCATTTCTGCTTCGGTGGGTAGTGATATGGAATTTTACCAAAAATCAACATATTCCCTAATGAACAATACTAGCACATATTGTAGATATGTGGAGTAATAATGTTGTTCCATAACCTTAGTTTCTTAGATTTGTTTAATGATTTCGAACAGGATAATGCTTCTTTTGTCACTTCATAAAATATCATTCCTTGTTTTGCATATTTTACAATGTTTACACCATGTTCCATACAATATTTATGACATTTTTGACATGTTTTTTATATTTTGATGATTGACATTTCCACTAACACCGGCATTTTAAACCTTTGTTCTACATTAGTCAAGGAGGTTAGATAATTGGTGTCTAAATTGAAAGCCTCATTGGGTGGTTTGCTAGGTAGGCTAAGTTCCTTGAATCACTTATGTAGTATGATGGGAACACCTATGTTTAAAGAACCAAACCAGGCATAGAAAGTGAAAAGGGAGAGGTTCACAGTTGGAAGTTGAACCTTGGTGACACAATATATATGTACATATATACTATAAGTCGATAAATACTATATATGACATGTTTGACAAATATTATTATACTTGAATGTGATGGATAGATCCATATGTTGGACAGATTGAATTCAGTTGTTTCACGGCTGAACCTCTTAGGGTTGATTGTCGAATTACAAAAAAAGGTCAGCCCAAAATCGAGAACCGATTTCTCAGTATTTGAAAATCCAATGAGTTCGAACTTGTGCAGATGTGATAACCACGTCAAATTTGATGCTTTTATTCAAAAACACAACATAGATTAGTAGAAGAACATTGTCTTCCTTGGCTAGTTTGAACTAGGGTTTATAGGAAGTTGAAGAGAAGAGAGAGTGCAAGAGAATGATTGAAAAGGTGTATGTCGACCTCTCCCTCTTGTCCCTATATAAAAGACCTCTTTCCTAAGGCTCAGTTTGGAAGAAGTACTATACAAATATGTAGAGTGCAAAATCTTATATTTTGTATTATTTTTATGTATTTGTACTCTTTCCAAATTCAGCCTAATGTACTGAGCACTAATCCAAATCAAATTTAGATAAGGTCTTTAATTACACTAGGATAATGGAGGTCCAAACCCATTTCCATACATCCAAATCTAAGTTGTCATCTGACTAGTCTAACTAGTCTAGTAATTGGGCTAAGCCTCATTTCTTTAAGTGATTTATGTTCCTAACTGTTGCAAGTCTTCTTATGCTTGAATTTATATGGTGTATGACCTACAAAGGTCTCACATCAGTCTATATTGGATTCAACCCATGTTTGGAAACACATGGGCCAAATTCATTATACAAGGATAATGGACCCCTGAGCCAATTGAATTGGGCAAAGTTTGAACCAAACACTTAAAGTCTAAGTGATCCATGGTTTCAACCACCCTATGCAGCTCAAGGATAATGAATTAATATGAGATAAAGCCCATCATGTTTTAACCCTATAATGGTCTTTTGCTCCTAACCTCTTAGCTTAAAATAATAAAAAAGTTATTCACAAATAAGAACCTCTTCCTTGACTATAAAATGCAGTGTCACATTTTCTAATTATATGAAACCCTACAAGTAGTTTTAGGTTTACATCAAAGAAAGTGTAAATTTTAATATTCACTTTGTAGAGGGGTTGATCCTATCACAATGATCATCTATTTAGGTAATATCCTAAATTGTTGTAACATATTTGGGTATGTATTTGACCTTAATATACCTAAGTCCAAAAGAAGAAGAAAAGGAAAGGAAAACAAGATAAACATGTATTGAGATTTGAGAAGGAAAACAAAAAGAAAATAAATAAATAATTTACAAAGGATGGGGAGGATAGAAAACACAACTGACATGGTCCTAAAGAGGCTCAAAAGATCCATTAAATGAATATTGAAATGTTCTACGACATGGTCATAGGTAATGCAAGCTATATGCAAATATATATATATATATGACATGGTCCTAAAGAGGCTCAAAAGATCCATTAAATGAATATTGAAATGTTCTACGACATGGTCATAGGTAATGCAAGCTATATGCAAATATATATATATATATATATATATATATATATATATATATATATATATATATATATGTATATATATATTAGAAAGAGGAAAGAGGGGAGGTGAGGAGAAGCTCACATGGACCTTCTCCCTTCATTTTTTACACTTGTGTTTATTTTTTCAAATTAAATTTTAAAAATACAACAAGACAATTAAAATCCATCATTATTCTCTCTAATAAGATATCTCTCTCCAATAGTTAATGTTTGTATAATTTCTCGACTTCCACTAAATCCATCTTTTCTTTTTAAATCTCTTTTAACCCCTTTTGGCTCTCTGTTAAAGGGCATATATCTAATAGGTTGGGTTAGGTTAAGTGCCAAACCATGACTAACCCTAAATATGGACCTAAACTGATGCTAAAACCCAAATATGACTATACAACTCGAGCTGGCTTTACCTGGGAGTGACAAATTTTTGGTCCACCTGAACCGTGATTAATATGGTGTAGTTGAAATTTTTCTAATTGGGCAACCCAGACTTGTAGCCTTGAACCCAAACCTAACCAAATTTCTATTTGACCCATGCATTGCATGGATTTATGTGCTAGTTGGTTGTTTAAGGCGTGGATGAGCATTGTGTATGTCCGTTTTACCTTTGACTGCCGTAAGACTTTTCATTGTGTAGCATAGCCACAAGTGCTTATGGTCCAAAAGAAGAACTTTGGGGATGCCCAATCCTTGAGCGGCAACAAGAGTGCAGCTCATGATACGATCGGAGATGATGCAAGTGAAGTGACCAGATGAATGCTCGACGATGAAGAATCATTGAGTGGGCATGGGCCTTATATTTACAACAAAAATTGTAAATGTTGTCATGCACCGAGTGAATGGTTCCTTTCTACATGGCCAGATTAATGAGTAAATGTTTTGTTTTCTATCAAAAAGATTCGTTTGTATGTGGTGCCTTGTACATGGCTCGCTGTCTCTGTGTTGTATTGATTATAATGTGGAATTTTTGTTTGACAAATATTTTAATTTTTTAATTTGGTCTATTTTTCATTGTAAAGATAAAATGTAATTTGAAAAATTACTTTTCTCTTCATTCTAATCCCTCTCATTAAATATTATATTTAAGGTAGTATCTCTATTAATATTCATTGAATCTTATTTTTAAGGGTGTCAATGGACCGGTTTTGGATTGGATTCCATCCGGTCCAAAATCAATTTGGACGAATTGGACGGACCAACAAGACATTGGATTGGACCAATCCGGTTTAAAATATTTATTAGATTGGATTGGACCTGGTCCATCCGTAACAAATTTATATTGGATTAGGTTGGATTAAGTCAATATCTGGTTCATTGATATAAGATAAGAATATATGTGTCAATGGACTGGATTTGGGTTGAAACCAATCTAAATCAAAATGAATTTGAACATATTAGATGGTCCAAACATTGAATTGGACCGGTCCAAATTGGTCCAAAACATTCATTGGATTGGATTGGACCTGGTCCATTTAAGCCAATATCTGGTTCATTGATATAAGATAAGAATATATGTGTCAATGGACTGGATTTGGGTTGAAACCAATCTAAATCAAAATGAATTTGAACATATTAGACGGTCCAAACATTGAATTGGACCGGTCCAAATTGGTCCAAAACATTCATTGGATTGGATTGGACCTGGTCCATTTATAATGGACTCACTTTGGATTGGATCGGATTGGACCAAATTCAGTCCAATTGACACCCCTACCTATTTTTTACTAGAATACCTCTATCTTTGAATTCGATTCACTCCAATTGTGACGGCACAAAATATAATTTGAATTGACCATATTTAAAAATAAACAAATGTGATAAAGAATAATTATTTTTATTGATGTTAGAAATAAAATACAAATTTAATATCAATCAGATAATAGAATTGTTTTCTTGTTTAGTGGTAAGTTAATAATTCAACCTCAAATGTATAAACCCTTGATGTCATAATTAAATAATAATAAGATTAAAATTGATGAAAATACACATAAGTATAAAAAACTCAAAATTGGATTTGATGTTCACAGAAAAATCAATAATATATTTAATAATAAGTTAATAATTAATGGTACAAGTTGATGTCTATAGATCACATAGTAGTGGTTTCTCCAACTCCAACATGTTGAGCTTTTTTGAATTATTTGCCTTATGTATGATAATCAGGGGGATGCAAGGCAGAGTCATCAAATTGAAGGTGGAAATGTGGGATCCATCAATGTTTTATTTTAATGAAGCACTAGAGGGGACCCATGCGATGCACACGGAAATCTGAAAGATTTAATAATTTTATTTACTATTAATTAATATTAAATTAATAATCAAAATTTGTTGTGAATTAACTAAAAGTATTCAAAGTTATTGTTAATATACAAAATTTTAATAATTGTATTTTCATTTAATGATGATTTATAGAAAATAATTATTGTTAATTTAATATGAACAAATATTTCTTAATAAATTTAGTTTTATTAATAATTTATAGTAATTTTAATAATTGTTATTATTTTTAAATAAAATTTTGATTAACTTTAAATAAATAAAAATAATTACAAAAGCTAACATTTTTATTAATTTCACTAATAATTAACAATTATATAGGAATGACAACGGGGTGGGTTCAAGGCGGGGCACCCCATCCTTGTCCCTGGCCTTATTGTCAAGACACTCTACCCCATCTCCGCCCCATCCCCAATGTGAAGCGGGTTCTAGGCAAGGCAACCACACCTTAATGTCGGGCGAGTTTAGGGGCAAGGCACCCCACCCCACTCCTCATCAAGGATGGGGAACCCTTGAATTTCCCTGCCTCATCCCCAATATTGGGCAGGTTCAAGTAGAGGTGTAAATCGGGTTGTGCTAGGACGAGCCTTGGGCCAGACCAAGCCGCGCACGGTGCCAAGCTATTCATTGGCCAAGTACCCTGACGGCCGGCCTGACCCATTATTTTTCAAGCTTGGATAAAATTTTAGGCTTGTGGGCTCGAGCTCAAGATTTCTCAAAATCCTGGCCCGATACTATTACATATATAAAAAAGTACTTATGTTATATATATATATATATTGCTACCTAAATTATTAATAAATATCAATTTACTATTAGGAAATATAAATCACTTTATTAATTTATTGTTATTACTAAATTAATACAATATTAATTTACAAAAGTATAATGAAAATAAGACATTTTGCGCACATATTGGGCTTTGGGCTCGAGCTTTAGACTTTATATAAGGGTTGGGCTCAGGTTCAGATCTAGGTCTAATGGTCGGGTTAGGCTCGGGCACAGGCTTGCACATTTTCTGTTGATAAAGAGGCTTGTGTTAATTACAAAATACTATAAATAATAAATGCTGTGATTATTAAATATTATGAAAAATATTTCAATTGTTAAAAATACTATATTTATCAAAATATTGTAAGTATTAATTAAATAAAATACTGTAATTATTAATTAATAAATACTGTATTTTTTTTAAATAATGTACTTATTAAAAATTACGAAAATTTATGAAAAATACTATATTTGTTAATTAAAAAATACTATATCAATGAATACTATAAATACTTTTAATTAATAAATACAATTAATTACAGTATTAATAAATACTACTAAATACTGTATTTACAATATTAACAGTATTAATTACAGTATTTCAATAAATACAGTATTAAAAAGTACTACTGTTAATTAATATTAAATTAATAATACTACTATAAATACTGTTAATTTATATATATATATATATATATATATATATATATACAGTTAATTTATTTATTTAATTAATACAGTTAATTAGTAACTACTATGTTTTTAAAATACTCTAATTATTAAAAATACGGTAATTAATAAAATACTGTTCATTACTAAATATAGTATATTAATAAAATACTATAATGATCAAAAAATACTATATTTATCAAAATACTGTATTTATTAATTAAATAAAACACTGTTACTTAACAAATACTGTATTTGTTTAAAATACTGTAATTATTAAAAATTACAAAAAAATTATGAAAAATACTGTATTTATTAATTAAAAATTACTACATTAATCGATGCTATATTTTTCTAAAATACTGTAATTATTCAAAAATACTGTAATGAATAAAATACTGTTAATTACTAAATACTGTGATTGTTAAAAATTATGAAAATACTGTAATTATTAAAAAATACTATATTTATCAAAATACTGTATTTATTAATTACATAAAGTAATGTAATTAATGCTGTTATTAAAAATCACAGTGTTTATCAAAATATTGTGTTTATTAATTAAATAAAATACTATATTTATTACTGTATATTAAGAAATACTGTATTTTTTTAAAATACTGTAGTTATTAATTAAAGAAATAATGTATTAATAGATACTATAAATACTGTTAATTAATAAATACAGTTTTTTAAAATACTGTCAATTAATAAATACAATTAATTACAGTATTAATAAATACTATTAAATAATGTATTTTAAACATTTAAATATGGTTAACCCGTGTAGAACACGGGTCATTCTACATGGTTAACCCATGATCTACACGATTCGGGTCCATATGATCCGAACCGTGTTTTTGTAAACGGGTAGAAGACGACCCATTTACTTCCATCTTCTCCGCCCGCGCGGTAAAACGGGTCTTGCAACAACCCGGATCATATCTTATGGCTTTTTTTCGTTTTTTCAGATTTCTTTCACTTGTAATGGGTCGGTTTGGATTTTATGTGTAATTTTAATATATCTTTTACCACAAAAAGTTAATGGTTGAGTAAATCGTACCTGGCAAATGGTCGACTGTGCAACCAAAAAACGAACTCCAAACATGTTAGAAATGGCACATCCAATATTGAAGAGAAAAAAACAAAAAAAAAATGATGAAAAAAGTAAAAAATATGAACCTGAAATGTCTCTGCAATATTCTCAGCTACTTGTCAACACCAAAACGTCTGTGAAACTTTGAAGAGAAATTTGAAGGAGGGAAACACTAAAACGTCTCTACTACTAGAAAATTAGAATGGGGTTTCGTGCAAGGAGAGGAGAGGGCTGCTGGCATGGACAGATCAATTTTAAGATATATATATAGAGAGATTATTAAAATTATTATAAATTATAAATTATTAATAAAATTAAATTTATTAAGAAATATATGTTCATATTAAATTAACAATAATTATTTTCTATAAATCAATATTAAATGAAATTACAATTATTAAAATTTTAAATATTAACAATAACTTTGAATACTTTTAGTTAATTAACAACAAATTTTGATTATTAATTTAATATTAATTAATAGTAAATAAAATTATTAATTTTTCAGATTTTCTCGTGCATCGCACGGATCCCCACTAGTTATTAATTAATAAATAATGTATTTATTAATTAAGAAAAACTGTATTTTTTTAAATACTATAACTATTAAATAATATGAAAATAATGTAATTGTTGAAAAATACTATAAATAATAAATACTGTGATTATCTATATTTATCAAAATATTGTAATTATTAATTAAATAAAATACTATCATTATTAATTATCAAATATTATATTTTTTTAAAATACTGTAATTATTAATAATTGCGAAAAAATGCCTTTGACATTGTATGTCATGAATAAATGGTATAAATTCTAAGTATATATCTAATTGAATAGGATGGGGATGTATTGGTAACTAAGAGATTGAGGAACCTATTACTGTATTCTAAATATGAAACCAAAATAGTCATCTTTCAGGCAGAAACCGTAACACCAAAATCGATCAAGGTTCATGAAAAGACTGATCGATCTAACTAGTTACCAGGAAAAATTCAAACAAAATTGGGTTTGTGTATAGAATTTGAAGCAAATAATGTCAAAAACTATCTTTAGCACAACATCCATACAGTTAATCAATGATAGGTTTGTCATCTGTAATCCCATCTATTGCTATTAATGTTTCTCTGTTAACATTGGCATCCGAGTTGCATACTTGATCCATACTCGACAATATACAAAAACCCCAACTGGATCGGTCAGTTTCACCATAACAACTTCAACTCTTGAAAAGCATTCAGCTCTCTCAGAGTGCCCATGTTGGGATTGGTCTATTTCACCATCGCATTGCTTCATATATACAATAGACTTTCTATTTGTAAGCTCGTACATCATCTAAGCCCAATCTAGACCTTGCAATATACAACATAATGGATAAACTTATTTCTTGTTAGATGGCCTTTGCTTCTGGCTTCGAATACTTCAGTGGAAATGGATATAAGCAATTAGCAATTTTTATTATTCTAGGAACCCTGTTGGAATGGCTGCAAAATTGGATATTTCAAGCCTCTTATAAATATATTGGCTTTGTTAGAGTTGGTCAAGTAAGGGCAGAGTAGTCATTTCATTATGGTTTAAGTTATATGATGATGTGGCAATTCTGTTCTAACTTTTGAAGTTCACTTGTCCCATAGTTAAGTAGGGCAGTTTTGACATTGTACTCTAATTACATTATAATACCGATTATGGTCGACTAGTAGGGTTTAATCTCATTAGTTCGACAGCTTCCTCTCCTTCTCTCTCTCTCTCTCTCCCTTTCTTTCTCTCAAAATAGAACTGGTTTGAAACCCTAAAACATGGTATCAAAGTGCTAAACAAAGGAGAAGAAGGCTACGGCTTCAAGTGTGCAGACATGCTATCTCTTCTTCCTCTTTTCTCCTTCTCTAGGTTGCGCGAACTAAGGTACACAGCTAGGTGGCTGTGGCAATCGTTTTTTTTTTTATTCCAAGACTGCCATAATCCTCATTACAGGTGTTAGGAAGGTGCAGCAGCCCTAGGATAACAATTCTAATACTGTTGTCACCATGAGTGACAGCCCTAGAAGTTGTGTGGTGGTGTTTATAGTGTTTCAAACCCACTATTGAGCAGTTTCAAGAGGGTTCTTGGTGGTTGTTTAAGTAACAGTCATGGTGATTAGTTATCAGTAGTGGTGTGAAAAGAATTTTTTTTTTTTGGGCTGAAAGAGTGGCCGAATGTGTCTGAATGGTAGTTTACATCAAGTTTTTTTTTTTTTTTTTTGAATGGTAGTTTACAACAAGTTTTTTGATTGTGACTGCTTGAAAGATTGTTGTAAGTAATGTGGAGACTATTGTAGTGTTGCCTTGACAACAATATTTGTTTGGTGACTGATAATTCAGAATTATCAGAATTAGAAATAGTATTGGAGGACACAACAACAACAACAGATGGTGGTAGTGATCAGAAATATGGTGTGGTGATCCCCTCAGACTATCTAGGTGTGCAAATGACATCAATTAAACTTTATGGTGAAAATTATGTGCCATGAGCCAAGTTAGTGGAAGTTTTTTCAAGGCAAAGAGGAATGTAAAGCATGTGAAGGAAGATAAACCATTAGCTAAATCTCCAAGGTTTGATGATTGGGAACAAGAAGATGCCCAAATCATGGCATGGTTGTGGAACAATATGGAATCTAAGATAAGTGCCAACTTTATGATTTTGGATACAACTAAGGACATACGGGAACATGCCAAGAAACTTTATTTTGGACAGGATAATACTACGAAAGTATAACAGCTCTATTAGGAGTATTTCAATCTACAACAAGGGAATCAAACCCTAGAAGAGTATTATGCCAGTATGAAAAACCTCATAAATGAACTCAATGTCTATCATCCTCTAATTCCAAATGTTAAAATTCAACAACAAGAACGGAAGTAACTGGATGTAACTAAGTTCTTAGTGGGGTTGAAACTAGAGTATGAACCAGTTAGAGCACAAATATTGGGAGATTCTGCTCTTCCTACACTTGATGAAGTATTTGCTCGACTTCACAAGATTTCATTGGGACCCACAGAGAGTACCATAGTGTTTGACAGATCAGTATTTGTTGTAGCTAGAGGATGTGGACGTGGTAATAGAGGGGGAGGACATGCATTTCGAGGAGGTCATGGTGGTGGAAGTGGTGGTGGTTGTCACTTAGGGGGAGGTCATGGTAGAGGAAGAGGGAACACTACTAGGAAGTGTATACATTGTGGCAATGAAGGATATTTAGTTAATTTCTATTATAATCTACATGGCCCACCTTCTACATGGGCTAATCATGCAGTTGCTAGTGGGGGTGATGTGAGTGATAACCAACAGACAAATTAAACACCTTCCACATCTACATCTACTTCTGAGAAGGAGATGATGAGTGTACCACGAGATGAGTATGAGAGGCCCATCAGGCTACTTCACAACATACTACTGCCACTCTTACACACTCAGGTATGGCCTGTTTGGCATCCAAACCTTCTCATTGGATTATTGATTCTGGAGTGTTTGATAACATGACCAGGACTCTAAGTGTGTTTAATTCCCTCTCTGAAATTTCCACATCACAAACTGTTACCCTGGCCAATGGTTTTTCTTCCCCCATTTGTGGTGTTGGTAATGTAGACACTTCATCTCTTTCTTTATCATTTATTCTATATGTGCCTAAATTTCCATGCAATCTCATGTCAGTTAATTAATTAACTAAGCCCCTTAATTGCTCTATTACATTTTTCCTTCCTCTTAGGTTTTTCAATATCTCAAGACGGGGAAGAAGATAGGTGGAGGGCATGAGGCGGTGGATTGTATTATATTAATGGTGGTGGGTCGTCAGTTGCACTTCAAACTTCATTGACTCCTCTCTAATGGCATTGTTGGCTAGGACATCCATCGCCCACGGCACTCAAGCTAATAGTTCTTTCTTTGAGTCATTTGTCTTCTTTACAATGTGAGTCGTGTCTGTATGGGAAACACCATCGGGTTTCCTTCGGTCCCAGGGTTGATAGTGGTATGTTGAGTCCTTTTTCTTTAGTCCATTTAGATGTTTGAGGTCCGATTAAAATTAAGTCCTATAATGGTTACAAGTATTTTTTCATTATGATTGTTTAAGAATGACATGGATTTATTTAATGAAAGAAAATAGTGAATTATTTTCTATTTTTCAAAAATTCCATGTTGAAATATGTATGCAATTTGGTATTCCAATAAAAATTCTTCATTCAGATAATGGTTGTGAATACTTTCTTGCTTACTTTCAACAATATTTGGAACAACATGGCATCATTCATCAAACTTTGTGTGTATCTACCCCTCAACAAAATGGGGTGGCTGAACAAAAGAACCGTCATCTCCTTGAGACTGCTCGGTGACGTTGTGCTTACTGCTTGTTTCCTTATTAATCAGATGCCCTCCTTCATCCTTCACAGTCGGTCACCCTTTTCTATTTTGTTCCCCACCTTGTCTCCCTTTCTATTAACTCCCCAAGTCTTTGGGTGTGTGTGCTTTTTTCACAACCTAAGTCCTAGTTTAGATAAGTTGGATGCATGCTCTATTAAGTGTATCTTTCTTGGCTATTCTCAGACCTAGAAAGGGTATAAGTGTTACAGTCCTATCACTCGAGAATTTTTTGTCTGTCCTGATGTCACCTTTTTTGAGTCCGTACCATTCTCTTTGAGGCCTGGAGTATCGTCCTCTCCACCATTGGTTCCTCTTCCTCTTCCAGTTGGTGACCTCATTCTAGTTGTTCCTGTTATGACTGCACTTTCACCTCCTCCAATGCAAATTCCTATTGAACCACCACCGATGCGATACGTGTATACTCATCGACAGACACTGGCATCTCCTCCGGCTTCTACCTCGCCTGCGGATCCTATTGTTGCTTCTATCCTAGAACCTTCTAACCTTGATCTTCCCATTGCTTTACGGAAATGTAAACATAATTGTACCCTACATCCCATTTCCAATTATGTTTATGTCTCTTACCTTTCCACTTCACATTGCCAGATTGTTTCTTTGTTGTCCTCTATATCTATACCCAAGGATGTCTAGGAGGCCCTTCACCTAGGTGGTGTCAAGCAATGGAGGAGGAACTCTCTTCTCTTCAACATACTCACGTGGGAGCTCACAACTCTTCCTCCAAGTAAGCATGTTGTAGGTTGTAAATGGGTGTATATTGTTAAATATTTACCAGATGGTAGTGTGGAGCAGTTGAAAGCCTAACTAGTTGCTAAAGGTTAATCTCAATTGTATGGGATGGACTATATGGAGACCTTTTCTCCTGTGGAAAAGATTGATTTAGTTCATGTCATAATCTCCTTGGCGGTTATGTATGATGGGCATCTGTTTCAGCTTGACATTAAAAATGCCTTCCTCCATGGTGACCTTATGGAAAAGGTATATATGGAGCAACCACCAGGGTTTGCTGCTCAAGGGGAGGATGGTAAGGTGTGTAGAGATTTTATTAGTAGTCTATGTGAATGATAAAGTCATAATTGGCAGTGACAGATTAGGGATTGACAGACTAAAGGCCATTCTACAAGACCATTTTCAAACAAAAAATCTTGGGAAGTTGAAGTATTTCTTGGGTATAGAAGTTGCTAGGTTGAAACAATGTGTGAATTTGTGTCAAAGAAAATATGTTCTTGATCTATTGGATGAAACTGTATTGTTAGGTGTGAAACCAGCTAAAACACCCATGGAACTGAATGTTTAGTTGAGTAGTGATGCAGGTGAAATATTTGATGACCTTGGAAGATATAGACAGTTAGTGGGAAAGTTGAACTACTGGACCATCACAAGACCAGACATCTCCTTTGCTATTAATGTGGTGAGCCAATTTATGTAGAATCCTCAGGTACCTCACTAGGATGCAGTCCTTAGAATTGTAAGGTACCTGAAGGGAGCTCCAGGCCATGGATTATTGTACAAATTAGGAGGAAGACTTGATATAGTTGGGTTACAAATGTACAAATTAGGAGATCTACTATAGGTTATTGCACATTTCTTCGAGAAAATATGGTGACATGGAAGAGTAAGAAGCAAACTATTGTGGCAAGGAATAGTGCTAAAGTCGAATACAAAGCCATGGCACACACTACATGTGAGTTAGTATGGCTGAAAAATCTTCTACAAGAGATTGGATTCTCAATGGGCAAACCTATGAGATTGTACTGTGATAACCAAACTGCAATCCACATCTCATCTAATTCAGTCTTCCATGAGAAAACAAAAACACATAGAGGTTTATTGCCATTTTGTGAGGGAGAAAGTTCTCATTGGAAAGGTAATCACAGAACACGTGAATTCAGGTAATCAATAGGCAGATTTGTTTACAAAAGGTTTGAGTTCAAGGAGAGTGAACTATATATGTAACAAGCTAGGATTATATGACATATATTCTCCAGCTTGAGAGGGAGTGTTAAAGTTGGTCAAGTAAGGGTAGATTAGTCATTTCATTATGGTTTAAGTTATGTGATGATGTGGCAATTCTGTTTTGACTTGTTCACTTATCCCATACTTAAGTAGGGGCAGTTTTGGCATTATACTCTCTCCTTCTTCTTCTTCTTCTTCTTCTTCTTCTTTTTCTTCTTCTCTCTCTCTCTCTCTATCATAACATGACTAGTTCAAAACCCTAAAATAGGCTTCATACTTTTGTTTAACTGATTTTATGTTTAGTTAAATATTATGGGAATTACATATAAATTGTAATTTTTCATCATTATCTAAGCCTTGTCCCAACTACATGGGGTCATCTACATGAGTCTTGTTATGTTGTTCAATTCTATTCAGTGCCATATCCATTATTAAATACCAAATCTTAAATCATATCTAACTATTTCAACCTATGTTCTTTTTTGTCTTTCCTTAGCTCTTCTAGCCTCTTTAACTTTAAACAATCAACTTCCTAGTTCTTAGTGGTTTTGTATATGGACATCCCTACACATGACTAGACCATCTTAGTCTACTTTCCCTCATTCTATTACCTACCTATTGGAGCTTTTCCTAGGTTTGTTTTAATAAGTTCATTTCTAATCCTATCTTTCCAATCTTCCCAGTCATCTTTTTTTATCAATGTTTTCCCACTCATCTATCAAAAATTGAATTTTTACCAAACTCATGTTGGGCTTATAACTGTCTTATAAATTATAATATTTTCAATTTAGCTGAAGTGGTATTCTCCTATCAAATAAGACGCTAGATGCACCACTCCATTTTGTCCATCCCACTCTAATTCATTGGTCACCACCATCCTCAATATCTCTCTTGTTATGGATATTGAATGGATTATTTTTTATTTTTAGTTTTTTTTTGGTGAAAAAGAACATGGAAATTCATTTATATCCGGCAATTAGTTGCTTCCTTTTTTCTGAGATATTTCATTCTCTTGGAATGAGGCATACTGTCATCATACCAATTATGGGTTAATATTTGTTAACTCATACAACCAAGTAGATAGGTGGTTTGGATGGGTTATAAAGGGGTGGGTTGGGTCAGAAATTGTCACCCTTACCAAAATATGGCAACAATGTCCCTTAGGTGTTTAGTGATTGTTGTGAACTTGTTATTTTCATGTTTTTTAATAATTTAATTATGTAAAAATTAATTTCAAAAAATTCTAATTTGCTAAAAATTTTTTATATTTTCAATAGTTAATTATTCATAAATTCAGATTTTTGTTTTTGAAAATTAATTTTTTGTCAATAAATTTTGGAAAAATTATTCATATCAATTTAGAAACTTATTTATAAATTTTTGAAAAGTAATTGATATTTGTACCAAGTATTTTTAAGTTATTCAAATTTTTCTTTCTATTTTTCTTTTTTGTTATGTAAAAACAATAAATAGAGATTTTTCATTAATTTAGTTTTCAACATCCCCCTCTGCTAAAAAAACTCTAACATCTTTCCGATTATCAATTAATAAAATAATCAACTTTATGATCACTGGGCCCATTAGTTCAATTCTATTTTTGGGTCTCATTATCTCATCTAGTGGCTCATTGGTTAATAGATAGGCCATGTATATGTTTGGTTCTGTGGGCATTTATAGATGGACCATTTATTGCTTCACTTTAAATATTTCTTGCTTTTGTTGTTTGGTTGGGCCTTTAAACATTTTTTACTTTCTACTTCAGATTAACACCCCATAAAAGTGTGCCACATAAGCATTTCATTTCAAGAAATGCCAGGGCATTGGGAGAATTAAAAATTTGACATTTTCCCCAAATGTCTAGTGCACAAGTCCAAGTGTCTATGATTTTTTGTATTTATTTGATAAACGGTGAAACCAAACAGTGGTTTCATGCACAATAAATGCCAACACTTATGTGGCACTGATGTGGCAGCATTTTTTCAATAAACACCAACTCCCAATGCTGGGGCATTGGGAGAAACAAGAATTTGACATTTTCCCCAAATGCCTGGTGCACAAATCCAAGTGCTTATGATTTTTTGTATTTATTTATAAACGGTGAAACCAAACAGTGGTTTCATGCACAATAAACACCAACACCTATGTGGCACTGATGTGGCAACATTTTTTCAATAAACACCCATGGAACCAAACACCCTCAAAATTATTGTATGTAAAGCACAAGAGGAGGATGAGAAGCAACAGCATGTATATTGTTTTAACCATTACTTTTTATATAACCATCCTTTTTCTTGCCAACATACACATACACAAAATGAAAAATAAAATAACAAAAAGAAAGTTTTGTTCCATGAGAGGAGGGTTCTGTGGATTCTTTATTGACATGGATGGAAGATACCTTGGAGACTTATTTTCCCCTAGGATAAAGAAAATGTTAATTACAAATATTTGAGAAGCACATAGGTTTTCATTATTGAAAGAACAAACATATGACAGAGGAGAAATAATGATTTCCAACAAACTGCTGGAACTTGTAGCTAAATTGATGTTGTCTTGCAATCTTGAAAAATGAGATTTTGACTCCTCTGTTCAACAAGATCAGAAAGGAGGTAGCAACAGAATTCAAGCTTATTGTTCTTTTGGTTGATCAAAACTGCTATGGTTCATTTGAATCAATTGGCCTCTTAAACTGCACTCCACAATCTAAAAGTAAAGCAAACGAAACAATTAGTAAGTAATAATATATGAACTGATAAAATTACCAAGGATCTCCACCCTACATTATTCTACCTGGTCATAGGTGCATGGGTAGGCCCCTTAAGCATGCCGGATATGCAAAAGAATAAATAAGCTAATATGTATTTTCCAATCATTAAGATAGTTCCCCCACCCCCAAAAAACAGTAAGTGCCTGTTTGGGAGGGTTTTTCACTCTGTGGCTTCTGGCGTTACATGAGCTCAGAAACCCGGAACACAATGAAGCTGTGTTTGGTAAAAACCTGGAAAGTCAGAAACTGCAAAATTGACTTTCTGGTAAAGCTATCTCAGTCAGGTAGCTTCTCTGAAGCGGCTGTCAATGCAGTTCAATCAACACAGAAGCCCTCCCAAATGGGGTCTAAGTTTGTAGAGAGATAACTACACCATTTCCTCAAGTGTAAAAAAAAAAAAAAAAAAAAACCAAATGGATGGAAACCTGTAACATCTGAATCTTGGATGACAAATCTCCACATTCTTCAACTAAAGTTTTTTCACTGCTGGCCACCCTTGCAAGTTCTGAAATCAAATTATCCAGTTGTAAAGCCTGCATTTTTATTCAAGGAACTTTTGTCAAAATGGATATCTGAAGCCCATCATGAAAAAAATATTTTATTCCTTGTTCTGCTTATATAATCCTAGGATTGTTAGACAACTCACCTCATCAAATAAAAATATTTTTTAACCTACAGAACATTTCTTATAATGTCTACTTTGTATATATACTGTATTTATAATAGTTTATAAAGACCTATAAAATTTTTGTCTTACCTTTGGACAGAAGTTTCCAAGGTTAGAGGATATTATTTCCATGACATTTAATGCTGAGTTCATGGCTTCCCCTACTTCTCTAATGTCAGCCTGAAAAATTGGTAGAACATGGTTATTGTAACATCATCACGATCATCATAAACATCTTGATAACTAGCAATGGATGAAAACAGAACCATCAGATTTATTTAGAAAACTGGATCATTGGGATGATAAAAAGGCAATTATAACAGAAGGAAGATAAAAACCCCAAATAATATTAATAGGTTGAGATAAAAAAATACATCATCAATGGACCAATAATATGAAATATATCTTACCTTTACATTACCATTGAACGGAATTCTGACTGAGGCATCTTCCAAAGCTTTAACTACTCCTGATAAAGAACTTGAATAATGCCTTTCCATTGCAAACCATTCCTCCAAATATGACATCTAGAATCAGCCACACACACACACACAAAAAAAAAAAGATACATATTCATTAGAAAAGCTAACATTAATGATCATGCATTCATGCTACTAAAAGTATTAATGTCTTGGGAGTGGGATATGAAGGGGGATTAGAAGAAGGAAAGAATACATTATGGAGTGTGTATGTGTGTGTTGGGGAAGAGAGGAAGTTGTTACAGTGCAGGTGAATACATGGACCAAATGAAGAAATTGGATTTAGAAAAGTATTAATGTCTTGGGAGTGGGATATGAAGGGGGATTAGAAGAAGGAAAGAGTACATTATGGAGTGTGTATGTGTGTGTGTTGGGGAAGAGGGGAAGTTGTTATAGTGCAGGTGAATACATGGACCAAATGAAGAAATTGGATTTGGAAAAATGTGGCTTTGAAACCACCCTTTCTTTTGACACCCAGTGAAATAAGAACAAGAGGACAACTCTTTGTACAAAATACAAGGAATAATTCAAATTTCTCTATCATCTTATATGTGTTGAGATGGTGTATTGGCCAACCTTATTTTATTTCTGTTTTGGGCTTGTTTGTCTATTCTTTATTATAGGCTGTTTCTTGTTATTTACTGGGCTTTTCCAATTGAGCCAAGTCAATCCAAGCCAACTCAAGTATTATATTTTTGAGTTATGTTTAGTTGTTCTAACCACAATCCAAAGTGAAACCCCTGTGAGAGTGGCTAATCTCGTATAGGGATGTCAATGGGTCAAAATGGTATATTTGACTTGACTCACCCCTACATGATGGTCAGGTTAGGGTCAGGCTTATTTATTTAATCCAAATCAGGTGTAGGTTTGGCTTACTTGGCCCATTGGGTCATAATATCCCTACACTTAAAAGGGTATTATTGTAATTTGGTTTGACTTTTAACCCCTAATTTTAAAGTTTAGGATTTCTTTCAATGTTTGTTTTAGCCAAAATCGGGAGGATTAGTTTAGAGTTTTGATTATTCAATCCAAATTGGGTGCAGGTTTGGCTGACCTGGCCTATTGTTTTAACCTGAACCCGATATCTTGTCTTTCCAATACCATAGTTCTTTTTGGTCTGCTACCTATACAGGGGCATCTATGTGAGATTGTAGGACTAACCTAGAACCCACAACGTATTCTTTCTCCCTATCGCCTTTCTCTCTTCTTCTCCTCTTTTATTCTATTCTAAAACTTTTCTGCAAGTATCTATGATTATCCATTGCTGAAATCTAGAAAACTTGATACCAAAGCACCTTTTTATTCTATCTTGAGTTAGTTTCTCATGCAGATTTGACATCAGCCATTTGCATGAGGGATTAAATGTGTTGATTAATGAGGACGGATTTGACCCTCCAATGACATCACACGTCACATGGCATATTGGAACAGCTAGATGACACACAGACACCACCTAAGCAATGATTTAGTCCCAGATCACGGTTTGTCTTCACCTCGACCTGGCGACCTGCCTTTGCCACTGACCTGGCACAAACTTGACCACAACTTAGGCCGGCTAGAAGCACCTCGCACCTTGTCCAAGGCCGACCTGTAGCACCTCATCACCGGCCGACCTTGACGCGAGGAGTGACCTCCTTCGAGGGCTTGCCAACCTGATTGAGGTCCAGGTGGCGACTGTGAGGCGTGCTCACCAACCAATTCTGCATACATGACCCATCATTACTGGGTCTCTCGGAAGTTGGCCCCTATACCGAATGTTCCGGAGGAGACCGAGCAAGGCACAAAGACTGGTCTACGTGTATGGCTACCTCCGTGGACTTCGGACCGGTTGGGCACGACCTCCCGGAGAACTCGGACACGATGCGTGAAGCTCATGCCAAGCAACGCCTATATAAAGGCCTAACCTCCAACTTGACAAGAAAAGAAGTAAGATGTGCAACTCAGCTCTCACAACCCTCTAACTCTTTCACTTTCAGCTCTCTTATAAAATCTTCAATTCACTGACTTAAGCATCGGACTACCCACCCCGGGAAAAGAAACCCAGGATACTCTGACACTACCTCCATACGATGCGTGAAGCTCACGCCAAGCAACACCTATATAAAGGCCTAACCTCCAACTTGACAAGAAAAGAAGTAAGGTGCACAACTCAGCTCTCACAGCCCTCTAACTCTTTCACTTTCAGCTCTCTTATAAAATCTTCAATTCACTGACTTAAGCATCGGAGTACCCATCCCGGGAAAAGAAACCCAGGATACTCTGACACTACCTCCTTTGGAAGGATATACAGTTCGCCGGCCTAGTCAACTCGGCATCCAAGTCATTTCCCGGCGAGGAAATTCTCCAACTCGACATCTGAATCACCTCTTATCAAGGAAGCCAGGATACTCTGGCACTGCCTCCTTTGGAAGGATATACAGCTCGCCGGCCTAGTCAACTCGACATCCAAGTCATTTCCCGGCGAGGAAATTCTCCAACTCGACATCTGAATCGCCTCTTATCAAGGAAGCCAGGATACTCTGGCACTGCCTCCTTTGGAAGGATATACAGCTCGCCGGCCTAGTCAACTCGACATCCAAGTCATTTCCCGGCGAGGAAATTCTCCAACTCGACATCTGAATCGCCTCTTATCAAGGAAGCCACCAACTTGGCATCCGAGCTGCCATCCAGCAGGGAGCTGCCGAAACATGCATCATCACTGATCTTCTGCTTGTTTTAGGCCAGCTTTTAGAGGATTTTTGTTGTGTCAATCTCAGGCTGATGATCTATTCTAAAACACTTTCTGCAAGTATCTAAGATTATTTATTGCTGAAATCTGGAAAACCTATTTGATATCAAAGCACTTTTGGATTCTATCTAGAGTTTCTCATGCAGATTTGAGATCAGCCATCTGCATGAGGGGTTAAATGTGCTGATCAGTTGTTTGTTTTAGGCCAGTTTTTAGAGGATTTTTGGAGTATGAATCTCAGGCTGATTGGTTAGCAAAAGAGGAGTTCTTGGATGCTTCCCAAGAATCAAGGATGCTGGAGAGAAATCTGTATTAGTCCAAATTGGCAAGGGCCAGGAGCATTCTGCACTGGTGCTTGTCTCTTTTTAGATCAGTCTGATCTAATATAGTAGGCAACTGCATCTAACAGTCTTTCTTGTGACTCTGGAGTGAGTGGTTACCATTCTACTTGTTTCTTGTCTTCCATGTTGAAGTTTTGGTGGTTACTATTCTACATGTTTCTTGTCTTCCATGTTGAAGTTTTGGTGGTTATTGGCTGTAGGGTTCTTATAGATCAACTCCAAGAACTTGTTGATAATCTTTCAAGTAAGCATCTAGAAGTGATTACAAGTCTGGAGTGGATTCTGGAGATGGGTTGAATACTCAAATCACCATAATTAGGTGGTGGTAATTAACTAGAACGGGTCCAATCTGAATGTTTCTTGAAGTTTTGGTGGTTACTATTCTACATGTTTCTTGTCTTCCATGTTGAAGTTTTGGTGGTTATTGGCTGTAGATGGGTTGAATACTCAAATCACTATAATTAGGTGGTGGTAATTAACTAGAACGGGTCCAATCTGAATGTATGTTTCTTGAAGTTTTGGTGGTTACTATTCTACATGTTTCTTGTCTTCCATGTTGAAGTTTTGGTGGTTATTGGCTGTAGATGGTGGTAATTACCTAGAACGGGTCCAATGTGAATGTATGTTTCTTGAAGTTTTGGTGGTTACTATTCTACATGTTTCTTGTCTTCCATGTTGAAGTTTAGGTGGTTATTGGCTGTAGGGTTCTTATAGGTCAACTCCAAGAGCTTGTTGATACTCTTTCAAGTAAGCATCTAGAAGTGATTATAAGTCTGCAGTGATTCTGGAGATGGGTTGAATACTCAAATCACTATAGTTAGATGGTGATTATTACCTAGAATGGGTCCAATCTGAATGTATGTCTATAAATGGATGGGGTAAATTGGGCTATCTAACAGGTAAAGAATCTGAACTTGCTTGCATGTCTATGCAGCAACACTTGAGTAAGAAATACTTGTACATGAAGACAGACAAGGAGATTTGGGGTAGTGTCTTCGAGACCTATTCTCAAGCCCTTAGTGTTGCTACTAGGGCATCAGCTTCAGTTTGAGATCAATAATCTCAAAAGCAAGGAGATCTATCTCTATCCCTAATTTTTCTACATTGTAGTTTCTGTGATGGGAGATACATAAGAAAGTTGTAGAAAGGAACAGGTGTTTGAATTTTTGACAGGGTTGAATACCAGAATGATATTGTACAACAAAATACTTGCTAAGGAGGGGATGTCTCTTTGTTTCAGGCTCACTCTCTTATTCAAAGTGAATAGGAGATGTGTTATGCTTCAGGGACCTCCCATTGACCATACAAATCTTGCTTCATGTTGGTCTAAGAGTCCCCAAGCACAGGGAAAGGTTGGAAATGTAAAGAAGCTGAAGCCACACAACAGGGAGACAATGTTGGAAGCTGATTTCTCATCTCATTCCTCTTAGGTTTAAGAGGAATGGTGGAAAGAAAGGAAATGCAAATGAAACAACTACATCTGGTGAAGTTCAAAGTGGTAGTACATCATGTGTTCCTCATCTCACTCCTCCTAGGTTTAAGAGGAATGGTGGAAAGAAAGGACATGCAAATGCAATAACTACACCTGGTGAAGTTCAAAGTGGTAGAACATCATGTGTTTCTATTCCTAGTTTTCCATCGATGGAGAGTTTAGTTGCTGCTAGGGCTGAAGTAGAGAGGTAATAGCAAGTATTTGTCTAATTTGAAGAGCTGCTAATTTGTGTTCCTCATCTCACTCCTCCTAGGTTTAAAGAGGAATGGTGGAAAGAAAGGACATGCAAATGCAATAACTACACCTGGTGAAGTTCAAAGTGGTAGAACATCATGTGTTTCTATTCCTAGTTTTCCATCGATGGAGAGTTTAGTTGCTGCTAGGGCTGAAGTAGAGAGGTAATAGCAAGTATTTGTCTAATTTGAAGAGCTGCTAATTCTTTAAGCTTTACCCTACATGTACATCTGCACCATTGACTGCATTCGCTAATTTAGGTACCTGGGCTACTGCTAATCTTGCTACCGCTTTAGGTAAAGTCTATTCCTTGGATTATTGTTTCTGGGGAATTGGACCAGATGATTAGTATTATTTTTCACTGTTTAATTCCTATCATCTCTTCTTTGGGGGATAAAGTTTCTATAGCTATGGATCTCTTGCCCTTGTTACAGGAAAGGGTAGTGTTAGGGTTACCAATACTTTAAAATCTTTTTCTCCTTACTTATTCAACATAAGTGAATGCCTAATGTGCACAATGAATGTTATTTTTCTTATAAAACGCTGTTTAAGTAATAAAGGTGATTATTGTTGTCCTATCTCTTCAGGGTTATTTTAGGCTTCATGCATTTATCCCATGTCAAAATCTTCTTAGGGTCATGCCAAGCTTCATGTATTATTAATCCTGCATTAGGATCATTTCAGGGTAATTTAAGGCTTCTTGTATTAACCCCATATCAGAATCATCTTAGGGTTATGTCAAGCTTCATGAACCATTGTTAAACTGCCTGAACCATGTTGTGCACGGCTGAAGAACCATTGTGCAGACCATGAATCCATGTTTAGAGCCAGATCTTTTGTGAGCTAAAACTCTATTTACAACAATCTGCTGCACAGTGGGAATATCTTCCGCAAATGTATTCATTCGAGGGCTATATATAACATGGACTTGTAACTGAGGAGGTGCTGAATAGGGATATGAAATTTTTAATGGATCACAACCGGGTGAAATGTTATCAAATGCCAAGGGGCTGTTATAACATTTCTCAGTCCTTATATGTGGATGACACTATTATTTTCACAAGGGGTGAGAAGAGAACTCTCTCAAAATTAAAGGACTTCAAAAAATATGAAATGGCTTCAGGTCAACTAGTCAATAGAAGCAAGAGTGGATTCTATGTCTCTAGACACATCAGTCCCACAAGAATCCACATTTTAAGAATATCAAGTCCTTGTTTCTATGGGTTTATGATGTTAAAATTAAAAAAAAATGTGGATTATTTTAATAGTTAATACTTTTGTATAGACATATCCGCGAGTCCTTGTTTCTTTGTCTTGTCGAGTTGGACTCTCAAGACAGACATGCATTGCATTCTGGTTACAAAAATACCTCCTTGTGTAGATATCTATCTTCTGTTCATTTAGTCTTGTGGAGGAAAGCTTAAAATTCATAGCCACATTGCATCAATGGTACCGGTTCCAACACCAAAAACATCATGAACCACAATCTTCTTATGTATTTTCCTTTAGGTTCGTCATTGAACAAGCAGATTATTTTTCATAGATGAAAATACTTAATGAGGTTTCTTGCCTAATGACAAAGCAACAAGAGAAACAATAATGGCCCATATACATTAGGAAAACAACTTTTAAAATTAAAACACCTAGGAAATGATATGTAAATTTAGTAAGAGAACTGCAAGAACTACACTCTAAGACTTAAAACTAGAAAAATAAGTTTCATAAAGGTCATATAATTTGAAAAACAATAAGGAACCCATTACCATTTGCAACTTTGTTAATGCTAATAATTAAGATAAGAACAGATTCATCATCAAGTAAGTAACTTACTTGGTATTCAAGAACATTTGATAATATTCTTGCCTTTTTCAACCTTTCAAGTTCAACGCGTTTCCTTGTCACAGAATCCTGCAGTTCTGATATTTTGATGCCAAGAGCATAAAGTGATCCCTGAGGAATAAAAAGGTTAAAAGAATGTTCAGTCAGTTATATTAACTCTATGGGTGTTTGTGCCCATAAGAGTTTGTACATTGACCAAATCATTGGTTTGACAACATTCTGAGGCTGCATTACTTCATGAGAGTGACACCGCTGGGAAAAATGACTAGAGTTTCTGTCAACTGGAACTAAAAGGGAGGGAAATGGATATAGGAATGGAATCAACCAATCAAATATGCAGTAGTTGAAGAGAAAAACGTTAAGCTATTGAGGGACAATTTTATTCAGGAAGAAAAACATCGAATTGAACTCTTCTTTTGCTATCATCATCCATTGATTCCCAATGACCTTCTATGGGATTTGCTTCTTTTTCATTCAAATAGAAAAAAAGACTCATGTCATTATGAGTTGTTTGAAATGACTTTTCATTATGTATATGCAAGTAAGTAGATTCATCCTTCAATCCTGTCTTTCTAGAATTCCATTAGAAGAATTCATTTACCACCACAGCATAGTTCACCCCATTAATTAGAACAGATTCCAACAACTATTTGCACGTATCCTTTGTTTTGTTCTCATTTCTTGAGCCTTTGTTTCCTGCATTTATGATGTTTTGTAGCCATAGTGTTGTTTTTTATTATTTTTGTTATTTAAAATTTGTTAAATCATTAATTGCTTTATGGTGTTATTTTAAATTACAAGAGTCATCTTTATATTGTTCTCATTAATTGCTTTTCATACCCCTTTAGGTGTAGAGGTTTCTGAGTGGCTATTTCCATTTTATTTTGGAGAACTCTGCATGTTTATGATGGATGAGATGCAATTTGGCACAAGTGTTGTCTCTCCATAGAGCTGGCCCTTTATGCTCTGCAAGTAAAGGATGATTTCAAGCTCTTAACCTTTTACGCCATGCAATTATCTTTGCTCCTCTTTTCCAAACTGCCCAAAACATCCATGTTTTTCTTTTCATCAGTGTTGTTTATCGCTATTTCAAGTGAAGGTCAAGCAACATGTCAAGGTTGATTGCCATTGCTCTTGGTCAGAAACTTAGCTAGGTTGACTATATGATAACAGTAATTGAGCTTTTAACATTAAGCAAAATAAACTTGGAAGGTGTCGTTTCTTGTGTTCACTTGAATTAGACGAACATTTAATATTAAGCAATTTAAAAGGATGAAGGTGTCGTTTCTTGTGTTCACTTGAATTAGACGAACATTTAATATTAAGCAATTTAAAAGGATGTAATTCGGTGACAATTTCTAATGCTGTTCAAAAACACAGTTGCAAGGGTCAGGAGATGACTTACCTCAGCTGCAATTTTCTGAGCATTCATAGCAGCTTCAGCTTTCGCATTAGCATATCTCCATTGCAGATAACGGTTGTGAAGAAGGCGAAAGGTATGTGCATTTTCTTGCTGACTCGAAACCTTCCTTCCTTTCCGTGCCTCCGCTCCCAACTTCATATTTGCCGGGTGCGGTGGAAGACAGACACCACTTGTCTTCATGGAAGGGATACTTTGTTTGGAAAGAAAATGTGATGACTTGTACAAAGATTTGGAGGGACTCAATAAAGAGTTTTCGCAGCAACCCGACAATGGCGTATTCAAAGAACGGTAGCAAGGGGAAGCAGAGGAAATGCAAGAATCCCCCACGACATCTCCATCTCTTTGCTTGAAATTTCTCCCCGCTACTAACCTCGAAGACATGGCGGGCAACAGATCCGCCTCTGGCATCGACAAGCGAACATCTGGAAGACAACGGATCTTCGAGTTTTGTGGCGGTATTGGAGGACTACTGCACATGCTTCCTTGAGAATAACTAGAGCATGGTTTCGTTTCAGAGCAATCACTGATGGTTGAATTTTCTGTTTCGGTATCCGAATGTGCTAGATCACAATCATCCACACGAGAAGAAATCTCATGGACCGAAGCCGCAGCCAACCCACTCGACTGGACCAGCTTTGCAGCAGCGGTGGTTGCTATAGAGGCGACGTTGGTGGACCGATGGACCGGTCTGGCGGTGGTGGTCGCCCTGTACAAGCTATGAACTGTGGGCGTGTCTGGTCTAGAATGGGAAACGCTACAGATTCTCGTTGGGAACTTGCCGCTACTTAATGTTTTCAAGTGTATGGCCTCGGGATCTTGCAGCTGCTGCTCCCTGCTGCATTCGTTCTCCTTGAAGAGCTTCACGGCGCGTTGTTTGCGCTGCTGCACTGGAAGAGCTGCTTTTCTTTGTAAGCACTGAGGGGTTTCAGAGCTTAGGTGGATATCGAACCTGTTCTCGTCGGCGGTAGACAATGGGTCCGGGCCTACGTGACGCCTCTGCACGGACTGCGAGCGCTGCTGCTGGTTCTGTTTGGGAGTGGGGCATTTGGAGGCTAAAAGATGGAAATCTCCAGATGACAAAGAAGAACCCACCGGAGACATGAACCTGGAGCTCACTTCCCTTACCCGCGGCCTCCGATGAGGAGGTGGAGCTCCTACGGTTGCAGTGCTGGCGGTGCTGGTTGTAATCTGCTGCTGCTGCCGCTCATGGGTTGATGTACAAGCTTCGGCCATGACTTCACTCATTTTTCCTCGTGAGAGAAATTAAGCATAAGATCGGCAGTGAACCGAGGAAGAAGAAGATGGGTCGATTCAGGGTTCCTCCGATTTGACTTGCCTTTTGAAATGTACGGAGAAATAAAAAATAGAGAGAGAGAGTAGTTTTTAGAGGAATAAAACTAGCCGTTGCAAAGGAAAAGACGGAAAATAGCAACGGCTCTGGCTGGAGTAGTCGTGATGACGAGTGCGTGTGGGGCTTTGGTTTTGGAGCAAATACGCCTAATTTGGAATTGTCTTCCTATTCACTGCCTCAAAGTTTGGGAATGGCAAATAACTTCACTCTCTTTGAATTTCTGCCGCTAAAGAAAAGTAGCTTACAAAAATTTTCTGACAAATACTTAAAATTCCCACTCTGTCATGATATACTTGCAAAAATTTGCCTTTACCTTTGAAAGAAACATACAAATACAACTCTTCCGTTAACTTTATGGTAACGGAAATATTGGAATTACGATTATGCCCTCCCAATGTTCAGTTAGATTTCAAAGATTTTGACTTTACAATGTGGGCTACTCATACGAGCCACCAGGAATGGTGGCTGGTGGCTTCTCTCATGTTTTTAATTACCCTAGCGGCAGAAGCGAAGGTTTTGCTCGTGTATTCTGCTTTGACCCAGGGGTTTTCATAAAAAAACCAAAAAATCAAATCAAATCGAGAAAATCAAAGCAGAAAGTATAGTTAATTGAATCTATTGGTTTGGTATTTTTGAAAAATCGAAGAATTGCTTTGATTTTTTATTAACCTAAAAAAATTGGTTGTAAATCGAATTGACCGTATATATATATATATATATGTCACATTATATATAAATATAAATATATATTGCATTTATAATAATCTATTAATAAATATATTATATATTATATATATTTTTATAATATTTATCATATTATATATCATTTATTATTTACAAAATAATATTATATATATTTTAAATAAAAAAAAATTGAAGAAGCAAGCCAGTAAAAAATCGGAACTGTTCAACTAGTTAATTGGTGGTACTGGTTTTGTTTCGGTTTGAAGAAATAAAAAAACCAATAGGATCAGTTCGGTTTGAAAAAAAAATGTATATGATTTGGTTGACCAAACCGTTAACACCCCTAAACCCAATCATACTGAAGGTTTCTTTCTATTTGTGTATAACAATAACCACTGGAGTAACTTGTCGGCATGGTATGCTTTGGAGTGGGTGGTGGCCGGTGGGTACTAGGTGGAGAATTGGAGATTGACGTGCAACATTCATTGATTTGATGAAGACAGTGAAGGGAAGGGAGTTCAATCATATGGATGGCCGAACCATGCAGGGTGGTTGGGCGAAATTTCAAAAAAAAATTTCTCCCTTCCGGGAATCCTATTCCTTGATTTAGAAAAACTACATTTTTCAAGGTTCGTTCTTGAAACAAACCAGACCAAATCTGAATCCAAAAGGAAGCAAATAGGGATGTCCATGATACGGAATAGCAGTAACTCCCAACGTAGGTGTTCACATCCAAAGAGGTTACCAAATCCACCTCCACTGAAGATGACATAGCGAATGTTGAGGCTGGATTAGCAAGAAGGGTTCTTCAACAAGAACCTATGATTCTTCACCAAGAATCGTGTAGGGATGTGTGGGCACGACTTCAGATTGTTCATTCTTCAAGAAACAATATCAAGAACAATTGTTGATCACTCCAAGAGGTAGAGGTCAAACTAGGCAGGGGCAGCAAGAGCAGAGGGAGAAAAAGATTACCTGTAGAATTCGCCCCCTTATTTATAACCTTCCTTGGATCAGCTTCCTAATCCAATTAGGAATGAGTTTCTTGATCCAAATCTTATATTTGGATCTAGACTCTCAAGTGGATAAGATAAGTCTTATCAAACTACTAATCCTAATCAGATTATAAACCCAAATTTGCCCATTTAATTAAATCACTTAAGCCCAGTTTGAAATGGGCCTTAAGCCTATTAAGTCACACTACTCACTTTACCCTTTAAATGTTGGCTAGTATGGCTCTCTTTGTATGGCGTGGGACCTAAGCATTGATATACACATTAGCCACATGGGTTCAGCCCAACCTTTGTTAAAAGGCTTGGCCGAGTTCACTACAAAACACGATGAACCCCTGAGTCCATCAGTATGGGCTCCAAATGGGCCCAACATTTACATTAAATGGTCATTGGGTCCAGCCATCTTGTGAAGGCCCAAGAACTGTGGGCAGATGCAAGATTATCTCATCAGGTATAACGCTCAATGGTCTTACACTTAACTTCTCAGTCCTTAATGATCAAACACTACCCGACAAGAGAGGCCTTCTCCTTCGGCTGCAAGGTACAGTGTTGCACTCTCTACTTACATGGATCTTGGGAATTAAACCTTTTGCAAATATTTTGTGAAATCATAATATATATGTATATCTCTATATAAATATATTTTGCAAAAACAAATATCAACAATTTGAAATCAACTACCGACAGTTTAGGTTTCCATTAGAGAGAGTGCATTCCCCGATCATTCACTTTGTCCGACAAAGGGGCTGATCCTATCACTATGATCACCCACTTAGGTGAATTCTCGGACTACCCCAACATACCCAGGTTTTGACCCGTTCAAGGATCTCACTGATTGGCATATCAAAGACAACCAAATCCGACACCTAGTGCAATACCATAATCGAGTCTAAGGGTCAGGTGTAACATTCCAGTTTTGCCCATCTGTCTCCACGGTCTAGGGCAATACTGAAATTTGATCCAATTCAGGGTTTCAAGAAAACCCACACTGTATGTACCTCAAGTCTCACCCTGGCAGCTGAGACAAGCCACCCTAACCCACTTGGTGTCACATCAGTAGTATAAGCCTTGGCAAGATAAATCTCCCCAGATCTATCCAACGACTGTGAATATTCTAAACTAACACGAGTCTCATAAGTGTTCAGTTTAAGGGTATTACACAGAAACATACCAAAATAATATGAATCAATTATGCACTTTATTCATTTACAGTAAATGACAAAAGGTACATCAATCTGATTGGAGCTAAGGGAATACACTGTCTAACGGCTCCCACTTGCACTTAGGTTCAATCGGGTACAAGCTGGAGTCCCAAACTGCCCATGTGTTTCTCAAACACTTTCTGTGCCAGTGGCTCAGTCAATGGGTCTGCCACATTCTCCGCTGATGCTACCGTCTAAGTTTGGGCGTCCCCTATACTAATAGTATTGTCATACAACAGTGGTAGGATTCCAAATTCTAAGATGAACCACTTCATCCATAGGCAACCTCACTTACGACAATGTGCTCGACTTGGGTTGTGTACTACTATTCTCACTACACAAGACCCCATTGTGAAGATGTAATCAGATGTAGACTTTCTACCATTTGGGTCTGATTAGAAATCGACATCAATATAGCCTAGGATCTGTAGTGAACTATTGTCAAATACCAAACAAAACTCTTTTATCCTTCGAAGGTACTTGAGTATTTTTTCACAACTGTCCAGTACTCCTGACTTGGGTTAGATTGAAACCTACTTACCACACTCACTGCCTGAGCAATGCCAGGCCGAGTGCACAGCATGGCATACATGATGCTCCCTATGGCTGAGGTATATGGAACCTCTCTCATGCCCTCAATCTCTTCGGGAATCTTGGGAGACATACCCTTGGAGAGTGTGATTCCGTGTCTGAAAGGAACATTTCATTTTTTGGAGTTCTCCATACTGTATCTTTTGACAATCTTGTCAATGTAAGTAAACTGGGATAATCATATTATCCTTTTCGATTTATCTCTATAGAGTCAAAGACCCAAGATATAGGAGGCTTCTCCAAGATCTTTCATGAAGAATTGCTGTGAAAGCCACACTTCCATTGTATTTAACATCCCTACATCATTCCCAATGAGTAGAATGTCATTTACATACAGAACTAGAAACATAATCTTATCTCCCACTATCTTCCTGTAAACAGAGGGCTCATCTCGATTCTACTCAAAGTCAAACTATTTAACAGCAGAGTCAAACTGGATGTTCCAGCTCCTAGAAGCTTGCTTAAGTCCATATATGGATCGATTGAGTTTACATATCATGTGTTCCTAACCTGTAGCTATGAAACTTTGCGGTTGCTGCATATAGATATCTTCAATAAGATCTCTATTTAGGAATGCAGTTTTGATATTCATTTGCCAAATCTCGTAATCATGGTATGCTATTATAGCTAGTAGGGTCCTAATAGACTTAAGCATGGCCACTGGCGAAAAGTTTTCCTCACAGTCGATTCCCTCTTTCTAAGTGTACCATTTCGCCACAAGATGAGTTTTATAGGTCTCAATGTTACCATATGGGCCCTTCTTCCTCTTTGTAAA
The DNA here is from genome assembly GCF_056320005.1 of Nelumbo lutea. Lineage (NCBI taxonomy): Eukaryota > Viridiplantae > Streptophyta > Magnoliopsida > Proteales > Nelumbonaceae > Nelumbo > Nelumbo lutea. The sequence goes on along the minus strand of NC_142684.1, from coordinate 38,177,283 downwards.
TCCACTTGCAACCAATTGCTTTCACCCTAGGGGGCGGGTCTACAAGAGTCCAGGCCTTGTTAGTCACGGGATCTTCCTCACTGGTCATGGCTTCCACCAAGTAACTTTCTTGGAGGCCTAGATACCCGGGTAGACCTTCTAGGTTGGTTATTATCTGGAGCTTGTGGGACATCTCCCACTACCCCTGAGCTCTCCTCATCAAGAACAACTTCTTGATGATGATTGTTCAGGATGTAATCTTCTTCCAAGAAATGGGCATTTCGATTACAAAACACCATTTTCTCTTCTAGATCATAGAATAAATATCCTACAAAGCTTTTGGGGTAGCCTACAAATATGCAGCAATTGGTCTTGGATTCCAATTTATTACCACTTGTTCTTTTAACATGTGTTGGACAACTCCAAATCTTCAAATCTCTTACACTTGGTTTCTTACCGGTTCATAGCTCATATGGAGTCTTAGGAATGGATTTGGTTGGAACTTGGTTCAACACATATATCACAGTCTCTAATGCATACCCCCAAAAGGATGTAGGTAGTTCCGAGTGTACAATAAGTGATTAGACCATATCCAATAAAGTCTAGTTCCTCCTCTCTAACACACCATTTAATTGTGGTATAGTAGGAAGAGCTAACTGTGAAATAATCCCATTGTCCCTTAAGTAGTCCCTAAATTCGTCGGAGAGATATTCACCTCCTCAATCTAATTGAAGGGATTTAATCTGCCTCCCCAACTGTTTCTCGACCTCTTGCCTGAACTCTTTGAACATTTCAAAGGATTCAAACTTATGTCTCATTAGGCACACGTAACCATACCATGAATGATCATCTATAAATGTTATGAAATAAACGTGTTGGTTACGTGTCCTAACATTCAGGGACCACATACATCAGTATGTATTAGGTCAAGCATGCCTGTAGATATTTCAATCTTACATGTAAATAGCCATTTCGTCATCTTACTATGAAGGCAATGTTCATAGGTTGGAAGATCTTCTATAGTTAGAAGATCCAAAGGACCATCTTTTGCCAACCTCGTGATACGATCTATGTTAATGTGGCTATGTTGATAATGCCACAGGCACATGGGATTAACAGTTTCACATGTTCTCTTCTTGGGGATTATTTTTGATGTAGTTTCGATTAAGTTTGTTTCAAGAGAAGGATGGAGAGCATAGAGACCATTCTCAAGTTCTCCATATGCGAGGAATTTGTTATTCTGTTTAATAGTAATCACATTACTGAACAAAATAGAATAACCATCCATGCACAATTTTGAAACTGAAATCAAATTTCTTCTAAGTGTGGGTACATAAAGACAATCTTTAAGTACAATGATTCATTCTCTAAAAACTAATTCTACAGTTCCTATGACCATAGTTGCAACTTTTATAGAAGTCCCTATGTAAAGTGTAACTTCTGTCACTTAGTCTTCTGCTTATCTTGAACCCCTACAATGTGTCGCATGTATGATAGATGCCCCAAAGTCGATACACCAAGAAGCAGATGTGACAAACAAATTGGTCTCTATGACAAAAGATTCAAAATTACCTTGTTTCTTGTCTTTTTTTTGCCTTTTAGGCTTGCTAACCTTTTTTCTGAGGCTTTTTCTTTCCCCTCCTCTTTTTTTTTACCCGAATTACCACCTTCAACAAGTATAGCCATCGTTTGTCCTTCTTAATCAGTTCTTCAGCCCTCTACAACATATTGTTGAGTTCCTGAAGGCTAACATTTAGCTTATTCATATTATAGTTCATGATGAACTAATTGAAGGGGGGAGGCAAGGAGTTTAGGATGGCATCAACTTCGGTGACATGATCAAGCCCTAACCCGAGAGCCTCAAGTTCATTGATGTAGCCCATCATCTTTAGACAATGGTCATGAACCATTTGGCTCTTAGTCATTTTAGCGGTCATAAACAACTTTAGGAATTTCTGTCGAGTAGAACAATTCTGCTCTTCATACATCATCCTCAGACTATCCAGGATATCCTTAGACACTTCAATCTAATAGAATTGTCTCTGTATCAGGGAGGCTATGATGTAGCACCGGGCAAGAGAGTTATTCTCTTCCCATTCTTGATATTCCTTCCTACGGGCCTCAGAAGCCCTATCACCTAGACGATATGGAGCAAGGCTTTTAACAACCTTGTCCAATTTCTCGGATGTTAATACCAGCATAAGGATATGGAACCAATCAACAAAGTAGATTATTAGTCCACAACCTAAATTGATTCATTTTAACTACATAGAAATGGCTTTTAATCTATATTCCATTTCCATTTATTCATCTCTGAGATTTTCCTTCCATCTTAGTAACAGAGATTACGATTATGTCTAAAAATGTTGGAAATCACATATAGTGCATGGAAGCAATTGTTTCAGCTACATAACCCCAACACCTTCTGCGAAAGATCATATCCACTCATCTTATGAGCTTTCTCTTTGGCCTCAACCAGACAAGGTTCATTGCCATTTTAGGTTAAACCTTTCTGTCTAATAAGTGCTTACCCATCATATTCGTGAACATCAAGGTACCGTGAGAGAGTTCCATTTTATGATAGGCCCCTCCCACATCAGTCTATGATGCCCCTATCATCTTATGAAATAATCCAATAGACTCACCAGCAAATGGATAGCCCAATTTTATGGTTCATCTCCGCGTTACTGATAAGCCCATCTTCATGCTAATGATGGAAGGCCTTTAGAGAGTTCATCATATGAATCTTCATATCACATGCACTTATATTTTGCTGGAAGGAACGGGTAATTATGCCCTAGTTCTTTATTTAGGTCAAACCAAAGTGGCTCCCACTGACTTTCTTAAAGTCAGATTCAAATGGGCCCTAAACAGGTTGGGGTTTCACACGGTTCCTCTTGTGGAGGAAGCTAATGTGGGGCCCATCAAGAAGGGGGATCATCCAATGATCTTAAGAACACCATGACAATGATGTGCATTCAGCCATGGTGTGTGAAAGAGCCACTATCGCATTAACATGGGCCAAGTGCTTATGGCCCATGTACGTAACACATCACATATCATACATTACATGCATGAACCAATCACATAATTGATCCAATCAATTAAATCATTTGTAAATCCCTAAATTATTTCAAGTTAAATCAATATCAGCCCATTAAAGCCCATAATATTATCTAATAACATTATCTAGGTATATGGGCTAAACTGCAAAAGGCAGTTCGGCCCATATAGCAATTATGCTGAAAATGGGCTAATACAGTTTTGATTTGTCAAAACTAGGTTTTACAGGGTGGGCCAAATTGCATCTTGTAATGGGCCATCAGACCCTTGGCCCAAATCTAATTTTTTTGGGACTGAGAACAAACCCTATTGAAATCAAAGGTTTGTCATGTGATAGTCTTGGATAATCTACAAACCTGCAAGAAACAAATTAATTGTAGAAAGTATAATTGATTTCTGCAAATCGCAAATAACAGATCTTGTATCTGCGAAAAGTCTTCTTCTCCTTCGTGTTCCAGCGATTCTTTAGATGTAAAAAAATAGAAAACCCTAATTTTTCTATTATTACATCAGATCAAATCCTATACAATTTGTCTAAAAAAAATATTTACAAACCAAATCAAATAGAATAAAATAAATAGGGCGCACATCACTTGGCGCCAAAAAGATTTCGATCTCCACCACACGTGCAACCCAAAAATCAAACATCCACAGAACAATTCCACATATATAATAAAATAAAAAGAATTTATCTTTCAGATCATACACCCAAAACTAGGAACCAATTTCCAATAAAACTGCAAATTGCGCAAATCAAGTAGAACACCTTCTGCCTATTCGCATAAATCCAGATCTGGTCTAAATTTGGTTCAAGACTTGAACCTGGCTCTGATGTCATTGAATGGAAGGGAGATCAATGATATGGATGGCCGAACCATGCAGGGTGGCTGGGCGAAATTTCAAAAATTTCTTTCTCCCTTTCAGGAATGCTATTCCTTGATTTAGAAAAATTACATTTTTCAAGGTTCGTTCTTGAAATAAACCGGACCAAATCTGAAACCAAAAGGAAGCAAGTAGGGATGTACCTGATACGAAATAGCAGTAATTCCCAACGTAGGTGTTCACACCCAAAGAGGTTACCAAATCTGCCTCCACTGAAGATGACACAGCGAATGCTGAGGTAGGATCAACAAGAAGGGTTCTTCAGCTAGAACTTGTGATTCTTCACCAAGAATCGTGTAGGGATGTGTGAGCACGACTTCAGATTGTTCCTTCACCAAGAAACAATATCAAGAACAATTCTTGATCATTCCAAGAGGTGGAAATCAAACTAGGCAGGGCAGCAAGAGCAGAGGGAGAAAAAGATTATAGAAAAAAAGTGATCTTTCTGTAGAATTTGCCCCCTTATTTATAACCTTCCTTGGATCAGCTTCCTAATCCAATTAGGAATGATTTCTTGATCCAAATCTTATATTTGGATCTAGACTCTCAAGTGGATAAGACTTATTTTATCCAACTACTAATCCTAATCAGATTATAAACCCAAATTTGCCCATTTAATTAAATCACTTAAGCCCAGTTTGAAATGGGCCTTAGGTCCATTAAGTCACACTGCTCACTTTACCCTTTAAATGCTAGCTAGTTTTGCTCTCTTTGTATGGTTTGGGACCCAAGCATTGATCTACACATTAGCCACATGGGTTCAGCCCAACCTCTATTACAAGGCCTAGCTGAATTCACTGCAAAATACAATGAACCCTTGAGTTCATCAGTATGGGCTCTCAATGGGCCCAACATTTACACTAATTGGTCCTTGGGTCTAGCCATCTTGTGAAGACCCAAAGACTGTGGGCAGATGCAAGATTAGTCCATCAGGTATAATCCTCAATGGTCTTACACTTAACCTCTCAGCCCTTAATGATCAAACACTGCTCGACAGCAGAGGACCTCTCCCTCGGTTGCAAGGTACAGTGTTGCACTCTTTACTCACATGGATCCTAGGAATTAAAACATTTTGTAAATATTTTGTAAAACCATAATATATATATATATATATATATATATATATATATATATATGTATGTATATCTCTATATAAATATATTTTACAAAAGCAAATCTCAATAATTTGAAATCAACTACCGATAGTTTAGGTTTCCATCAGGGAGAGTGCATTCCCTGATTATTCACTTTGTCGACAAAGGGGCTGATCCTATCACTATGATCACCCACTTAGGTGAATTCTTGGACTACCCCAATATACCCAGGTTTTGACCCATTCAAGGATCTCACTAATTAGCATATCAAAGACAGCCCAATCCAATGCCTAATGCAGTACCATAATCGAGTCTAGGGGTCAGGTGTAACATTCCGGTTTTTCCCATTTGTCTCCAATGTCTAGGGCAATACTGGAATTTGGTCTGGTTTAGGGTTTCAAGAAAACCCACACTGCATATACCTCAGGTCTCACCCTAGCAACTGAGACAAGCCACCCCAACCCACTTGGTGGCACATCAGTGTCAACCTTGGCAAGATAAATCTCCCCAGATCTATCCAATGGTGGTGAAAATTCTAAAATAACATGAGTTTCATAAGTGTTCAGTTTAAGGGTATTACACAGAAACATACCAAAATAACATGAATCAATTATGCACTTTATTCATTTATTATAAAAGAGAAAAGGTACATCATTCTGATTGGAGGTAAGGGCACACTGTCTAACAGACAACTCCACTAACACGTTCACTCCTAAAATGGAGACAAGCTGTCTTACATAAAAGCAATTACTGGTGGGTAGTTCACTACTAAAATGGGTTTCCCTACCTTTCCCTAAGACCGGATTTAGTTCTCACAAAATCTGATGTCACACAGTCGTCATCCTCAAAGAGACAAATCTACCAACAAGGTGATGATAAGAAGATGGGTCCAAAAGGATTAGCGGTGGCAAATGGGGAGTCTGAATATTTTGTCCACACAAACTCTGCCCACGTCTACCCACATAACATCGCAGCCACACATGGAGAACATCACATCCTCATTTGCCACCCACAG